>NC_055677.1:9632509-9940609 GCF_017976325.1 Chelmon rostratus
CCCTCCAGCCAGGCCCCGAGGACCTGAGGCAAACTTTAAAAACAAGCTAACCCAGAGGGCAACGATAATTCAAGTCACCAGCAAATATTGGTAAACTGGTAAATATTGTGCAAACATAGGAAGTGAGTCTAGAACTGGTCAAGTCATGATTTAAGACAAGAATGAATCTGTCCAGACAGTCGAGGCTTAAAGACGCAACGCAACAACAGGCAGGTGTGAATTCATTTGATGACGTCATTGTTTCATGGACGCACAGAAACTCAGTTTTGAAAAATCTGTACTTCAGAAAGCAAAAAAGTGGTTTTAGTGATCTGAAACGCTGCTTGCATGTGAACAAGAGGCCAAATGTAAAGGAAAATATTCGTTTTGCAAAATGTCCACATACTTGTAGACCAGGCTGTACACATCCAGGGTGCACCCATACAGGTGTTTCCACTTCAGACTTCACTTCTTCTCGTGCATGGGTGAGTGCAGTTTGTGTGCAGGTTGTGTGCAGGTTGTGTGCAGGTTGTGTGCAGGTTGTGTGCAGGTTGTGCTTGACTGATCAATCACCCTGTGCTGCATGTCTGAGCAGGAGCATATCAGCTAATATCATATCAAAATGTTCGAAATGTCCATTCACTGAACTTGAATTTTGACTTTGAGAGGGTTTCAAGCTGCACAAAACAATATACCTATTTCAACAATGGAACAGTTCTTCTTAGGTTAGCAAGTTAGCAACTAGCAGGTGAACACAGTGGAGCATTTAGCTGCTATTGAGCAACACTAAAGGGATGGTAAATACTGGAGTCAGGTTTCTCAGATGGCGTGAAACGCGACTCCAGATGAACGCTAACGTTGCTCAATTCGACTGGACGTGTAAATGGGCAACTGTTTCACATTTGTCGCATCAGCTTTTCAAGGTGATAATGACATAGTTGTGTTTACAGCATGTTCTGTACATCATGTCTCTTTAACTCTGTGCAGCTACTGTGAGCACTATAAATCTACACTGTGCACACACACCCAGGGATAAAATCCAGTGTGGGGAACTCACAGGTCTTCCTGTCTTCTAGCGAGTCATATCGCTTCATTTAAATAAAAAACAAAAAACATAGCTTGTAAAGGAGGAAATCCAGCTCTGCGCCCTGAATGTGTGGGATCATTAAGCTCGTCTGTGCTGATCTCAGCAGACTGCTGACTAATGTAAGGCCAAGCGGAAAGGCTAATTACTCTGGCTGTCACAGGTGGGCAGATCATTTGACTGCACTCTCACTCAGCTCTTCCTTTGAAAAGCTCTACCCAGTCATACACTGAACCTTTCAAAGCACTTTGGAAGCTGCGTTTGGAAGATAAGCTTGATTTTGTGTTATGCCACCAACAGTTTCTCACAGTGGCCTCGCTCCTAATGCAAATTAGACAAGAAAAACACCCCTACTCTCTCTTTTGACCTTATATTAACATCTGAAGTTTACCAGTTTGAGTGGATCACCTCTCAACCTCTACAGAGTTTTAACCACATCTGAAACTGTAGATTTGTACAGATGCTACCTGATGAGAAATACAGCGTTAGACTGATATAATGTCAGATTTCTTTCCTCCTCTCTGTCGCAGGAGGAGACCAAGGTGTCTTGAATGGCTTCTTCAGCGATTGGGCAACAGCTGACATATCCAAACACCTCCCCTTCATCTACAACCTCAGCAGCATAGCCATCTACACTTACCTTCCAGCATTCAAGCAGTAAGTGTCCCTCTACTGAGGAGGTCACATTAAAAAACAAAACAAAACAAAACATTCACACATTAGTTAGAGATGTAATTTTGTGTGTTTAGTGTGTTTCTGCTGTTTAAGCTCCTGCAGTGTGCACTTCCACAACACAGTTGTACTATCCTCCAGCAGCGGGTCTGTCACTGTGACTTGTGTCAAGTCTTGCGTATGGGATGCGAAGCCAAGGTGTAAGCAGATCCGAGATCACATGAAGGTGTAGTCACATCGTGACGTGACATCGGGTTACGAGCGAGATGAGAAAATTCCAGCGGCTGGAGAGCCAGGCCTCAGCGCTGGGTTGGATATCCATCGCTGAGCTCCCAACAGCTGAAACCAAATCCTAAAATAGAGCAGTGTATTTAAAGACCTTTTATGTTCACCTCCAGGACTGGTCATTGTGCACTCCGTCTTAAGCCCCCCCGCCCGTCCTTACCGCCTCGATAAACCTCTCTCCTCATAGAAACAAACCTCATCGACAAGCTCTTGGGTTTTGTATTTCCTGGGATCCAAATCAGGATGACAGGGGGGATAAACATGCATGTACTCGTTGGTAGTTGTCAGTAATAGTAGTGCTTCAGATGTGTGGCACCACAAAACAAGCCTCCAGGGCCACATTCATATTTATATATGTGTGTATGTATATAAGCAGTTTTGGCAACATTTGTAAAAGCCACTATTTAAGATGATGTAGTACAAGAGAAGCAAGATACTACTACTACTACTACTACTACTACTACAGGAACTGCAACCTTGAACCTCTTTTTAAAATGACAGTTTTATGTTGTGATTTTCTAAAACTGTTAATTTTCTAAAAATGTACTTCTGCTTGCTGACAACATGGAGACTTTGTGCAGACTGCAGCTGTAGATGCCTGTGATTTCCGCAATACAGAAAACATTGACGGAATCGCACAGTTTAAAAGTGGGCAAACAGACCGGGCACCAGCATTAGTCGAAGTTAGCCTGTAGCATTTTCGATTCCGACATTCATCTGTAAAACAGAAAAGAAACTTCAACACGTGAATATACTTTTCTTAAAGCAAGACCGTGTAGCTTCATAACACGTTGCTCCTCTCACAAATGAAAAGTTGAATGCAAAGGCAATGAAACGTGCAATTTCTCACTCCAGTACTCTGCTGCTAAAGCCTAGCCTGGTCTGGTATGACCACTAGCTGATGGTGGCTAATGTTAGCTAACTTTAGGTAAATATTGTTGTACAGCAGACATGACTGAGTCACCTTGCTAACGACTCTTCTTCACTTGTTACTGTTCCAATATCTTAGAATTTTAGCTAAATCAGTTTGGCTAAACGGTAGTTTATCATTTAGTTACATAGTGTTGCTTTAAATGTATTTTGATAAAAATGTAATTCAAAATCTAATTTACTATTTCTTATTCCAGCTATGGTGGCAATGCCAAGGTGGTCCATTTCCTAGGAAAGACCAAGCCATGGAGTTACACTTTTGACCCCAAAGCCAAACAGATCGCAGGGAGTGTGCACGAGGCCACCACACACCCCACCTTCCTCCTGGACTGGTGGACCCTGTACTCCAGCGCCGTGGTGCCCATGCTGCAGGAGCAGCACGGAGACCAGCCTTTCCAATCCGGATGTGTGGAGGTGAATGACCACGTTTGCCTTAACGAACCTGCAATCCTGCATTTACACTGCAAGCTACGTGTTACATCAGGCTTTATAATGTCACACCATGGCTTTACATTTATATGACTAGTTTGCAAGAAGAATCATAGAATTACATCAGAGCTGCAGCTTGACATCACATTCACGGTCAAGCGTACAAGCCAATGGAAACTTGCAGCCAATCGAACGGCTTCCTCAGGATTTCCAAAGTGTGATGACATAACCAACTTTTTCACACTAAACAAGGTTTCCTGGTCATCCAGCTCTATAAAAATAAGAATTTGTTCATTGTGGTGCTTGCAACGTTAATGCAGGAAAATATAGTTTGTTTAGAAATGCACTGTACCATAATTATACCATATTTATGTATTTTGCTGTCACATAGGTGTTATTTTCTTACTTTTAATTTATTTTACTTTAACCTTTTTTATTTTCTTTTGCTCCAATTCTGGATGATATACCTCTATTCTCTCTCCCTATTTATCTCACAAAGTTCCAGCACAGTGACACGGTCACTTTTGAGAGTGGACAGGTATGGTGTTGTGATGGTGTTGTTTGTTTTTTTGTTTTTTGTTTTTCCCAATAACAGTTTGTTGGCACCTGGTTTAATGCTTCTACTGCTCTTCCTCTAAAATCAGAGCTTTTGCCTGTGTTTGCCTGTGGCCATTAATTTGGAAAGGCTACGTATGGCGAGTTCAATGCTTTCATAAAGCAGGATGTGTTCTGTGCAGTCCATGTGTCTTGTCAGACATTATCTCTTCCCCTGCTCCTTGTTTCACTGTTGTGCATTGTTTTATGCTTTTTTGCTCAGGATAAGAGCCACTCTCTACATGCACAAGCGCTCGAACCCCAGCTGTCCTCAGAAGAACGGAAGCAGAAATGGGAGCAAGGTCAGGCAGACTACATGGGAATGGACTCATTTGACAATATCAAGAGAAAGCTTGACACTTTTCTCAAATAAAGAAGCAATGAAACGGGATGTCAAAAGATCACTCGCAGTTTAACAAACTATCACCACACGTCTCTCGAGAAGATACTGTAAGACAGGTTGCATTCTTCCTTCCTACCTGTTACTCAACCAGAAATGAGTTGAGTCTCTCCCACCACCAGCACGACCCCCTCCACACTCCAAAGACAGCCCCGTTTTAAATGGGAAAGAAAAAGTTAAATATTATGAGCGGCTTTAATTGTCTATGCAAGACTGTGATCATTCAGTTTACCCTCCCACAGGCTCTGCTACACTGTGACGAAGATCAGGAAAAATAAATTCAGTTTTGTTGAAGATACTTGCATTAGAAATGTTGCAATACTTTTTTATGCCAATGCTCTCTTTGTGAAAAGGAAAGGCAACAAGAGTTGGACTGGGCCTTTTGTACGTGTGTCTAAGAGTAGCAGTCATACATGAACATTCTTCATTTTCCTTTCTTTCTTTTTTTTTTTTTTACTATGCAGTCATCTAGCAGTCTTCTGAGTATTAATATTTCTTTGATTGTTGATTGCTCGTGCTTTTGAGTTGATAAGACCTCTGTTTAACATAGATATAAAAACATGTTTACAGCACTTCTAAGGCTAAAATGGTCATTTAGCCACACATATAACTAGATCCGTAGTGCCTTAGTGTCTTGCTCTCTCTCTATTGTCATCAGCCTGTCTGTTCTTGACTGCCAGCTTTTCTGTAGATGACTAGATTTTTAACTTGTGTTTTATTTGACCAGGATGTTGGCTGTACCACAGAGTCTTTCATCTGGACATATTAAAAACATCATTAAAAGTCTTGGATTCGCTCAGGTGTTTTTGCGTCAACATCTGTGATGTACCGCTGCAGTATGTCCATTTATATTTTTGTGTAAAATTAGGTTGTAATGACTCAGAGAGGATCCAGGGCAATGATACAAAATGCAGTCAGTCATGAAAATAAAGTGTGACATATTAGGAAAAGACTATTGAAATTCACAAGCTATCCAGTCATTAAAGCCCACCTTCAACATCAAAATGATACACACATTAATGCATCAATAATTGTAATCCAGTAATATAATACAATACTTTGTTCTGTAATGGGCCATTCTCCATGATGAGTACTTTTACGTTTGGTACTTAAAGTGTACTTTCATGCTAATGTTTTTCTACTTTTACTCTTTTACTGGTAACCTTTCTACGTTTTTGTTTTCTTCTAAGCACTTCTTCCACCTGTGGGTGTATATATATATATATATATATATATATATATATATATATATATATATATATATATATATATATATATATATATATATATATATATATATATATAGTTAGTACATCTGCATGACTGACCTTATTTTAATCCCTTTCCCGTCAGACCATGACTCAAAGAAGAAGAGGAAGACAAGAAATTTAACTGCTGACCACTTCCGGTTTCGCTTGACCTCGATTAAGTCTATTAACTTTTAAGAAATTGACAAAAAATGCTTTCATATATCTTATTTTGCAGCAGAAGCTGACTCCTTAAATGTAACAGTTGCACACTGCCGACGCTAGCTCCTATTAGCATGTTTTGTGGAGCGTTCCGGATGAACGACACAAGTAACGTTACGGACAGCCGTTAACAGCTAGCCAGCTTATCTAAGGCTACAAGTTTTAGTTTTACTCAGACAGAAAATAAATAACAAGGTGTGCTGACAAAAGTTTTAGTAACATGTTCGCAAACAACAACCGAACTCGTACAAGTTTTGTGCCGGTGACTCTCTGAGAACACAGTTTCCCTTGACTTGAACGCAGCCCGGGGACTTCGGTGATCTGATACGGGGGGCGTGTCGTGACCCCGCGGTGGGTGATGCAGACCGCTTCGCCAGGAAAGTAAACACACCATTCCGTCAAGATGGCCCCGCTGCCCGTGTTCCGAGTGGCGCTCCTGGTGTCGTTTTCGGTGTTTCTGACGGTTGTGTTGGGTTTGGGGCTGCCGGCTCTGCTGAACGCAGCGATGAGGATGTTGGGATTACCGGAGACGAGTGTCACCGAGTGCATTGTTATGCTGTATTTACTTTTTGTGCTGTATGTTGCGACGCCCCGGATTCCCAGAGGACTGGTGGAGGTAATGTTCCAGTATTCCCAACGCGAAATGAACATTTGTGCTGTATATAGATGACGGTATGTGATCCTGTAACACAGTTTAGAGGGATGCAACCACAGGAGTTATGCTACTGCATGCAAAATGCGTATTAGTTAAAGTAATTGCTGTATATAGTGAAATGGTGCTGTTTTGAATGTTCACGTTGTGCTAAATGAAGACAACTTTTAATTCCTTTAATGTTTCCTTGTGGAATAATTCTTGTTATTGCATGCATGTAATTAAGCTTTTTGTTCCTTCACAGCTTTTTATATCTTTTGGGGAAAGTTAGAAAAGCCTTTACTAAACTGTGCCTCTCTCTGCAGGTGAAGCAGAAGGCTGTGCTGGTTACAGGTTGTGACAGTGGATTTGGTCATGCACTTGCCAAACATCTGCACAAGCTTGGCTTCACCGTCTTCGCTGGATGCCTTCTTAAGGTACAGATAAAACATGCAGTGACCACTCATTTATCACGACAGCCCTGCAACGCCCTCATGAAAGCCAGAATGAGCTGCTCCTGCTGAAAGGTGAAGGCGCTGAGTCAACTCCACGGCCTGCAATCGCAGTGTGCTCTCAGTTTCCGTGCAAATGTGTGACTGTAACATGTTAGTCACACATTTAGATTTGAGTGCGTGCATTTAATTTTGATGTCATGTTTCGGTGTAAACGAGGAGGCATGTAATCCCTGCAGGATAAAGGCGGAGAGGGTGCGAACAAACTGGAGGAATTTCATTCAGATCGCATGAAGGTGGTCCAGCTGGATGTCTGCAGTGACGAGCAGGTGAACCAGGCTGTGGAATATATCAAAGACAACCTGGCTGACGCAGAAAGAGGTAAATAACCCTGTGCCTGTGTTCACTAACTCAGTCTAAAGAAGGTCAGCATGTGTGTTCATTCACAGACTTTTTACCTCTCGGACAATCTGTCACTACTCTTGACCCAGGTCTGTGGGCTGTGGTGAACAACGCTGGAGTGTCAACGTTTGGAGAAGTAGAGTTTACGTCCATGGACACCTACAAGCAGGTGTCAGAGGTCAACCTGTGGGGCACGATCAGGGTCACCAAAGCTGTTCTGCCATTAATCCGCAAGGCCAAAGGTCAGCAGCTGGAGAATAACACTGCACACTACACATTAATACATGGTGACATATAAACTTGAGAATGTAAAAGTTAGTTAAGAGAGTAAAATATTGTTGAAATTGACAGTGTCAAGCTGTTAAAGGGACCAGCACCTTGGATTTGACATTTTTCCCAGTTTCTTGATGAGGGATTATAAGAATTCTTAGAATTCCTGTTAGAACTAAAAACATTCATCCAACCAGTAAGTTTTTAGCTTCTGTGTCGCACTTTTCATAACAAAGTGCTTCAGCAAGAAACACAAGAAACATCTAAAATAAATAAATACAATATAATATTACCCAGTCATGCTGGTTGTCTAAAAGTCACTTTAAACAGGTGTGTTTGTAGCAGGAGTGCTGTGGACTGTGTCTGGTCGTTCTTCCACAGCTCAGGTGCAATAACATCTCAATAGTGTTTTAAAGTGGAGGCTTACCAGGATTTGAGTTTGAAGCTTTTGCACTTGTTTATCAGTGGTGATGCTGCATTAACTTGTCATTGTATCACACTATTCGTGCAAAGAGAAATATCCTCAGATTCTTGCTTGCTGGAGAACATATAACCCTGACTGTGCTGTTGCCCACGTCTGCAGGCCGTGTTGTGAACCTGGCCAGCATGTACGGGAGGATGGGAAATGTCATGCGGTCGCCTTATTGTGTGTCCAAATACGGCGTGGAAGCTTTTTCTGATTGCCTTCGCTATGAGATGAAAGCCTGGGGAGTAAAAGTGTCCGTAGTCGAACCGGGGAACTTCATCGTGGCCACTGGCATCCTGACCCGTGACATTGTGGCCAGCACGGCCAATAAGCTCTGGAGTGAGGCACCCTCGCACGTGAAGGAGGATTATGGGAAATCCCACTTCCAGCACTACATGGCTCTGATGCGTTCTTACTGCAACAGCGGGCAGAAGGATGTGGCCCCTGTTCTGGAAGACATCACCGACGCCGTCATGTCCAAGCGTCCTTACACACGATACAACCCCATGGAGCCTCACTGGTGGATCAGGGTGCAGCTCATGACCCATCTGCCCAGCGCCATATCCGACTTCCTGTACTTTTAAACGGGAAGTTGTGCAAGCGCCCTCCGTTTCAAACCCTTCGGATCACAGATAGCAGCATATTCCTCAACTATGTAGCACTACGCAGATCTACAAACTCACCCTCGGGGGGGGTCTCTGCTATGCATTCCTCAGCACTTGCAATCACTCACTGATCAAACAGTTTTTTTTAAAACTCCCAAGTGCACTTTTTGTATGTCAAACAGAAACCATAACTATCTATACAGATATATTCCGTGATAAGTAGTAACTACTTTGTGTTGGATATCTGCAGGGCTATGACACTCGTAGCTATAAATACTGCGTCATTATTGCTTGTGTTTCTATTTAGAAAAAAAAAATTTTGGATTGTGTTTGTCCCCTTATATCTTTTCTTTTTATTTCCCTATGATACTTGTAATGTTTTGCCTTATGGGAATCTTTTGGTGCCCCACTGGTACGAGGACCAAAGCTGGTAGAGCTCAAGAGAAGGCCCCTGCTGGTCTGTTGTGGCTGACGCCGGAACAAGCCAAGGTCGGCTACTGTAAGACCGTGGTGAGATTTGGCTCGACTCGCCCCAAAGTTACGTAACAACCAACACAAGCCCACTTTGTCTCACATGCGGCATGAGATCCTGCGTGCCACTTCGACAGTGAGGTTGATTGATGTGGTTAATGGGCATGATTGAACGCGAAGGCCCCTCCCGTCCCACCCTCCTTGGTGGAAAAGCATTTTGTACAAAGAATAATGTGAATGAATAGAGCATTTTATTTTGCAAAATACTACAATCGCACTTTCATTTTCTTCTAAGAATGATTTGAAATAAAGTGACCAAAATGCGATGCTGTTTCATTGGTGTGATTAGAGGCAGGCCTGGGTGGCGCCGGTGCTTGCAATGATACAAATGGCCACCAAGTGGCACACATGCATCATACAAAACTACCGCTGCCGTCCTCATGCATGAATCATCTGCTGTCTATCAGATAATTTCCTAGTGTAAGCTGCATGATAATCACATTACAGCAAAGGTGAAACACAGAGAGGAAAAGTCTGCCCAGTTCTCATACAGTTAGGAGAATCACGCACCAGGTCGAGTCCAGAAAACATTTAGCCAGCTGCTGTATTTTATAATTCAGTAAAATACAGCTTCAAGTAAAATTGAAAGTGGAAGTATGAACATTTAAAGACTCATTCAAACACTGTGGCAGATAAAAACAAGACGTTATCATTTTTTGTATCGTTTATTACATCTTTTGAACACTCTAATAAACTCTTCTAAATTATTACACCTGAAGACGATCTCCCCTCCATAAAAACAGTATTAAGAGCATGACATTAAATTTCACAGCACTGCCTTTATCATTCCACAGCATGGATCTGTTTTCTTCACTCTCTCATACAGAAAAAAAAAAAAGTAAAATAAAATAAAAGCTTCGTGAGACAAAGAACACCATAGAAATGTAAGCAGCACAAAAGCACCAAAGTATAACACGGGGGTCATTTGTTCGGATATCATCAAGACATCGATCTGAAAAGAGCGGCGGCGATCTCGGGCTTGTTTAGCGGTCAAGGAGCGAAGAGTTCTCCATCATGAAAAACAGTTTGATACACGATATCTTGATAATATCTGTCACAACTGACGTCAATGTCTTTTTAAGCAGATTTAAAATCAGTTCTGTACAGCTACAGGGCTCTGCTCATGCGGCCTCCGTTGGTGTAGAATGAAAAAGATCCTAGTTCATAACATCTATGCAGGGAGATACTGTAGTTCTGTATTTGAATATCAAGTAAAACATTTAAGTATTGAGGGTTTTTTTTTTGTTTTTGCTTTTTTACATATTTAAGTGGCTAAACTGCAAAAGTGAATGTCTTACACTAGTCTTATATGAAATGCATACAGACATAAAAAAAAAACTATCTCCTTGGAAACCATGACAGTTTCTTCACAACCAACAATATGTGATGCCGTTACTTGAGGTGCTCATAACATGAGATTCAGGTCATGATTGCATCACACCTGGGGTTACGTTTCTGAATGAAGATCAGCACATACTTTATACTGTACATGTAGGCAGTCACTGTTCAATTAAGAAGTTATACTTGATGAGATCAGCAAAGGTAAGGTCACTTGAAACTACACACAAAATCACCTAGTGGACATTTTATGCGCGACAAAAGAAAAAAAAAAAGTTAGACAATGACATGAGAGCTCAGTGAGGAAATACCCTTCAGTGTAAGGATGTTTTCAGACGTCGCCCATCGGTCAGACTCAGCTGACGCACATGCAAAGCTTTAACCAATAACTCAATAGCACGCAGCGGTGACAAGAGAAGTGGGAAGAACAAGATAAAGAATAAAAAAAAAAAAAAAAGGGACGCTAAACCTTTGGTTGACAGAAAGCTGTGAAGGCACATTAAAATCTCCTCCTAAATCCTTCAAACTGGGGCACATTGCATTGGTGTTTGTCACTTTAATGCTGCGTAATGTCGCAGATGCTGTAAAACTGGAAGTCAGGGAGGAAATTTCACAAAAGAAAAAAAACAACACTTGGTTACTACTGTGGGCAAACACTTTCTCACATGAAGTGTGAGAAAAGATGGCACCGATACAACAGCCAGGGACTGGACCTAAGAAATGACACGTTTGACAGGCCTCATCTGGCGACTGTTGACTCCAACCACAAGGGGGAGGGGGGGGAGTGAAGGAGAAGGAATACAGGCACAAATGTCCTACACCACTTTGAAATTATGTTTACAGGTTAGATTGAAATAAACCAAAGCACTCAAGCCACGCTGAGGAACAATCCTGTGATGAACATTTTGAACCATGCAGACGTACAATTTATCAGGCATCAAACAGGATCTCTCTCATCCTGACAGGAGCTCCTCTGAACCCTGGAATGTTTTTGTACTGTTTCATAAAATGGAATCTCAAATTAAGATCTCAAATCGTCCTGCAGGTGGACAATAAACTCTGGCCATTTTAACCCCTCATGAATTAAACTGAAAGTTGTTTGTATTTCATCTCCAGAGCAGAGAGAAGCTGTCACACAGCTCTTGTATGAGTATGTCTGTTAATCACCTGGGGAACGGAGAGGAAAAAAAAGAAGTTCACACCCATGCTCTTTGTGGCATGATTGACTTTTTCATGCTTGGCTTGGCTCGACCTTAAAAGGCCCTCCCAAAATACTGCCATCCAAAAAAAAAAAAAAAAATCCTTTATTCTCTATTATGATACATCAGCGTTGGCCTCCGTTCATTTCCCCGCCCGTGTACGCCTGGGAGCGCTAATCCAGATACTCCATTCAGTGGAAGATTCAGATTCTCCGAGTCTCCTCCCCAGATCCTACTTTTGTTTTTTAGGGTCCGTTTTTCCATTCCTCCTCTATGAAATCCCTCTTCCTCCCTCCCTCCCTCTCTTTCTCTGTGCTCGGGTCCAACTGGTCACAGCTGGAGAACTCATCATCGCAAGCGTCGTGATCATCGTCATCATCCCCCTTGAGCCCACTGCCGCAGCGGCTCCCTGCCAGCGCCGCTGCGGCTTTGATTGCAGGCGCTGGCGCGAGCTGCTCTTCGAACACTACTTGGTCCATTTTCACTCAACGTATACCCACTCACTAGAGACCCGTACTGTAAATACACCCCATGTGCTTGGTGCACTGTTTTCTAACTTGACACTGACCGTACATTTGGAAAAACAAGCTGGATTCCTCAAACCGGGAGACTTCTTCCCATGAACATGAATGCAGATATCGAGCATTTAAACCATTTTGCTTTACTTTTACCAGACTTTAGCCGTTCTGAAAATCCTTGCTGTCTATGCGCCGCAAGCACACTAACATAACCCCTGGGTGACCCTTCACTCCTCCATTCCCTCCAGTGATCACTAATTCAGGAGCAGTGACATCACCCTCTGGATTGCCTGGACCGCTCCTCCATTTCCCCTCCCAGCTGCACTGCTGTGAGCGCATAACCCCCCCCCCCCCCACACACACACACGCCAAACCCCACCCGCCACTGGCCTCCTTCCTCCTCATCCGCAGAGAAACGTCCCCTTTGGCAACACAGGGAGGACGCATCAGCTGTCAGTCACACTCCAGCAGCAGCAGGAGGGGGAGGGGGTCTGCTGTGCACTGAGGAAGTCATCCAGACTACGAGGGAAAATACTTCTTGACTCGTCACATGACCTCTAGACATATGGATTAAACCCCCCTCCCCATCATCACTTGTGCGGACTGTCAATCTCTCCTCTGGGAGATACAGTAAAAGGTGTGAGGACACTATTCTGTTTGCGTGCATGCATGCAAAGTCACGGGATCTCGAGCCCCCCCCGCAGTCTGCGATGCCTCGGCTTCGTAACATTCACATGATATGGATACAGCAATGTGTGAGACAAGCAGTTCCGCCGTACGAAAAGAAAGCTGAACAACTAGTTTGACCTTGCACAAGAAGAGGAATCCTCCAAAAACAGGCGCGTGCGAGTGTGACATTCCAATCTCTGCGAGCATGATCCTAACAGAACTGTATCAATAAATATATTTTGGTCACTTAATTTTTATTCATGATTAGCA
This sequence comes from Chelmon rostratus, assembly GCF_017976325.1. Classification (NCBI taxonomy): domain Eukaryota; kingdom Metazoa; phylum Chordata; class Actinopteri; order Chaetodontiformes; family Chaetodontidae; genus Chelmon; species Chelmon rostratus. The sequence goes on from NC_055677.1 coordinate 9,645,703, forward strand.
GTTAGCAAAAGTTGCGGATTAGTGAGTCCACAACCATAAAGAACGAATTAAGACAGACAACACAGAAAATGAGTTGCAATGTAGACCTCTACAGGCTAGACTCTGAATTTGCTAACATCTGAGCTATGCCTCATACGGGTGGATGCTGTGTACTGAATACAGTTTAAAAAAAATCATCACATTTTAAAAAGAAACTGTTAAAAGGATTATATATTATCAACAAAACAAAAAAAAAGGAAACTAAATGCAACTCTAATAGTAAAGGTGGAAATACATGGCATTGCCTATGACCTAACACATCTGGATAATTTAAAATAGGCGACCAAGAGGTCTGTAGTCAACTCTCAGGAGTCCATAGTCTTTTTGTCTCCCCTTTCCATTCCTCCGTGTCTCTCCCATGCTTTTTCCATACCTCCTCTTGGAATGCTCACAAATCGGGCATTTAAGTCCTGATGATGTGTTAAGTCCTCAGGCTGGGAGTTTAAATGTTAGTGTGTGTTCTGGCATAAGTATCTGTATGTGTCTATATATACTGTATATATGGATGCAGTTAACGATGTATAGGTGTGTGTGTTTGTGTTTGTGTGTGTGTGTGTGTGTGTGTGTGTGTGTGGGTGCGTCCGACACAGAGGGATCAGGAGGCAGCCAGGGCCTTGATCAGGTACAGTTTGTCTCCCTGCTCACTGGTGAAGATGGGGGCCTTTTTGTAGTGTTCAACAAGCTCCTCCATAGAGTTGAACTTGCGCTGTCCAATGCAGTAAAGGTTTTCCTTCAGCTGCACTTTGAAATGCTTGTTCTTGCTCTGCGCCTTCAGGGAGATGGAGAAGTCGTTTGGCTGCGGAAAGAAAAGAAAACACACGGTTTTATTATCAGTGGTCAGACGGGCGCCTTCAGACGACGATTGTGTAGATTTATCGTATGTCGCACTGTGCGAGATGGGTCAAAGAAAATCTTGGTTGTCGTGTGTCAGACTGTGCAGAATCAGTTTGAGACACGCGAGATCGATCGTAGTGCTGTGATGTAAACAGTGAGACAGTAAACAAGCTTTGGCTGAAGTGCTGACACTTGTATGCATGTTTTTTTTCTTGAGCTTTATTTAAAACTGCCACTCAAGAAACGTCTCGCTGACCAGTGTATGACAGCGTCATTTCACGTGGCATTCTGATTGGCTGGTTTGTAGACTTGGCTTATAGCTGCAGCTAAATTGTGAGAATTTCGTCGGTCTGTGGGTGTGGTCTCGCTGTACAATCTAGGACCACCATTCTGGACTGAGGAGCAGAGCTTTTGCCAGTTTCTCTGTCAGCTGCACAGTGTAAAGGAGCCTGAATGCTGTAAATCAACAAATCAAAGACTGTCTGACGAGCAGGTGAAGGCTACTGACCGATGACTCGCTGTCTCGGATGAGGAAGTCTCCCTCTATGCCTCTCTGGTTGAGGGCCACCTCCGCCTGGTGACGCGTCACCTTTCCGTAGTACCACTCCTTCCCCGCGAAGCGCCCGCTGCCTGAGGGCGAGATGTAGTCACAGTCGGGCGTGGGCGGCCCGGCGGGCCCTGCTGCGGGTTTATGGGAGGTGGAGTCCAGCACAGTGACGTAGTTTTTAGGCACCAAGCCCAGCTGTCCGTCGGCTTTGCGACACTTCCACCACTCCGGGTCGTTCTCGGGCTTCTCCACGACCTCCATCACCTCGCCCTTCTCAAAGTTTAGCTCCTCGTCGTTGCCTGAGCTGAAAGGGTAGAGCGCCTGGACCGTGTGCAGCACTCTGTTCCCGTTCGTGGTGCTGTTCATCACGGCCGCCAGCTTCTCCGTTAGCGATCCGGCCGGGTCTCCGAGCCCGCCCATGCCCCCTCCCCCCGCCGTCCCGTCCACGTCCTCCGTCACGTAGTTAGACGGAAACCAGCCAGAGCGTCCGCTGTAGCTGCCTCGCCACCAGCCGTCGCTGCACTTCTCCATCACCACCACCCGCGTGCCTTTCACCAGCGACAGCTCGTCCTCGCGCTCTGCTGTGTAGCTGAACTTGACCAGGGCGGGTAGGTTGAGGTCGTACAACCGCTCGCCGTTGTCTGCATACATGTCTGTGTCTGCGTTGGAGGCTGTGTCTCTCATCCCCCCCTTTCTGCTCTTCACCTTCCCAATTCCTAGAGAAAATAATCAAGGACAGGTGTAAGAGTTTACAGAGAAGACGTCATCATCGTCCACACTAACATTAAGTCAGGAACTGAATAACAAGGCAGCTGACACACAGGCCCTTTAGGTCTTCTTGTGTAAATTAACTTAAAAGTCAACATTTTACTAAAACACAAGTCCCTGGAATTTCACTTTTCACATCCTTCCACTCATGTGGAACAAGTCTCAACAGAAAAACAAAAACCACACAAACGCGCACACACACACACACACACACACACACACACACACACACACACACACACACACACACACACACACACACACACACACACACACACACACACACACACACACACACACACACACACACACCCATTAAAACCCAGAAAAATACCAGCCAGCGATAATAAGCATCAGGGGTTGTGCTGAAATACAGGGAGGGCTGGTAAGTAGGGCTAAAAATCATTCCTTTTCCACATTACAGTGCCCTAACCCCCACACGGCAAATCCAAATACATTCTTGGGGATTAGGTCTAGGTGCTGAGGAAACAAAAAAGCAATGCTGGTGTGGCTGAAAAAAAAATCTGAGTGGGATGAAAACTTGTTTTGGCATGGGCCTATAAATTCTGTGGAAGCTAAAAAATGTACACTACTCTATCAGATTACTGCCACCTAACAATGAAAAGAATTACTTTATACACCTGCCTTGAACTGAAAAGGGGTCAGCCACATTTCATTGCTGCTAATCACATTGCGCTAATCACCTCAGCTGACCCGACACCTGCGGCCTTGCTTGCACAGCAGCTGGATGCCAACCAACCATCTCATTTCTGCCAACACTCTTTCTAGCTCTCCTTCCTCCCCTCTGTCCACACAAACTCTCCACTCCTCCATCCTTCCCAACCCCCATTACGATCCAAGCACCCCACAGAGCTGACCGCTAGACTTTAGCGCAGAGCAGGGATGATTAAAAAGTGCATATTAAACAAGACTTTATCGACTGTGGTCTAGCAGAGAAGTAGCTTTTCCCTTTCTGTTTGCAGGCTAAATGTCAGCCAGTCAAACGGGGAATGACCACAGGGTGAATTTTATCATGAATGCAGTCAAACCTTTTGGCATTCAGTGGCACCATCACTAAACAGCCCAGAGGCTAACAGAAGGGGGATTACCAGGGCCCTTTAGCCTTTTCCTGGGTTATGGAGCCCGGAGGCCGAGCTTTGGCAGGCCTGTGGTCATCGTCTTACTGGACAGGAATTTCCACTTGGCAGCCTGGCATGCTAACAGTTGTATGACATGTGTAGCTAGCAGTGGACGCAGTGGTGAGATCACACCTTCTTCCAACTTTCCAAGAGACCAGAAAGCAGCTCTAATACTAACCTCTCAATATATTATTTGCAGGAACAAGAAAGCAACAGTCCACCTTTTTGCTAGTTCTCACAAAGTTAATATGGCGTCACTGTTATTATGACAGCTCTCTGGACTGACTGATGATGGAGGCAAGCCAGACTAAAGGTGAGGCAAACACTGATAGCAGACACAGTGAGCAGACTAAAGTAGTGACCTTTTCTGATTACGTTTGCAAGGCTATTGCTTGCATAACACAAAGTCAGCTAGGTGAAATTACACAGGGAGGCAGGGTGTAGTCTCCAGGGCTGTTGGGAGGATCGTGTGTGTGTTTACCGAGCGAGGAACGTGACTAATTTGTCACAACGCCATACTGAATCTGTTTCACCACAGACAAAACTGTTACCGAAAAGTGTCCGTGACTCAGGGAGTGCAGACAAATTTCATGGTAGTGCTGAGAGTCCAACGTCAAAATTGCTTCCAGGTAGACCCTGTTATTAGTCACACACACTGTACATAACTACAGACTCCAGACAGGGTGTTAAGAGCTGGTGTCTGTACGTGGAGGTTAGGACCAGTTATGCCTCTGTGCACTGCAAGAAACTCGAAGGGAGAACTCCAAAAAGACAAGATCAAAACATCTATATCTCTTAAAATCTCTATGTACAGACACATATATCACATATGGACAAAACAGCCAAATGAGAGAAGGCCACACACACACACACACACACACACACACACACACAAGTATGAAGTGTCTTTGGTCCTCATAAAAGCACACATGCCAACACAAACGGTTCAGTCGTCTTCAATGTTTAAAATGACACAAAAGTGACAGAGACAGAATCTACAGCTAAAATATCACATGCTGGGGGAGAAAACATGTTCGTGCAGGTGCAAGCCCCAGGATGTATTCTGCACTGTTGGAAATGACCCAGTTAGCTCCGAACAAAGGTTAGGGGTCAACCCTGCATAAATAAAGTATTTTTTAGCTCCAGCTGAGAGCAGAGACAACCAAGAGCTTAATATTTTATCTCTCTGGCCAGGTAGAACAGCCCTTATCAGTGTCCCTTGTCAGGGATTTGATTCGCTGCTTCCTGCTCCAGTCACACGAACACTTTGCATTAAAAAAGCACAGAACCAAAGACCAGTGTATTTGACTAGATGCTCAATCTACGCCAGTGCAATAAAAGGAAGTTGGGATTTGCCTGCACATCTATAGGTAGACGATACTGGGAGAAGATAAGGGTTACTGAGGGCATATGCTTCTCTACGGGCCCATCTGTCATGCAGGTTAATTACCGAGAATTCAGTGGTGTGGCAGCAAAGAACAACTGCGAGTTTGTGCTTCCTTTTACAGCTAAGCCCGGTGACTGATGTTTGCCACACACTTCCTTGATATTCTGCCATGTTTGAGAGTTCAATGAAGCTGAACTTGGTGCACCTCTACAAGGTGTCTCCAGTGGCCTTCTGGTATTGACAAGAGGCTGAATGTTTGTAGGAAACACGTTTGACTGCAAACAACAACACAGGATGAGTTGATGAGCTGATGAATGGGCAGCAAAGGGCGCATGTAACAAGCTCAAAATGCCAAACCACATATCTGATAAAAGCCTGGAGAACTAGCTGAATATATTTTAATGCAATATTCTTACTATAATGTCAGTGTATATACTATTTTATTTGAATGTGCATGCTCTAGGGTACCCATTGCCTTGTAAAAAACACAAAATGCCCTGCATAGGGTATAAAAGTTACACAGTTATAATGACTGGGCAGTCTGAGGTCAAGCACTTCAGACAGGACTCATGGCTGTTGTGACGGACACGTCACTGGTTATTTGGCCTGAAGCTGGAAATCTTTAATTATGGGACAGACCATCTTAGCAGGCCACAGTGCTGTCCAGACCTGCCACCATTACCACAACCCAACCATGTGAGCATGAGTAGAACTGAATGAAACAGTAAATAGGCAGTCAATTTGCCAATTTGGTGCCAAAATATATAATATAATATATAATAATAATATAGTATCATGAAAAAGGTCACGAATCCTGCACACCAACAAAATAGTTCCAACTAACTCATAGCTCCACAATGACTGGCATATACGTATACAGTAATAGTAGACGGTAGAAGGTGAAAAACTAAAAATACAGGGTTTTGCCCCCACAGCTGACTGCTCCCCTAACTCCTCCCTAGCTGAGGGAAGCACAGTCCTCATGCTCGATCTCTCCACCTTGACCCTGAACACTGTCAACTGCATGAACTTTGCATGTGTGTGCAGATGTGGTGGCTGAGCGCTTCCTCTGAAACCCGCAAACTGTGCCGCTGCCTCTGCTGCTACCTGGGAAGGGTCTTCGACAGAGGGGGAAACTAAGTAGTGCTGTGCGCTGGAAACTTTTCTGTTTCGAACGTCAGCTGCTTTTTCCTGTGCATTTCCTGAGAGAAGGATGCGGAGGAAGGACATCACGTTGCGTCAGACGACAGTAAATCACTGCAAACAATGACAAAAGGCCTTAACACACATATGTTAAACCCCTCTGAAAACTTCACTTTTTGTTTACAGATGAGGTGCACCGGCAGGAGGAGAAGAAAGTGCCTGGAGGAGTTTGTTTGGCTACCAGTGACAGACAGGAACTAGTTTTGTTTTTTAACTCTGGCCTCCCTTCGCTGGCTGGCCGTCCATTGTCCGCCAAGGCCCTTTCGACCCCTCGGCTTCCCTCCATTCCAGGGCTCTTCCTCTGTTGCTGACAACACCCCGCGTCAGGCTGTCTGACAGTGTCTGAACATCCCCGCACTTGAACAGAACACGATCACTGGGGACAAGTTCAGCAGCAGCGAAATGGCTCATAAAAACAAATCCTAATATTTTAAGCGAGTCCCCATACTAATCCTAAATTGCAATTACAGCACGGTTGTCTAATTACCACGTAGCAAAGCCATGCCTTCACTGCTGAGACTGCAGGCGCTCAGAAAGTGCTCTGTGTGTCCATGGCAATTCAAAGTCTGACAGCAATGTGTCACTGGCAGTCACCAGACATGTGATGCAACACAGCAACCCTCAGCCATATGGTCCAGAGACTAACACATTAAATGTAATGACACCACGAGCACTCAGAAAGACTGAGTCAAACAAGCTAAAAGGGAAGGCACGCAAGAGTGAGTTGGCGTATTCTTCGACGGGGATGGGTCGGGGCTGCCTTTTAAGACGACGGCTTCAATCAAGCTGCTGCCATGGCTGACTGATAGCTGCACAGGAAACGTGCAAAGCTCTTTCAACTTCAGCCGTCGGAGACTTCAAAAGCAGGCAGCCATCAGCGCCTGTGATGGAGCGGAGGGAGGGACGGCGGCTCGGCGCTCCATTTGGTTTTTACAGCATTACTGTCAGAGGCTACGTCGAGTAGAACCCTTCCTGACACTGCAACAAACAGGCGGCTGTATTAATCCCAGCAATTATTGACTCTGTTTCTGAAATCCTACTGGTTGTGAATCTGTGTACTTATGCATCACTGCAGCAACACTGGAACGATTACCTCACTCTCAAACTGATTTTGTCGCATTTCTATTTGCAAAAATATAAAAATGGACAGCAAGTTTTTATCAGTGGACATTTTTTCCTAAACCTTTTCTCTGGTGACCCATATTTTATCATGTGTTCCCCTTCCTTGAGCGTATTTTAGCTCAATAACACAAGATTTACTTAACTTCATCCTTTTGTACGACTGCATTAATTTGCTACTCCAGTAAAGCAACAGATGTCATGACAACGACTGTTTTACTGTGTTGAATCATGAAAAATAGCTTTTAAAACAACTGCAAGGAAGGTAACCTGAGAGATAATTATAAGCTTTTGTTGCCCTTTCAAAAATCAGTCTAATAACCAGGGCTGAGCGTCGTTTGCAATGTTTTCACACAAGTGCTAAGTTGATACCTGATGAGTTTTGGTACCTTTTTTTTTTTTTTTTTTAACAAAAAACAAAGCTTGCAAATGTTGTCTGAGTAACAGTGTGTAGTGAGTAAGATTGCGATGCTGGCATCACATATCTGGACTGTCTCATAATACTATTTACTTTTTTCTTCATTTCATTCAGTAATAAAAAAGTAGTGAGGTTTGATAGCCAGCTCTACTTATGACATGGGCTTACTGGTACACAGACCCAACACAAACCGGCTCGGTTTTTAACAGGAGGTTGTTGCTCTCCACCCAAACCCATCAAAAGTAGGAAATGAGATCATTAGCTAAAGCAATTTGTTATTTGGTGGAAAATGAATCTGTGACTCTGACAATTGATAAACTGTTTCAGTATTTTTTAAGCAAAAATTCACATTCCAGCTTTTCAATTGGGAATATTTTCTGTTTCTTTTTAATATATGATGGTAAACTGAATATCTACCCAAAGACATTGAGTTTGCTATAATTAGTCCAACAAATAAAAAAGCATCAAATCGTCACAACTGAAGAGCTGGAACACGAAATGTTTGGCATTTTAGCTTAAAAATAAAACAACTAAAACCATTATTCAATTATATCAAAACATGACAATCAACTAATCGCTGCAGCTCTTCTATACACCAAACAATTCATCAGTTGATCAAGAAAATAATCTGTGTATGAATCGATACACAGAAAACAATCATCAGTATAATAACAGACATGGCGAACTGTGCTGTAGACGTTACCACTGTTCTTCACTAACATGCTTACAGCGCTGATTTTCAACAAACCCAGACCACTGCTCACTTCCTCTTGAGCAATCCCTTAATGGCAGAAGACACAGGAAAACAAAGAGGGGTGGACAGCCTTACGAGACAAAAACATGTCAGAGCCAAATGACGCTGACGACTCTGCCGCCAGTCTCTTAATTATGATTGTGTCTTTTGCTTTTCTGCTCGGAGGAAACAGCGAGCGGTGGTTTGGAGGAAAGAAGCGGGAGTTGGAAAGCAGGACTGAGGGACAGAGACTGACTGCCACAGAGTCCAACAGACAGACCCCCGCACAATGATTCAACTTCCTTCTAACTTCTCACTTCCTCTCTGGCCCGCACTCCTCCATAGCTCAGGGAGAAATGTGGCTCAAATTAGAGTTTCCGCTCGCTGGGGAGGCTGAGAAACAGGAAAACAGAGGGAGGGGAAAGAGTGAGAGAGAGAGGAGACTAACAGCTCTCCGTTTACACAAGCAAAAGGTTTGTTAGCTCATCTCTGTGTTCTTCTCAGCCTTTTAGGCTCTCTGGATTCTTTAGACTACAAGCAAGGCCAGGCAGCGGACACACACACACACACACACAAGTAGGGATGATAGGCCCAGACAGGAGATACCACTCAACAGTTACAAGGTGAGATTACAACATGGGTGTGCGCCAGGGTGTTATGAAAAAGTGTGTCAGTGTGGCTGTAAAGTATCCACGGCCCACGGAGCTGCCGAGGTAATGACATTCCTCTGATAACCGAGCGAGGTGTAAGAGATGGGCGCCCGGGACCCATCAATCAGCAGAGACCCCTTCCTCCTCTCTGCACAATGACTACAGTGTTCTACATGAGCACCCCGCGTCCCTTCAACTGTAGCTCATGACTGGCGGTGGGGTGGAGGGTGGGGACCCTCCCAGAAAGAGCGAGCTTGCCCTGAGGGTAGCATAAAAGAAAACAGACTATGTCTTGAAGATATTCCTGAACAGGGTGGAGAGGGAGGAGGGGGGGTCTTGAAGCATGATAATGTAATCCAGCGAGTTGCAGCCCCCTCATTTGGACAAACGCTAGAAAAAAGTAGGATTACTGTGTGTATATATGTGTGTGTGAGAGAGTGTGTTTAAAAGAAAGAGACAGAGAGGGATTGCTGAGGCAATTACAGGCTTCAGCTCAGCAGAAGGCTTTTCAAAAAGCATATCCACCCAGTCTTTGCAGCCGCTCACACAGACACAGCCTCAAAAGCTGTTAAGACACCCTCTCTCCCTGCCCTGCCAGCACAACATGTTAGCACAAAAATTCTCTAATTCTCTAATTATGACACGTTCATTTGGCTAACCTGAAGCTGAAACTGACTTGCAAACAAAAGTGAAAAATCAAAAAGGGAAGACGAAAGAAAAACCTGACAACCGCTCCTGCAGTCAGAAGAGAGAGAAAAGAAGCACTCAAACTTCAGACAAAAGCCCTCTACACCTCTTGTAATACAACAAACAAGTCAGAAACAACTTTTTAAAAAGGAACTACAGAAGACGAGGAAAGTTAAAAACTCACGAAAGAAATGTTTGAATAGGTTAGCCATGTCCATTTTGGGCTCGCTGTCTCTCCCTCTCTCTCTGTCTCTTTCCCGGCCCCTGCTCCCTTCCCACTGCAGCTGTAGAGTTATTCCATGTGAACACCCAGAGAGCTGGGCGGATAGCAGAGGAGGGCGGCCCACTCCGTGACCATGTGGCCGGGCTCGGCCAATGAGAGCGCGAGACAGAGAGGCCTCCGGTTCAGCTCTAGAAGGCAGAGTACAGAGGCCTCATGGAAAGGGGAAGAAGGAGGGAGAGGGGAGGGGGGATGAAACTCAGACTCGGAGAAAGAAAAAGAGATGAAACAAGAGAGATGTATGGAAAGTGAAGGAGCTACCCCATCAGCGTTCAGCAGCAGGGTGGTATTTATAAGAGGGTTGTGATCTCTAAGAAAATACACTCAGTAGGGATCTGTGGGGACGCTGCAACGGCTGAGTGAGTCAGTGAGTGCTCAGTGTCACATGACTGCAGTTGTTTGTAGAGACACACTCATAACTACAACAAACCCAGGAAACATGAGTCCTCAAACTCAGAAACACAGGCACGCGCACACACACGCACACCAAAACACAGCCATCTGCAGACGGATCATACCCTCGCACATTCTTTCAAACGATGACACCACTCCACACCCAGCAACGGGCCTGTTTCAAAAAGAGGGAGAGAGAGGAAAAAAAAAGGAAAGACGGATAGATTTTTCCTCCCCCCATAACATATGAAAGTGTGGTCATCAGGCTGCGTCTCTTATTGCTCTCCCACACACACATACAAGAAAAACACAACCTCCCACAGTCTGCCAGTTAAAATGTCTAAAATCTACTTATAGATCATAAAAAAGAAGAAACGAAGGTGAAGTATTTACAAGCTTTCTATGATTGTATTAGTGTTTAACGAGGCTCACTTTTGCCTTAACTCGTGTTTTACATTCGGCTGCGTTTTATTGGGTTTATGTGTGAGACCTGAGCCTGTGTGTGTGTGTGTCTCACTCTTGCAGCTGTTCACCTGAGGTTATTTGATCAATGGATGTAGTGACAGGTGGGAAGTTGTTGGGAGGCTCATAGCTGTGAAGCATGACAACACATATCCCTGCCCAACCACACACACAAATATACAGGCGGACTGATAAGCCTACACACGAAAACACACTGCACAGTCTAAAAGTGCAGCAGTTAAACAATGTACATGCTTGAGTCAAGCAATAACAAACGGGGAAATTCTTGTAAATTAAAGTCACCATCATCAGGAAGATGATTAAAAGTGCAAAAAAAATGAATGTGCTGTATGTAAACAAACAGCTACACTAAAGAGGCCTCTTTCTGTTGTTATATCATATTTCATCAGAGCAGTTCAGCACACAGCGCTGTCCAAATGTGTCTCTTCTCACAACACTCACACATTTAAAAAAAAAAAAAAAACACTGCGCAGCTTACAGGAAGACGCTGTTCACGTGTCCAACAGATAAGTGCTTTGCAAACACTGCAGTGTGTGATACAGTTCTAAACTGATGACACACTTCTGGTTAGCACTACCCAGAACAGGCCCGTTCTTTGGGTCCTCTGTGCAAGGAAACACCACTTTCGGGTGCAGGGCTTCCTCGCACAGATCGCCCCACGCAGCAGTACATCATCATCACCGCACCAAACATGAGCAAAGGAGATAAAGCTTTCTGTTTCATTAGTCACACAAGTGTGGTTTGATGTCCTGTTTTGTGAAATGGGCCTATCAACAGCAGGTGCCCTGCTTTGGCTTTTTTTGTTTCACAAAAATAAAACTACAATGAAAAAGTTTATAAAGTGCTATATCAATATAAGAAGCCTTTATAAAACAGGTCAAGTTAAATTAAGGTTGATATCATGGAGGCATGTTTTAGTGTGCCTTTAAGCCTCAGTGGCAAATGCTGGCGTACAACCTTTAACCTAATCTAATGAGATCTGGTCCAAACATGTCCAAAGTATATCAACAAACATGGTTATCCCATCATGCTCTTAATTGAGAGACTGATGTCTGCAAAACAAGCTGGAGATGAGAGTGTGAAAAGCATCAGAAAGTGAAGATAAGACCATCGCATTTTACAAAAACACATAAGAGAAATGATGAAAAAGTCAAATCATTGGCAAGAGGATTGAAAGTGGCTGTGTTCCAGACTGGATGCCAGTGGTCAGAGTGTATATCCCAAATTATCATGAATATCTGTCATCGAGAAGAATTAAGCTAAGACAAATGGTAACCTTGGCTTACATACGCAGTTACATTTGGCTTGTTCCAGGCAGCACAAGGCCCTTGGCGAGTGGCAGAGCCCAGAAATATTACTGCTGCGTTGAGAGAGCAGCCAACACCTGTGCCATATCAATTCTGGTCGTGATAAAAGGGCAGGAGGACACCCTCTGTTGCCGCTGCTCACACACAAACAGTGTAGCTATTATATAGATTTTGTTCACACAAAACAAGCTAGATTGCTTTTTTGTGGCACAGTTCTAAAACAAAAAAACTAATCTAACTTCCTTTGCATTTGTTCCTAAACTCCAAAAAAACATTTGAAATCAAATATATTACTGTCTTACCTGTGGAAATGCTTCGAGGTAAAATGGAAAAAATGGCACCGTACATTAGACGCTACACTACAGACACTCCACTCAGATACTAAAGCTTCAGTCTAAGTGCGCTGTGAAAAGAAAGTAGCTCTCAGCATTACAACCAATCAGACATCAGCCTGAGACCATCTTCCTGTAGAGGCTGCAGTGCATTAGATGCCACAACAATGTGGTCAAGAACAAACTGAGGTTAAGTGCTGACCTAGATAAAGGATGTTCACTGATTCTACTCCTTTTAGGTTGAGCAACAAGAGCCAATTGTGCATGAAACACAAACCAAGTGGCTCAATCAGACAGACGTCTGAAGATACATGTTGACAGTGCAAATACCTATGCAGGTTGAGTGGCATCTTGCTTATTGAACCATCACATTGAACTCAATACATGCAAACTGAAGGGACGATAACTGGATTTTTTACCAAGTGTGTCTTTGAGATTCTTGACAATAGAAGCTTTCCTGGCACTGTTTTTCCTCTCCACATAGTTGGACGGCACAAAGCCTGTTTTGTTAGTGGCATTTCGAACCCTCCACCAGGACTTGGAGTCGTCAAGGAGCCAGAGGCGCTCGTTTTTCTTGATGTCCAGCTCTTGGTCCTGCTGGGCCATGTAGTCGAACTTGGCGATGACAATCACCTCTTCCGTCATCTTGCACTAGGTGCACTGGTGGAGGGGGAGGAGAGGACAAAGAACGGACGTCAGAGTGGCCAGAGTGAATGTTCTACATTACAGAAATTTCCAACTAATTGATCGGCAATGTCTTTCTATTGAACAATCTACAGTCTTATCTGTGCCAGTGTTGGCTAATGAGCAACAGTAGTGGTGATAAAGTTAGCTTCAATTTCGACCACATAAAATACCGAGGACAGCACCACGGCACTATAGCATTCTGCGACAGTGAAACAGTACAGGGTTTCCCCCAGGAAATTGGTAAGCAAAGTTGGTGGGCAATGGTGACATTTTTTTCATGTACTTCTGCAATACTGACAATATGCATTCAATTACATAAACATAAGTGAGAAAAACCTGGAGCCCCATTTTCAAAGAACCTCCCTTTGAACCAACACATCTCACATATTTATGGGCCAAGATAATCTGTTCCATCTCCAGCTGCCCAGCCTTCACATACATTTTATTCCCCAACTGTGCAGTTTGCTCCAGATACAATGATTAGGTACAGTCAGAGACACACTGAAAGTAAATTTAGAAACTGTGGTTGGAAATAAATAGCTGTACCTGTGCTGCATCAAAGCTGACAACTTCAAGGGCTCTCACACGTCTCTGGTGACCTGGGAAAAAAACAGACAATGCAAGAGAATTAAAAATCAAGCTTGTCAAAATTTGCCCACAGACTTCTAAATTGTGTTTCTATTTAAGTGACTTGAAAGTCACTGTTCATGGACAGCATTATCCAAATATACTGGCCAGAAGAAATGGCAGCTACCATTTCCACAGTTTAGTCTCTTCAGACATAATTTCCCCCCACCAATTGTACTCTAGAAATAACAGATGTAAATGACTATTCTTTTCAGTCTTCAACACTACAAGCTGCCAGAGAGCACAGAGCCAATCTCCCAGTATCCACATTCTTCATAAATTTACAGAGGGGATGATTTCCTCTCAGAAGCATTCCAACGATTGTCTATTGTGTCAGCCATCAAACATGAACCTGAGAGCCAGGAAGATGGCAAAGATTACTGTAACAGGGAAGTGAAAACGAGGGGCAGTGTGCGTCAGCAGTGTGGCTTCATCAGGGAGTAAAACTCTCTGTGAGCACTAATGATGTAGGATACTGCTTTAAATTTAGCACAAGCCTATAAATATTCCTAAGTGTGCGGCCTATGCAAATGCTGTGATTATATGATCCACATTACAAGCAAGGCTCCATTGTTTGCGAAGTTGCTTATCACAAGAACTTTCAAGTTCCCCGGCCATTTCAGAATTATCATTTGGGAGTACTGTGATCCACAATCAAAACTTGTTTGTGTTCAACAATGAGCACATTCACAACCAACCGGTCTTATGACCTATGTAGCCACGAGCACAGCTAGGCTATGCTTAGATTAATACTGCACTGAGGGAGCGAGGCACTACTGAAGAGGCTGCTTGGCTGCTCTGATGTCATGGGAGTGGATGGAGTTTCACCTTTAGCCCCCCAACCAACTTCAGGGACCAGACACTGACCTCATTGATCGAGAGCTCTTGGGTTTTTTACTTGAAGCAGTAATGTCTAGGTTTCAGCTGCAGCTGGCCTTGAGATAGGCCCCCGAACCTGATCTTAGGCAAACATAAGGTGTCAAGCTAATTTACAGCATGATTAGCCAAGAGTAGTGAAATACACAGTAAATAAGCATAGGATGAGAAGAACTTCTTCATTGGATGAAGGGTGAATGCAAGCATGACAATACCTTTAAAGGTAAAATGTATAATGTAAAGATCCAAAATCTGGAGTGTTGTTGACTTTGTTTACCAAAACACATTTAGGGTGTCTGCTGTGGTTTTATGTCATGGCATGCTATTGCCTGCTCCTTTTCCATCTCTAATTAAATTAATGAACACTGGGAGACATGTTAGGGAGCGGCACACAAAAACAAAGAGCTGATTTACTCTCCTCGAGTGCTGTCTCTTTTCACCAAGACAAAGGCAACAACCTCTCCACTCCCTGGGCTGGGCTGGATAACTGTCTGCCAAAGAGGCTGACGAGTGTGTATATGTGCTCCTTCTCCATTTACGACACACCCCCCCACCCTTACTATCTTTTTTCCACTTTATACTCTCCCTACTAGCACATGAAAGATTCATCAATGTAGGACTTTCCCTTTCCCAGCTATCTCCCACTTTCAGAAAGCATGCTGCATCCCAGTCTCGCTTCTTTTAACTGCCATCACCCCCCACGTCTGGAGCGGCTGAGCACTAAGTGCACATTAACACCGCAGTGACTTACGATAGTGCAGATGTGAGGGAGGATCAAAAAGTTGGGCGACAGATGCTCTGAGCTAATCGCACTGCTCCAGTCTGAGCCAAGGCCACACGACACTCCAAAGCACTAAACACGAGGTCAGACAGGTCAAACTGCTCAAATGGTGTCATATCCACACTGAATCTCAGTTTACCCTGCTGCCTGGCAGAGTTAACAGGTATCTGATCCGCCGCCAACGCCCACACCCACTCACATTAAATAAGCAACTCTGATTTTTGTACTTCCATTTGTTTTAACTTTATTTCTCATACATAACCGATACTTCTCTTAAATCAAACAAGTTATTAAAACATTGCAGTTTCATATGTTTGCTGTTAAAGCCAGCACGCTAGAACCAGATTCTGAGGAGCCTTGAGTTAAAAATGCATCTGATCCAGATTTAAAATCACAAAAACAAGTTCAGAGCCGTCCTCCTATCATAATATCAGTTTGATCAGTGACATCAGCATCTGCAAGTTTGTCTGCTATGTGATATTTTTAACATTTGAAGAAAAAAAAATGCTGTTGAGTGATCATGCAGAAAGGCATCCAGAGAGGGAGAATTATCCAGGATTTTAAGGGTAAAAAGGACACAGTTTCCAATATGGAAATTATGAAAAGATTGTGACAGATGTAGTGGCGTAATGAATAACTGCTCCCCCATCAAATAGCATAGGACCTCTGTGAGGAGTAACTAGTTGTATAGATGTTTTGTAGAAGCATGTCTAATTCTGAAAATAACTTGGCACCAAACATAAAGCAAAAACAGAATCTGTAAGCACGAGCTTTGCGGTTGTCAACAAGGGTGACCAGACCACATGGATGGTAGACAGGTGGTCAAATATGGTAGTCAGTGGTAACTGCGGGGTTTTCCCAGCTAACTGTGGCTACGATGCCATGCAATATTCAAAAACTGACATGATGATGGGAAAGAATGCTCCTAATTGATATTTTGTTTTTTGATTATCAAAAAAGTAAAGCAATTGAAGGTAGCTGCTTCATAATAACAGTTTCCAAGAGGTTCACAAGCAGTCTGATGCAGGCGGCAGCAGCAGCAGCAGAAGGTATTCCATTTGCATTTATAATATCTTAAAGCAGCTGACTTCATTACAGCTTCTGTAACACAGCAAGTGAGTGACCCGCCTACTGATTATTATGGTACTACTATTAATTAAAAGCAGTATGTTTGATTAGAGCTGCAATTTATTATTATTTTCATCATACCAGAAGCTCTGGATTACGTTTTTGAGACATTTACTGCTTACTCTACAAAATGTCAAAATTTCGCAATGACAATTGCGAAAAACACCCATCACAATTCTCAAGAGGCCAGCGTGACCTCCTCTATTGCTTATTTTGTCCAATCAACAGTCCAAAAACAAAAGATATCTTACTTGCAATGATATAAATAAAGCAAAAGCAGCCTTAAATTAAACAATCAATCATAATTGGTGGTGATTAGTTTTAATGTACACTAGAATAATCGTCATTTGAGTCATTTTTAAGGTTTTACCTGCAAATCAAGTCGATGTTGAAAAAAGCCGTCAATCCACTGGCAACATGCAGTGTTGTGAGCCTATTTGTGTCATGCAACTACACAGTACAGTTAACTCCTAAATACCAAGCTGATAGAGGCCCATCTTATCTACTGCCATAGCAGCAGCTGTAGGCCAGTGGCAGGTCAGGAAGTGTTGCTATCAGTAATACACTCATGTTCTCAAGAGCGCAAACACTGGTCACAACTGTTAACAATCAGCAAAAGGCCTCCAACTCAAATCTGGCACGGTTATTTTCATAAATAAAAAGCACACAGTGGTGATTTTCTACTTAGATTTTTTAAAAATACTATTTTGCAAGTCAGTACAATTTAGAAGACGCTAAGCAGCACTGTAAACCAAAAACCACAACAACTGCACATCAATGGTGTAATAGCGATGCAGGGAGCAACTATAACTAGCAGCGAGTTACTATGAAACAACAATGACACGCGTTCACCACATCCTGCACTCTACAGCTGCTGCTACAACCCTTATATCGCTGTAGGGAAAAAAAAAAAACACATGTCGTGATCTAGTCAGAGAGCACACCCAGCGGCTTATTTGGTAATGCATGATATAGGGTCACGACACTAGACATATGCATAAGAAGGTAAGAACTGGAATGATTACTGCACATTAGAGCAGTGTGGATTCCAGTGAATGGCTCTGACTTTATTAACAGACATCAGAGTGTTGTTTTTAAAATGAAGTTACAAAAACTGGATATTGTGCAATCTAAACAAGCTTAAGACAACAATTATGGATTCTTGTCTCTCTTTTCAGTGGGAGCAAATAGTGTACCACTGCTCGACAGGATTGCTGAGGCACTGAGACAGCAACAGCATGAGCTCACAGAGGCAGACAGAGTAACCTAATCCCTGTGACAGCCTGCTAAAATCACAGCCTCTGCTGCCTTCTGGAATGTGCTCTGTATGCTCACTGCTCACTCAGCCCCTCTGGCACTGCTGCACTTCCTCCAACTTACACCAAAACTCACATTTTGGCCACAGGGGGCTGGCCGGCTTCGCCAGCGGACAGTGCAGGAACGACGACAGGCAGATGAATACGAGCTTGTGCTCTTTTTTTTCGCATCGAACCACGGCATCTAAAACCCATGAGACTGCATCTCATCCCAGCTGTCCTAGATTCTCTCAAAACAAAACAGCAGCATAGCAGCAAAGGGTCATGGGAGACTTGGCAGGCCAGCTGTGAGACAGGAAGTGTGGACACAAGGGTGACCGGATGATGGGAAAGTGATGCAATTTGACAGAGTGCAGGCTTGACCTCGGAGTTTAGATGAGTTCAGATAACTTATCTCTGCTTTGCATTGGTGCATGTAATGTACCTCAATTAAGAGATGAGAGATCAAGTTCTGTTGCTGGGAGAAAATATGATGTTCCCTATTGGAAAACCATATTGTTCTAGTATCATATTAAAATATAATTAAGGGCAGGGGGGTCTCTAGTGTTTTGGACTCAGGATATAGGATCATGACTGTGTGAAAGCAGTTGGTTATCCACCCCTCGGGATCACCCTCAGCAGTTGAGAATGGCCTAAAATAGACCAGGTCTCATGTCCTTTGAGAATTGCCAGAGATTTACTCTCATAGCAACAACTAACACCAAAAGTTTCAAGCTGTCTTTTAGTCCCGCTTCACATCAAAAGGCTCCCTCTGTAAGAAGCATACACAAACGCCACTGTTTGAAATACGTTGCATGGCAATTTAGCCACAAAATGCAATGTCTCATGCTAAATCTAACCCAGCCACTTTGACTTATTGTTCAGAGAAATTATTTAAAAAGACAAGAGCAGTATTTATGAAGCTGAGGGGAATCTTATCCAAATGATAACACATGACCAACTATCTTTTATTGCTCTCATGCACACATGAACTTTAATCACAGGCTGACAGATGAATTCAGATATATTTGGCATCCATTCATAACAGATGATATTCATTTCTAAATTTGTCAATCATTACAGAATGATCATAATATAAGCCTTATACATAATCATTGGCCAAATGTGTTTTCACTTCCCCATTTTCACTTCCCAGTTTATTACGGCTGCATAGTCTTCACTTCACAAATGCAAGGCTGTATGTTACCATCTAGCCCCAGGGATGGCCCTGGTGAAGTGACTTGCCATTTGTGGCTGGAAAACAGGAGCATGAACACACAGCATGAAGCAGCTGCTAAAAACCCAATTTTAGGTAAATGCCTTTGTGAACGTAGTCATCCCAAAGTCCTTTTTTTGTCTCCTTTATTTTTAGAATGGGGAGACCAGATCAACATAAAGAGGGATGACACAAACATGAGACCAAAGTGGTGGCTTCACGGTGGGGCCATAGCAAATAGCTTCAAGGCTTCAAAGCTTCATTCATAATGTTGATATTCAAATTCTAAATCAACATTCAAATGATGCAGAGGTTTTCTTTTTCTATTCTAGTCTATTCGCTCTGTTTAAACCCAGTATTACTGCACAGCTGCAGATAAAGATTAGGCTATACTACCATTATTAGTATTGCTATGGCTGCTTAGGATTGTTTCCAACTTCTATGATCAAATTTCCAATAACTCCAGAGTCAAAGTCCAAAGTCAAAATTTATTAAAAAATAGATAGGTGTTATCAATTCCATAATTCACAATATGTTTTTATCTGCAAATATGTTTTTAATGTACATTTGCTGGCGTTTAGCCTTTCAAAGACAATATTTTCACTGCCTTTAAAAAACTGTTTGTCCTCCCGCTTGCTGCACTGAAAGGGAGGCATGCACCTGTATTAATGGGGCTGTGCAGCAGTAATTTGACAGCACCATTAATTACATATACATAACTACAGTAGTTGGAGGATCATATCATGTATGTGCATGTTCTTGGCATTGCATTAAGACACACAATTGCCAGTTTGGAAGCATTTTAAGACTAACTTGTTTAATCAAATGAAAAATGCAAATTGACGATTTTGTTAAAGGATTTACACATTTTTTTTAGGGTGATGACTTTATAAAATGTGATGACAAAAACCTCAATAAAAGCTCTGAATGTAAAGACAGTACTTTCAGTACAGCTGTACTTCACAGAATCTCTTACTGGGGCCCTTGCTGAAAGAAAAAAAAGAAACCAACATTGTCACAATAAAACCTATCAGCGATCTGCATTAGCCCTGAAAAGCCAGATCAAAAAACACCTATCATAAACCACAACAAATACATAACCAAAGTGCTTGTTGGAAACCTACAGGCTAAATTTAGAAGACCACTGCATCTTCTAGTATTTGAAGAAATACATTCAATGTAAGCCAGACTCACACATTATCTAATTACCTTCCAGTATTTACACTAAATGAGATTAATGTATTCAACAGCAGCAGCCTATCAGCATGAAAACACTTACAGTAAATCCTCACTGTTAGGAAATACCTAGCAGAACATAATACCTCACTGTAAGAAAGGATCTACTTCCTCAGACCCCACCTACATCAGCAGAGCCTACACATCCGCATCCACACCCTGCTTGTTGCTGTTGATGCCAGTTGTTGCTCTGGGTGGTCTATTTGCCGACAGCCACCAGGTCCAATGATGGCCACATCCAAGCAATCTGGGATCAAGGCAACAGCAAAATAAACCTCCAGGTTACCTCACCAACTCTGAGAGCTCCAGGGGATTTCCCAATGACTAATCCAAGTTTACAAAGCAAAAGGATTCCTAACATCAAGTACTTCAGTACAATGAAGTTGTTTGTGGTTTGGTTTTGTGTGGTGTCAGGCTACTTAAAACTACTAGTAGCATTAAGGAGTCAGTAAAAGAGATGATCCACATAAAATCTAAATCAGGCTACACAATGTGCTGTTGCTGTATACCTCATTGCAACTGTAGCCTTCTGGAAAAAGCTATTGTTGCAGTCAAAATAGCAGATCATTTGTAAACCGCAAGATAATAATCCCAGACAGCCTGTGTCAAAGAGGTGAAATGGATACACTGGTTTCCTCTTAGTCTTTGCACATCCTGGCAAATATGAGCCCTAGGGTGCTGTCACAATAGGACTAAACAAGCCACTTGGGACACAAGTCTGCGAGGGCCACGTGTTGGGACTTGTGTATAAGCATCTTGAGCGCAGGAGGCATTCCAGATTCCATGGAGATGCCACAGAAATCTGGGGTCTGCACAAATCAACGAGATCAGCGAGATGTTTGATAGGAGAGGGACAAGAGAGAAAACATTTTCCACAGAAACCCTCACCTCTGAGAAACAGCCTACACACATTTTAAACACTGGGAGCACTGTGCATGAGGAAACCGGGGCTTCTTGTAGAATATTGTCTAATATATAGAATATGCTAATTTTACTGAAAGCCACAACTTGTACTGTCAGAAAATGATGACCGTGTCAAACAAGACAATGGCTCAACTTTTTGTATTTGGCTTGTATTTTGCTCTTTTGTTGACGGTGTGACTTTGATCGTTGTCTTTTTATTGTTCTTATTTTGTACAGACACAAGGCAGACTAGTGGTTGCTAGTGTAGTTGCGAGTATAGCGTTAGTTGATAAAACAAATATATCCACTATCAATGACTGGCCATGGCCTTGGTGAGTTTTTGTTTTTATGTCAATTTTGAATTACTTGTGTTTTACGATGAGTTAAGGCAATTAAGTTTATCTTAGTTTGGTAAAAGAGAGAAATTCAGATGAAATACGGTAAAAAAAACAGGTGTAAGAATATTTCTTTTCTTGCCATTTTGTGAGTTTATTGATTGCACACATTGTTATTAACTCATCTAAAGGAACAAACTGAGATCAATGGGTTGGAAGCCACAAATGACTGAACCAATTTTACTGGGATGGTCATATCTTTGCACAAGCAAAAACCTGTGCAATCAAAATCATTTGTAAGATGAACTGATTGATGATTAATCACGTTATGTAATGGCAACTGCTTGATTAAA
The DNA here is from genome assembly GCF_017976325.1 of Chelmon rostratus. Lineage (NCBI taxonomy): Eukaryota > Metazoa > Chordata > Actinopteri > Chaetodontiformes > Chaetodontidae > Chelmon > Chelmon rostratus. Next base: position 9,667,459 of record NC_055677.1, read on the forward strand.
TACTTTAATAATCAGAGTCTGGCTCTCGGACGTATTTCTGGCATGTCTGAAGTTTTGATCCATCGCTACAAAATGTAGGGCACTTGTTTTAAACTAATTTAATTACTGGAGTGGTATTTTATATGCTGTGGCTAAAACTGTAGTCTTGACTGAGACTGCTGTCATATAAAACACAGAGTGAATATTGTGTGCAGCTTCCAGCCATCTGTGGCTTCACATATTTTTTTTTCCCTTTTTACTTTCCAGTCAAAGTAGAAATGCACAAAGTAATACTGATTTCTCTCTTTTTGGCAGCATTGTTGATTATGCAACAACGTTTGAAAAAAACTTTATAGAAAATGTCACTGGACAAAACCAACATGGCCATCATGATTACGTTCAGCCTGAGCAGATTGATCCATACAGCAAGAGCATAAAAGTCGCAGCTGGCTGTGCAGAGACTTCGGCTCTGAAGTGTGCTGTCACATTATGCAGTCCAAACTACAACCCCCACTCCAAAAAAGTCCCCAACGTGTTTGAAACGTGTTGCTGCAATCAAAATCAGAGTAAGCAAATGTTTATGAGTTGTTGATGAGGTCAAACACGACAAATACTGTCTTTGTACGGTTTTCAATTGAGTATGTGTGAAAAATGATTAGCAAATTTTCAAATTCAGTTTTATTACGTTTTTACGTAATGTCCCAACTTTTCTGGAATCTGCGTTGCATTTACCAAAATGATGGTTCTTAAGATGTTTAATTAAAATACTGCCTTATAATGCAGCTATATGAAGGACCATTTGAAGGTTTGAATGGTTCTTCACATGCACACTGATTTTAAGTCCTCAGAGGTGCTTAGAGGTTCCCAACATTGTGGAAGACTGAAGCAGATCTGTAGGCTAAACACCTACTGTTGGTTTAACACATTCACACAGAACATCTTGGAGGTGGGGAGACAAAACTAAAGCTGTGCCTCAAAAGTCTACTTAAATCAAGAAAGAAATTTACACTTCTAAGAACACATTTTGACACATTGCTTGTTTAGTCATGGATACACAACAGCGTCTGTCATCACAATAACAGCCGCAAATGCAAGTACACACATCCTCATTTTCACACTGCCAAACCACTGAAAGAAAACCCCGAACCATAATGAACTAATAGAGAAAAACACCACTGAAACTGCACATTACTTTTCTGCTAAATGAGGAAGCCAAATGACTTGCTCCAAATGAGAAATGATGGTGAAGATCTTGACCGCACATTGTTTTACAGAAGTGGGGAGAAATGTGACCAAACTTTGCACCGTCAACTGTGTGGTGTCTGATGACTGAGCTTTTGCTCGCATGAACAGATTTAACAGATATAATTTTTTAAAAATCTTTTCAGATCTACTTGACTCTGATAGCAGTACAGTACAGCAGGAGTGCACTTGCCATTCTTCCCTTTCTTGCTCCTGTCCTTGAACTCCTTTGTCCAACAGGTGATCTTGGTTAACATATAGAAAGTACCTTTGTTACTGACGGTTCAAACATTCAAGCACGCATGGGCAGTCAAAGGAAACATGTCAAACAGAAAAAGAAAATGAGGAAATGGAAAACAGTCTATGCAATAACTGAGAATAGGGAGATACCATATAAGATATAAGACAGAAGAGACAAAATTACGAGAAAAAAAATCCCGTTTCTCAATTTTAATAGAACTCTGACGATACTTAATAGACTTGATTCCTGGGCTTGTCATTTGACCAGGGAAATTTTCAGCCACATTAGTTTTTTGGCAATCATGAAAATGCACAGTTGGCATTTTCCCCTAGGCTGTGGGGACAGATTTGGTTGCTTGAGGCCACTGAGAAAGAGGTGAGGGCAGGATCTTATATGAAAACAGCTCATCACTGCATATCCATAAGCTTATGCTGTCATAACATTCAAACAAGGTCGCTGTTGGAGGGTATCTGAGTCAACAGGAGCTATAAATAGGACACAGATAAAGTTTATAGGGCCAAATCACTGCAATATCAACATGCATCGCTGAAAGCTTTACTGCATGTGAATTCATGACCTAGGAGAAGATGGATGCAAATGTGCTCCATAGGTCTCCTAATAGCCATTTTCACATCTTACAAATTGGCCTCAACGCCCAAGAGAAATATAATACCAGCCTTCAAACAAATCATGCTGGTAAGCAGGTCTCCACAATCTTTCTCCCTGCAAACTGTGGCTATCCTCCCTCTGTCTCCCACTGAGAACAGAGCACCAGCAGACCAAATGTCTCTCGCCCCCCTCTCACCTCCCTGAAACCTTAATGAGAGACTGTGAAGAGGTCTGTCAGTGTGTGACAATAATTACAGAAACTATACGATTCAGCAGCTGCAAAAGACCCCCCTCCCTTTGGCTTTCAGAAAGACACAAATGCTGCCCCCCTTAAATCCTTAAATCATTCGGCTCTAACCAACCACATATCTTCAAATTCATATCTGATATGCTAACAAATTAAGATAAAACACACAAGCCATATTAACCTGCTGAAGTTTTGGAGCAGGCCACACAAACATAAGTCACAAGAGCTTGCCAACAATTATACAGCCTTATCGCCCATTGTGCTACCGAAGCATGACATTTAGTCTGGCTTTGGTTGTGCAAAGTAGAAACAATGTTAGGAGATAAACAGAGGGTGCAATTATCTAAAATCTTGCCCCAAAACAGAAATGGTTTCACTTACACAGAACATTTGCCCATTACTGGTCTGCCTAGGTAGATGAAAGTTCCCAGACATTTTCCTACTAGTATGCTAGTTTTGCTCTTTGAATCAGAGAGAAAATGAATCAGCAATAATTTTGATAATTGATTTGTTGAGTAAAACCACACACTCTGCGGTGCCAGCTTCTCCAATGTGAAGATTTGCTGTTTTCTTGTGTTTTATATCACTGTAAACAGATTGTCTTTGGGTTTGTGACTGTTCAGCCAATACAAGATATCTGAAGCCATCACCCTGGACTCCTCTGAAATAAATGGAGAAATGGAGGCTGCCTACAATAAACATTCATGTGTGCACAATCACAGCTAACTGGCTTTTTAACACAAGTCCATCGTGACCATGACCAAGCTGGGTCCAATCAGCGCACAACACCCAACTACTTCAACTTGAGTACTAGTTAACATTGCATACATAACGCAAGCATAAGAGAACACAACGAGACAACGTGAATGCAGTAAATTAGAAGACACACAGTGGCTGCCGTTAAGGCGTCTTCTCCGTTTCCAGTTTCAGAAATAAAAGCGTTAACGTGGTGCACTGCGAGGTCTGATGTGTAGCCACATTTAAAGGTTGTGCAGCAGTTTTATCTGAGCTTTAATCTTACAACTTAAGCTTGACAGCGTGTCACGGTATATAACTTGGCTAACGTTAACCAAAGAAAATTCACAAAAAAATTCGTTCAGTGGCTACAAATATCTCGGTTACAGGCAAACTAGCCGTTAGCCAGCTGGGTAACAGTATGTTGGCCATGTTGGCAAGGAGACAGACTGGTTTTTGTCTGGGTTAACAGTTAGCTGTTAGCCGACGTGAGTTATAACGTTACTCGGCGAATTCAAGGGTAGCAGGAGCTAGCCTGTAGCTCTCGTGAGGAACGTTAGTGCGGTAGCCTGGACCAGATAGCTTCACCGTCAGTGGCAGCCCAGATTCATACCCTGCTCAGTCATACCACGTCTTACCCGACTGCCGATGGCCACTTCTTCTGATCTCCTTTAGGAATAATTCAACGTGTGGAAGCGTCACACAGACTGGAACTGGATGCACACGAATGATATCCAGAGTCCGAGCTAGCAGCCAGTTAATTTTCCACTCCAACAAGCTAGCCTAGCTGATGAGACGCTGTGCCCCGTTGGAATAGCATTTCTATATCAAAGCATGTCATTGCTCAGCAGCACAGCTAGGCATGCTAGCAGCAGCCTCACAAGCTGTTCAGACTCCAGGTTCCTCCCACTCGCATCCAATTGGCTGCAGGGAAGTAGAGTCTCTATTGATTGGATAGCGGCGCTGTCAGTCAATCCCATTGCAGCTGCTGATGTTTGGCGTTTTCATAAGTATCCATCATGTTTTTCGTTTCATGAGGCAACAGTCAACCTAATCACTACTATAAAAGAAGCATATGAATGACGTGAGAGAGACAGGAGATATTTTATTACTCTGTACTTATATTTTACTTATTGTTTAATTTGGCTGAGAATCAGCTGTCCAAAAAGAAAAGTTATATTCAATGCCTTTAAAGTGTTGAGTGCTTAGGCATCATTCTGTAAAATTTAGTCATAATTTGCACTTTTTGCAACTTCATTTTGAATTAACAATTCCAAAGGAAAGGAAAGATATAAATGTGTGGTCTATCAGCTGATAGAAAAGTTAACTCCAGCTTGTTTTTTCTAATTCATGATGAATGTTGGCTGCAGCTGTTGATATGCTGTCTGTACTTGAACAAGAATGGCTTTATTTGATGAATAGCTAAATTCAATAATTGGAAAGTCTGATGTTTTTGGGCCTTTCATAAAAAGTGCTCAGTCATCTGTACTGTGCAGCACACATACAGACACACATAAATATAATAAATCATCATTAGATTCCATTCAGGCTCCTCCTGGGAAATGATGGCACTTCTAATAAACATGTCTGTGGTGAACAGGGTTGCAGAGTAATTTGGAAGGTTGTGCAGCTCGCTGCAGGATGCAATCTGTTTCCTGCTCAAACAGATGGGCCTCCTCCACATGTATTCTACTTTCTGCACCCAAAACCCATCTCAAAACAAGAGCATGGTACAACACATACAAATGGATACTAAAGCAACTGTATCTCAGTTTATTCACCTTTTTAGTTTGAAAAATAAACTCAGCTCCCAACCACAGTGTTTTAAAAGAAAGTGTTACATGACAAACAGAACATGCTTTTCAAAGTAAAAGACAATTTCACGTTATTATGTCTTTATGGTTGTTGTAAATGAATGAAGCCTGTGGTTTACTCACCATTTTATTTACTGTGACATCACTAATAGTAGATTGTCATCACACAGAGTGTTTTCATTTCAGCAACACGTCTGCCATGTGCATGGTCATAACCACAAGGCCAATTATTTCCAGCTTCAATAGAAATATGTTAAACATTCAACAGAATTTCATTAATTTCTAACACTTCATCAGGAAATACTGTGTGTACAATCATCCACACGTTCGTCCAGTAACTCTTCTTCTGCCTCTGCTTGCTAAATGAAAGGGCTTCAATTAGGTATTATTTGTTTAAATTGCTTTGATGCAATGGCAGCCCTTAGCTGAATATTGTTAACCACTGGATGCACCACTAATTACCTTTTTTAACGCAGTGAAGTATTACTTCAGCTAACTCTGATTGAGTGAAATGGATTGTGACTGCCACCTGCTGGGCTGCTAATGAAACATCCACTTTGTGTCAGTTTTGTACCGCAGCATGCAACATGTCCTCTTTTGTCTGCTGTGCATCATCATCATGTTTTTATTTCATTCCACCACTTTGCTTTGCCTCTGGGGACCAATTGCCATGGTGTGGCTTTCCACACAGAAAAAGGAAGCATCGCTGGTGAGCTCCGGAATCGTCCGCTACAGAAAAAAGCACATGCTGTTAAAGGGGGCCTTAATCCAATACGGTGCACCTGCCTCTGGGCATTAGTTTGAAATGCCTCTGAAAGTAAACAGAAGCAGCGTCCAGGGACGTAATCACTAGTGAAGCAGCTGCTGGGGCCACAACATAGGTGAGAGGCAGCACAAAAGCACTAAAAGGTGCAGTTTGTGAGCAACATAATGCTTGGGGAGAATACTATATGCTTCTAGTGTCTTGTGCACAAAATAATGTTTGATCTCCCATAAGATCGAAAAGTGTCTTTGAAAATTAAGTTTATATTGTGTATGACAAGGCCTCTATCCCTTTACAATGCCATTTTATTTGATCAATTACACCATCTTGGTGAGCAACAGATTAATGCTAAGAAAAGCAATGCCAGTTATTTTATGAAACGTGGGTGGTATTTATTTTTTATTCTTTCATTCCTTGAATGTAGTACGAACGATTTCTGGGCTGACATTTACACAGTGCGACAAGTGTGGCAGTGTGACAACAGAGGGATACACCACACCTCGCTGATGTCATTATCATAAAAGGTGCATATCAATTAAATGATCATCTTACACTGCCACTCACAAGACCAGATCCAAAATGATTCAAAATGTTAAATCACAAAAATTAAACTGACTCTTGTTTTGTTTTTTTTAGCTGACATTTTGGTCTTTGACACAATTTGACATTAAAGCAGTATTATCGGGGAGAAACGGTCACCATAGTACATTTCTCTTTTTATTTCACACACAAATATTAAGACATTAGTTACACAACTGGCACCCTTCCAACAACACAACAATGCAAAATCATCAGATGAAGATCCAGACATTCTTTAAATTGCACAACCAAGCAACACTGTAAACAAACAGACTGACATATCAGAACTCATTTGATGGGCGAGTCTAGGATCTCTTGATAATCCTGCCGAATGGCTCTGCTCACCCTGTACAGCTTGACTCCTGTCAGGGTGAACACACTGATCATGATGACCAGGCCTCCGATGACGTCGTAGACGGACGGGATCATCCTCAGAACGATGAGCTGGAGGAACATGGCGACCACGATCTCTAGGTGCTGCACGGTGCTAACTAAGGCTGGATGAAACTTGTTTAGAGCATAGTAGACTCCGAGGAACGCCACGGTGGAGCAGATACAGATCCCAATTAAATAGCCCCAGGTCTCCCCATCCAGAGGAATGATGGGCTCCTGCATGATAAACATGGTGGAGGCACCCCACACAGTGCCCGTCCAGCCGAAGGTGAAGAGTGCCGTCCACATGCTGACGCGCTCCTTGATGGCTCTGTAGACGATCATGGAGAGGGCAGCAGTCAAGCCAGCCATCACAGTCATTGTGTAGCCAAAGGCCTCCTTCCAAAACCCCAGCCTGGACTTCTCCTCATCTGCTACGTTTGGCACCATGACCAGGCACAGACCGAACACGCTTCCCACCACTGTGACCACATCTGTGTAGCCCAGCCTCTCATCCAGCAACAGGAAGGCCAGTATAGCACTGAAGACAGTGGTGGAGGCACGCCACATGATGGTGCCATTACTGGGTGGTACTATGGCAAAGGAGGTGTAGGCGCAGGTGATTGAGATTACGTTGCACACACCGTAGAAGAAGAGACGCAGCCGGTAGCCCTTAGGACCAAAGGGGGCCTCGTGGTAGTAGAAGACCACCAAGATGGACAGCACTTGGATCACGGAGCGGATGAAGAGCAGCTCGAGGGAGGGCACTTTAGAGCGGTCGGCTGCTAAACGAGTAATCAACGCCACGCAACCGTGGGCCACCGCTGCCCCAAACAAGGCCATCCAGGTCACCCTGGAGGCCAACACATTCGCCTCGCCGAAGCTGGCCAGCTGGCCCCCGACCCCCTTGTCTTTTTGCACATTTGGCGGCTTAGGCTGGGTCTCCATGGTTCCAAAGAAAGTCCTGCCACCTTTGCTGTCTGACACCAGTCTCTTTCCCACATTAGCCTCCGCGAAGGCGCCAAAGTCCTCAAAAGAGGGTGCGTCATCGTACCCCTCATCGCCAGGCTGGGGGAAGTGAGTGGCATATTTCACTGTCACTGTGTCTGGGTGAATCTTAACCCGCTTTTTGGATCCGTACTGCAGTGAGGATGAAGATACGTCCATGTTTCTTTATTTGTCACAGGGGGAAATCTGAAAAATGAGATAAAAATTGTCGCAGTGTTAAAAAATAATTTCAAATATTGTTTATCCTGTGGTCTGATTTTCATTCCCTAATTAGTCAAAACAGAGCTTTTCTAAAACAGAGACGGGTGTTTGCATAATTCATCACTTGCTTTCTCAGCATCCATGCCTCACACCCGCAAACACACAGAAAGTACACACATATTGGCACACTCACACACACACACATGCATGCACACAGATAAAACACACACTTGCCGCCCCTGTTTCTCTTACCTTTGTGCTCTGCCTAGCCTTACACTTACACTGTTGTGTTACTTCTATATATATATCCCATGTGAGCTCCTATAAGCCAGGCAGCAAACATTCTGAGGCTGATGCAGTCTGATGGGGATGAAATTACATAACAGGAAACCACAGAGGGGATGATACATGAATGTGGGCCACTTATGAGATGAATGGAGTTGCACACCGCAAATTTGCCAACCCTGGAAGAAAGGACTGTGTGAAAGGGTTAAATGGCGCTGAGGAGTTTGAATGGTTCCTTCAGCCAAGAGAGATTTCTCATGTTTCCTTTGAACAAGATTTGGATTAAGATTGAGAGTACAAATGTTGTCAGAAAAACAGTTATTTACGTCTATATGTGCATAGAAAAGAAAAAAAGTATAAATATCAGTAATAATAATAATATTACTAGTGCTAAATCTTTTCAAGGTTTATTGCTGCTACATTCATTGTTATTTCCTTAAAACAGAGCCTGGATGAAAACCACAAGGGGGCAGATAGATACTCTTATTCGCTTTCTCTCCTCCTCCTCCATCCTTTTAAGATATATGTCGATATATCTTGATCCTTTGGTCAATAAACGATGGTACTATTATGTGAGCTCGCGGGATAATAATGCAGAATGAAAGATTTTGAGTTTTTGAGTCTGAAAAGACGAATTAAAGCAATGCTGCGACCACTTAAAGCCGATTTAACGACGGGATCACACCAAAACCAGTCAAAAATATTATTTTCGGACATTAGATGCAGAAAAGCAGGAATAAAAATCCTAATTTCTCTTTAAGGACTAACATTTAGTTTGTCATGAACATGACCAAAAATATAGTTTAATACAGGCAAAACTGCCACAAAGAGCGTGAATTTGCAGCCGTCTTGACATTAATCCTTATCCACTGACATTTTAAAGGATTGCATTCATTTTTTTGCATTGTAGTACCAGCTGAGCAGCAAGAAAAACATCAGCAGATATCTTACCTTTTGTTCTTTGAATAGTTCCTATTGATGCATAAACCCGGGTTTGTATCATAAATGAAGATCCCCTTTGATTTCTTGACGCTTACATTCGGTCAGCTGCCATTTCCCCATCTTCCCCCTCGAGTGGAGCGCCTCCTGAAGATGCGTGCTGCTCGTCTGTTCTCCACGCTGTCGACGGACGCTGCTTCTGCTGCTGATGAAGCCGGAGCTGCTGTTGCTGAGGGTGATGATGATGATGATGATGATGATGAAGCTGAAGCGGAGGGAAAGAGCCGAGGAGAGAAGCAACTGTCACAGCCAGTGGTTTCTCCTCCTCCTCCCCAAGACTGCTCCCCACCTAGACCCGCTCATGTTCGTCATCTCTCAGAAGTGAAAACGGGACGTGCGTCGGCCAGTCATCATCATCATCATCATGTTCACAAGATTAAAACCCATCCACTTTAAGAGGAAGGTCTGACTTTCCTCTCTGGAGTAATTAGGCTGTGATAAAGGAAACAGAGCTGCATCCGTGCTCTGCCTTGCAGCCCTCACATGCATCTCTTTAACTGCACTTTGTGTGACACACAGTGTCATTAAGGCGTAGCTCAAGTTTAAAAGATGGGGTTTGCCCCCCTGCTACATTGCTGATTTATTTGCAGCATCTTTATTTGGCTCTGGATGATTCCTTTTATTTGGCATGGAGCTTGAAGTGATTGGGATTCCCTTAACCCTCTCTGGGAGCCTCTCATTAGCACCAAGAGGACTCTCATGAGACCGGTGGTTTTCTCTCCTGTGCAGCACTCATTTCACTACTTCTTCCCAGCCAGCCCATGAACGGTACATTTCTGTCTGTCTTTAGGAAGATCGCTTTCACACGCTAAATGCAACGATCCATCTTGCAAAAAAAAAAAAAAAGGGAGCCAAATGCACTGAATACTGATGTAAAACCATCTCAAATGAAAGTAAAGGGTGGGCGGTGTATGCTGATGAAAGGCAGGCATACATTTACGGTCCATTCAGGATGGGGGAAGTTGAAAGCACTAAAATTAGATTGTTTAGTTTAACCCTCAGGCAGTGCAACAGGAACCTCAGCTGGTAATATAGATCATACTGCCACTAGCTGCCGATGCCTCTGTAACATGACTGTGACATGAAGAGCACCATGAAATGTGATTTGTGATGCTGCGCCAATTAACTATGTGTCAACATTTACTTTTAGCTATTCACAGTCGCCATAAACCACAGCAGACAGCAGAGACCGTAAATTTAAGGGATTCAATTGACCTATTAAGGCTGTAATAATTGATGTATACGACTATGACATATATCTTATGAACAAATCAAAAGAAAGCCTGATTTGTCTGTGTTGAAGGATTATTATTATTATTATCAGTATTAGAATTATTGGCAAGTGTCCAAAGCTGTTGCATTAAAGGAATAGTTCAACATTTTGGGAAATACTCTTAATTGCTTTCTTGGTGAGCTCTCATGCATCTTAGCTTAGCATAAAGACTGGAAACAAGGGGAAACAGCTACCCTGGCTCTATCCAAAGGTTAAACAATTGCCTTCTAGCACCTTTAAAGCTCACTAATTAAAATGTTTTAACTCATTAACGTATAGGTGGCTGATTCCCTGAGCCTCCAGGCTTTATGTTAAGCTAAGATAGCCCACATAACCAATGCACAGACATGAGAAAGGCATCAATCATTACCTCTTAGACATCTAAGAGGAAGAATATGACTAGATTTATCTGCCAAAATGTCAAACTGTTCCTTTCAAATCTTTCTATTGGTTAATTGGTTGAGAACATCTGTTCTTCCTGTAATCTTTGCTGCTTTTTTTTTTTTTTGTCTGAATCTACGGGAACACCTCAATTTTCCACAACACGTGACTTTCAAAGTGACTACTGGGGTGTGTATGAAGCTGTAACTGCTTAAGCATCCAGTATCTGTGCCACAGGAATAAACGGAGGGATGGAAAAAAACAAAACAGCATAAACTCTAAACTGCCTCACAGCTCATTGAACCACAGAGGCAATAGCTCCATGTCTCTTCATTTCACCGTCCACGGTGCGTTCAGTAATCTCGCCATTAGAAATTCATGGAGGTTTTTTCATGATTTACTCGAAGAAAAATTCAGACTGTTGAAGAAGAGTGCAAGGAAGGGAAATGCTGGAGGTTTTTTTTATTATCTCACTTAGAATGAATCTGCTCTGTTAAATATCTCTGGGGGATAGCGACACGTTAAGCTGCCCTAATCCTGACGACTCATTTTATGTCAGGCAGCTTTATCAGAGGCTCTGCTGGCAAATGCTTTCCTTGAAATAAACATATGTAGAAAGTATTGTTTATCATCCATCATCTCATGCCATATTTTTACATAAAAGTATCTTGTATACCTCCTATTGCCTGAGCTCGTTAGCTAGATGAGTGGACAAGGACAATTTAAAACAGCTGTGAGCGCATAATGAAGACTAATTACTGAGGATAGTGGGTCAAGTTTGTTATTATGCTCAGTGGTGCAGCAAGTTCCAGTGTAACTTCTCTGCATCACACCAGATTTAAAGTCTATTAAAATCCAGCGAACATAAACGAGAATTTGAGAATTTGTGAGAAGGAACAACACAGCACTTGTATGACATGTGGTTAATGAGTGGGAAAATCTCAAGTCATGTGCAATACTTTGTCCTTTTTCTGTAAGTGGCATTACGCATGCATGAGGTTGATTACTACAAAGCAACACCAAGATTAAATGTTTTCTGTTTGAAAATGAAAAGGCAGAAGCCAGAAATGGAGCTCTATGGTTCGTCTAATTAATTTCTGTTTCAGAGCCTGTATTGTTTGAAAACAGAAATTAGAAAGGGCACCCGGCTGATTTTATGATCGCTCATACTGTGGATTTTTGTTAGGTTGACATTTTAAGCAATTTCCATAACTGCAAGGTATTTTCTTGCTTTCATGCATTTCTATGGTGGCTAAAGCTCTGGAGCCTAGTTACTGAAAGGAGCAAAAGGTTTAATTCCTTACCTGCCCGTGCAGCCATCAGCTCATAGTTCTCTTAATCTTTTCTTCATTTTCTTTTTTTTTCTGTTTTGGGAGCATATTAGAGAAAATGCAAGAACATTGAGGGGTGTTTGAGATTGATCACCTGTGTTTTTTTCCCCTCTAAAAGGCTTTCACGGTGCACATGTGGCTGATTTATCTTCCGTCTGGAGCTAAGCAGTTATATCTCGGTTTTATTGGCGAAAGAGCAGAAAAACTTCTGTCCCTTCCATTGGTGCACTGACTGACAGGCTTATAGAGCAATTTAAGGAACTGGAGAAGATGTTGACAGCAGGGTTGCCACTGACATGAAACAAATAAAGTGGAATAAATGGAAGATGGTGGCTTAAATAGGCAATTTGTGTGTGGGTGGTGAGAGAATAGATGTGGTTCTTGATTTGGTCACCTTTAGGGTAAACAAAGCCATAGTGAATATGATCAAACATACCTGACAATCTACATGCATATTTTGACACACAGTATTTACCAATTATGAAGTGCACATTAACAGTAATTGTAGCTTGTGTATCTGCTGTTGAAAGGTCCCCTTAGTTACTCTGGAAGCTGTTAGACTTTCACTTTGTCTGAAAATGTTCAGCCAGCTGTCAAGGACCAAGCCAAACTTTTTCCAACGTGATGCTACCTGCAAACATTGCTCTGAGAATAGCTTGTCCCCGCTGGCAAGGTATCTGCACTCGTCTTTCTATTTGCTGAACCCAAAAAACAAATAGGGCCTCATACATCTATGAATCATAAATGGGCCAACTCAGCAGTTTGTTCTAAATCGAGCCTTTTTAATTATGTATGAGCAGAGAGGATTCCCAGTTTGGTAAAGAGGAGCTTCCTGTCTGGTTTTAATATTCTCTTCCTCACTAACCAAAGAAGAAAACAAGAGAAAAAACTAAATAATTGTTACCAGTAGTCATAAAATGTAAAGAAGCAACTGGTCACAGACATTAATTATTAACGTATGTTATCATAGATCACACAATATGATGTATAACTTTCCTTTTATCTTTAATATAGACACCAATGTCTGCAGCCATGGCAGCACCTCTGTCAGGCTATACTTTGAGCTAAGTGCTTAACATGTGCTACTTAGCACTAAAGACATCGTACAGCTAAGGCTGCTGGGAAAGTCAGCATTATAATGCACACAGTGACATGTTAATCTTTTTAAGGGTATAATGTTTACCACGATGGTCACCAGCTCAGTTTAGCGTATTAGCCTGCTAACATTTGCCAAGTTATCACTAAACAATCCTAAACAAGCCAGTAGCTGTTGAGATATTTCAGTCTCTCAGGTCAAAGTGGTGGACCAACTGACTGCTGCTAGCATGGCTAAAAATACAGTGAAGAGAAATAACTCTATGTATTATTTCATCAAGTAACTCTACAATTATAGGTGAGGAACCCTGCTCACCACAATATGTGCTCAGACATCCCAAAGCCTCCATCAGCTTTTTGGAGGCAGGCAACCAAAGATTAAGCAGAAAACTATGAGGAACATAGAGCAAAGGAACCATCATAGTTACTGTATCACGAAGACTCAATGTATGACTCAAAAGAAACCCTTATACCACATATGTCTCACCTTACTACAGCCGAGCATACACCAGAGGACGACAGCACATGGAGGAGTTAATTGACCACATGGTGCTTCTGCTTCAGTCTGACAACACAATGATGAGGAGTACATTCTGTACCTCGGAAGATTATTGCTCACAATTCTGCCGATTCAATAAGACTTTGTGTAATCACAGGACATTGTCCAGATGTACTTTGAAATAAAATGAGGTTATCATGCGCAGTAACCAGCAATAAAATCCTACACTTACCCAAAAACATTAAGACTGTGACCAGCTTATTATTAAGGAGAAAGCAGTTCAGACTTTTTCAGCGTCCCCTTCAACCCCCTGATCAAACTTGTACTCACTGTAGCAGAAGATGAGTTTTAACACATTTTTTTTTTTCGCTTACTGTGATATTATCAGCTCCTCAGAGCTGCAGAGCTTGGCATAATTGGATCCTGAACCTCCAGCAGTTGTCGATTTCTTGTCTTTCTTTTTTTAGCCGGTTTGCTGTGCCTGTGAGGACTCAGTCGTCGGTAAAGCTTATAATTTCTTTTTGAGGGAATTCTGAATAAGAGCACCATTTAGGGGAAATGTGGTGTGGTCTGTCATTACCTTCAGATGTCTCACAGCTAGCTTGTGGCTGTACCTTGAGACTTTGAATAGCAGGATTGAGTGCGAGCAGCAGATGGGTCACTTTAAATTTGCCTCATTCATTTTCTGTGGGTAACTCACCTGAGGAAAGGTGTCTCATATTTCAAGCGTGTGTTTGAATAGAAGCGTGTACGCTTTAATGTTTGTGTGTTTGACTGCATAACCATAAAGACATCTGATGTGTACACTGGATGCATGCATGCAATGTATGTTTTCTCCGTAAATATGACGCAGATGCTGCATCTTTATTCATACTAGCATCAACCTCTGCAGACAAAGGTGGTTTAAAATCAGCCCAGTTGTTAAACATAAGTGACATTCTTTTTAGGCTGTTATATATTTTTTCATAGATCTGAGTCAGCTTATTTGACATTTTGGGAAATATGCTTATTTGCTTGCTTACAGGGAGGGACATGAGAAGGCTGATGGCCCTCTCATACAATAAAAGTTAAGCTAACACCTGCAGCTGGTTGGCTTAGCTTAGCACAAACGCTGAAAACAGGACAAACAGCTAGCCTGCCTTTGCTAATAATCCAAGTAACTGGAATGTGATGAGATGAGATAAAACAAACAGCAATTACAGACTGCTTAATTTCAGCAAGGCCTGTAGCTAATTTAGCAGCTAGCTAGGACAGTATGACTACAAGACGGTAGGCAAACTGTTATAAAAGTTACATTACGTACCTTTTGAGAAACTGTTTTTCAGTATGGAGTTAGTTTTGGGGTACACACATTCTTAGTGCATGTATTATATAGAGGCACATAATGTAATTTGCTAGACATTAGCTGGTTTAGAAGCTAGCCAGGAAACCGGCTAAAAGCTTGCAGACTCACGGGACAATATCACATATTGTAGCTGAAAAACTTTTATTTTAAAATATTTTAAAAGGTAAGACTGGATTTTATGCTCAAGGACACAAAGACGCAGTTAAACAGTTAATTCCCTAACCAGCAGGCTGAAAATTACACATGCAGGCAGCAGATCAGAGGGAACACTTAGACATGTGAACATGATAAAGGGTTAGGTCTTACACTCCCATCACTATATGACAAATGAATCTGACAGGTGACACGCTGTATGAGCAGGTGCAGCACACTGCCTTCAGCACCTTTTTGCATGTGATTCGAGGTGGAAGGCGTTTGCTGAAATGTCAGGCTCGGTGAGAGAGAGAGAGTCCTGGAGTTACAGCAGGTGTATGCTGTTTACTGTACAGCTGTAAAAGCATCATATGATAATGTACACATAGAGGTTACTACATCTCTGCGCCCGTTTAAGAGACGGTATTTCTATGTTAGTGCACTGGAGGCCCTTTAGGCTACCACATCTGAGGGAAAATATTTCTGTAGTGATACTGTACTAGAAAACAACATTCTGTTCTTCTTCTCTATTCAAAAATAACATCTGAAACAGAAGCATCCAGTAGCATCCAGTTTCGCCCCAGGTGCTTTACCCTTACCTAGAGTCTATGATTAAGACATGGCCATATCTGGTTTTGATTAGCCTATGCCTCAACCCCTTCAGACTTCTGCCAGAGACTGGCCCGCGAGGGTACAGCAGCCTTTGTGTGTGTCGACTGTGTGTGTGCTGATCCATAACACATGTGACACTTTTGACTAGACGCCACCTCTCAGGAGAATTACCTTTTCTTTCATCTGTCCAACCATTAAAATGATACATCTCCTTTGATCCTCGAATCTCAAATAAACGTTCTGCTCAATTTACCAGAGTTACAATTAACCAAACATCTTAATGGATCATTATGCTGTCGTGGATGCTGCTGTTGTTCCAAGTCCTGTCCATTCACCAGGATAGCTAGACAGAGAGAGATAAAGACTGCTGACAGCATGCAAGCACAAGAGGTAGCTGTGTTGTGTTTTTGCCACCACAGTGCAGCAGCTATAAAAGCATGTTTTAAAGTCGGGAAGCATCTATCATGCTCTTATGGAGAGCACGAAGGATGCGTCAGTCAAATTATGAGGTGCAAAATGAGCCAAACTGCGACTGCATGAATCACACTCTCACTGTGAGAGAGAGCACTGCGGGCTGTAGTCGCTGCAGAATCACAGAACAATAACAACACTGATCAAAGTGCCTCACGACAGTAGGTGCTGCAAAAGCTGTAGTGTGATGTCGTAAGTCCACAACTCACACCTGCAGTTCAAATTAGATGCAGCTACATCAATAGACGTATTGATTAGAAAGCCAGCAGTTGGCTGGAGAAGGTGTGTCTGTATCCAATACACAAATCAGATGCCAGTAGAAACATGGAAAGTGCCTAAAATAAAACAAAAACATTGGGAATTTTTAGCTCTAACCTCCAAAAATTGATTTTTAAATAAAGAGTGTAGCTGTGCTTGAAACTCAATTAATCAATTAGCTGATTGATAGAAAATTGATTTGGAGGCATTTTCCAAACAGCAACATCAAATTTCTCTTCTTTTGTGCTGTTTTTCAGACCATCAAGCAAAAAAAGCAAGCCATCAAATTTGACTCTGACATTTTTCCACCGATTCTACAGATCAATCAATAACGGAAATAATCATTGTTTGCAACCCGAGCATACCACTTCTTTGTAATACGTTAACTCTCTGTCCATTATGCATTTGCTCACTGTCTAAATGTTCTGTTAGAAAGTGGCACTCACATTCATTTGAATTCTTGACATGGAGGAAGAAAAAAAAACAGTGAAATCGATGTGAATAACATGCAAATGCATTTGACAGGAACACTTCACACACCAGACAGCAGGCAGCTCTTTAGTCAGAGACATTATGAGAATATTTCTGCCTAGCTGCTTCATCTAAAGGTGAGGGATCATGAGACGGTGCTGTCTGAAACTCCCTTATAACATTATAGTTTTCCATTCTCTTGATCATTTTAAACCACTTTGACCCAGACATGACATTTAGCACATCACTGGAGGATGTAGATATTACAAACTTTTTGTTCAGATGCCATGAGTCAGTTTCAAAGGCCACAGACACCTGAGGGGTATTATCCCTCCTATTATTCCTGCTATAAAGGCCTAGTGGGAGAGAAAATACAATAGAGTGATACTGGAAACTGATTATATTTCACTTTTCTGGGTGAAGAAGTGAATTTCTCATCGTAACAATGACTCACTTTACTCCTCAATTTGTGCTTCCTAGCATAAAATCTGCCATCTACCACAGCCGCTGCATGTATTCATACCACTTTCGTGTTCTGAATTAATTTCAGTTCAGGGGAGACTTAGATCAGCACAGCGAATCCTTGTAAGCTCCTAGCTTTATTTGGTATCACAAATGAAATACTAGTATCACCATACTATAGTCCTTGTACAAAACCGCGAAAGAGGAAAATGGATCAATAACATATTCTGTTTTACACCTCCAATGTCTCACTGAAAGTCCACTGAAGCCACCACCACCACCACCACCAGGGCCTGAATAAAATCAATCTCAAACAACAGCAAATGGGAATCACATTGACTGCTGCACCTGCGAATAAATGTGCCCTTCAAAGTCCTTTGTGGAACCACTCGTCTGCTACAAAACAAGCTGTACAGTAACGGATGCATTTATCATATTCAATACTGATGCGGTTTCTAATTGGACAGCAGACTGAGAGGCAGGATTTTATGACATGTGATGACTCCTTTCCCAGGCTGGCCTATCACTGCTGTGACAGCGCTGTGATGCACACCAGCAATTACTGATTATGAGAGGAGTCCAATCCATTATTTGATAGAGAATTAATCATCATCTGCATCATGAGTGTTGTCTAAAGATGGAGTAGTAGGGGGGTAAATCAGCCAAAGCCTGATGTACCTTATTCCTTGCAACCATTGAGCTCCATTGTTTTTAAACTTTTAGCTAGACTAAAATTTTGCAGCCACGCTAGCGGCTATGCTAGACTGCCCTCACGCACAGTAAAGCTTTGAGTGAAATGCTAACATCAGTATGCTAACATTCTCACAACAACAATGCTAACATGCTGTTCAGCATCTTAGCATGTTAGCATGCTAACATTTGACGATTAGCACTGAACATGAATCTCATGGGAATGCCTGTTTTGCAGGTTTTTGGTCAGAAACCAGAGATTTAGAGGAACTACAGTTTTGACGTGGTGATGGCAATGGAACAGTCAAGAGGAGGACCATAGTTAAAACCACCAATGTGAACCTCACGTTGGTGCAAGAGGGAAAGGCAGAAAATCATTACCCTGGCTAGGCTTCATCCTCAGGGGATGACAGCCATTGTACTTTATTTCTCACATACACCGTCCTCGTGCTGTCAACAATACTTGCACTAATCCACAGCTGAAAATAGTTCCTAATAAATGCACTATTTACTCCCCTTTGAGTAATGTTAGCTAAAAACTACAGTGCTCAGCTATTTCAGAAAATTGCTGTGCCTTTAAAGAAATGAAACTACGGGGTATATATTAAAGATTCAGTGGGAATGAATGGGCTCAGTGCTGCATGCCACAGACAGTGTAGGTGAGTCAGAAAGTACTGATAAAAAACATAACTCATTGTTGGTTTTCATCTTTTCATGGGATTTGCTGACAATAAGAAGAACACAGAATAGCACCAGACTTATCCATTAAATCTGTCACTGAGAACAACTTTGCCTCTCTCTCTATAAGCCCCCATTTCTAAGGCCATTTGTCGTCAGGAAAAAACACAGAGAGGGCTGTAGTACGCCATTTCTTTATTGCGCTTGACTACACGTATTTTCAGTTCAGCTTTTAAATTCACCAAGACTGCCTGCTTTTTCCATTACGCCCACAAAGTGCCTCCTTGAAGCGGCCATCAACATGTTCTCTCAGTGTATTAGACAATGAGGCGGGGCAGTTTAGTTTGATTTTGCTTGAGGGGAACATTTTCTTCAAACAGTCCTTGTCACCAGATACCACAGAGTATTGATTAGAGCAGTCAGGTCACCCCATTAAATTTATCTCCACAAACAGAGTCGATATGACGTGAAACCCGTTGCTAAGCTAATTT
This sequence comes from Chelmon rostratus, assembly GCF_017976325.1. Lineage (NCBI taxonomy): Eukaryota > Metazoa > Chordata > Actinopteri > Chaetodontiformes > Chaetodontidae > Chelmon > Chelmon rostratus. The sequence continues at coordinate 9,686,722 of NC_055677.1, forward strand.
TACTGAAAAGGTTGACAAGAATCAGATAATGACAATGAGTACTGGACATAAAGGATATAGCATAAGAGGGTCAGTGCAAACAGCAACGTTTCAATCAGGAATGGCAGGAACATATAACATCTGTTTTATGAGGGATGCCGATAGCACAGGCTAACACACAGTAATAAAATTCAGCCACAAATGTTATCACTATGTCAAGCCAAAACAGGTTATAATAGCCCTGTGCCCTAATGCATTTTAATCAGTGAACGACGTCATGAGATGAAGGACATAAATCATACTGAATAAATGTTAGTGGTTAATAAAGAACTAGATAACAGCACGGTTTTTCTGCACACAGTGCAAGAAAATGTTGGACAAGGAAGTTTCAGCATGTTATACAAAAAGTTTCAAGCTGCATTTTATAATAAAGGTGTCACTGTAAAGTCTTCATCAATATCTGTACATTATATGAGTCTGAATAAATTCATCTTGGAGCCCACTAGTAATATATGTTTTTTCCCCCTGCAGGCTGAACTTAAGGGCCAGCACAGCACACTGCAGTTTATCATTGTTCCCATGCCCCTGGCTCAGAACCAGCAGAAAACCTCATCGACCCACAGAACAAGATATAGACCAGTATTGACTGGCTACCTCTCCTGGTGGCCATTATTTTTACTGCCTTGTTACCAGATGGAGCTGGTCAGCACTGGCACACAAAACAACCTCACGCACCTCCTTTGTGTGAACAGATGGACCGTGAGGAGATGGGCGATATCACATGGCGCGAGAATACAAAAACATGAAAGAGGGAGGTTCGTTGACTGTGCGCAGCTAGGCAGTAAGATGACTGTCAGTGATCAGGTCACGGCCTGTTGAGTTGCACACATCTAAGATAACAGGAAAGACTGGACTGCTGGACTTTCATCAGTCACACTCTAGAGGTGGAAACAGATAAATTAGCTACACCTCTGTGCTGCTGGTTGTGATTTTCTGCTTCTTTTTATGAGTTCTTGAAAACAGACATAGTAACCTTTCTTGGAGCATTTTAAACTTTTGACCACTCATTAACCCTTCATAGTTCTCTGACAACAAATCTGAATGAATTTCGTGATTCCTTGACCTCTCTTCTGCCATGAAATGTGGTGAAGACATTTATGTTCTCCACAGGAAGAACTGTAATATCTCTCCTGACTTTTCATCCAGACCAAAAGGCCAAAATTTTAAATTCCACTACTTTGTTCTGTGACCAATACTTGTGAAACGAATGGCATTCCCATCAGCCTCAGCTGTAGTTTGTGTTTCATTTCAATTAGCATGCGTTAGCACATGTTAGCACTTAGCTGAGAGCACACTTCAGCTTAAGTAGAGCTTTACAGAGCTGCCAGCACGGCTGTAGACTCTTAGTCTTGTTTACAGAAATCTGACTGATTGCCATCTTTTCCAGGAGCCCGGCCTAACCAGTACTTGTTAGCACTTCTTCAAGTTTTTTTTTCTTTAACACTCGCTCACAGGCTGTGGTCCGCTCTCCACAGGAAAGGGTGTGGTTTTTAACGTGTGGATTAGTTCCTTCCCACTCACTTTTTTATCAGGGGATGGTCCAGTGGTTGGGGTTAGAGGTACAGAGGTGTCTTAATCTGAGTGTTTATTTTCAGCAGCACAGATGCTATTCATTGATCATATTATAGGAATACTACATGCAGCAGTGTGTCTCTATGATCCTCTTGCTCTCCTGCCACTACACATTGCTGCTTTTCACTTTGATCACGAAAGTAATGCCACTCTAGACTATACAGGGTAAGATATAGTAGAGGATTGACAGTGTGTGATTTAGAGAATATAGATCCAAGATGAAACTGACAGAAGGGTGAGACTGAGAGAAAAAGGCACACTTACAAATGTGTCTGCTATCTCAGCACCACAGACAGCACCATGAATTTATCAATACATGATATTTCAGAGCCATGGTCGGGGACATAGATTCTAACTTAGACAAACCTCAGTCAGATAAAGTATCAATGAGGCAGGCAGACTAAACTAACAAGCTTTGGCTGCACTCTCCCTGCTACCAGGAGACGGAGAGGAGGGATACCATCTTAACAAGGGGGATGCATTTTGGTCATTTTGCTAACAAGGATCATTGCATCCCCCCTCATATCACCTACACAGCCTGGAGCACTATCTGCCTGACCCCGTTATCTCTGTGAAAGTGATTTTTAAAGAGGCATAGCAAGAAGAAGGTCTTTTACACTAACAGATGGACCTCCGACAGTAGGAGAGACACTGCTGCTGGAGTCATTGTTAGAGCCAGCGTACCAATGTCTGCTGTGGTGAGAGAATTTGTTGATTTATCCATCACTTCATCCCAAAATGGCCTCATTAAAGGGGTTTCTTCCTTGGCAGAGACATTTCTCCTCATACCGACTCACAACACAAAGAAGTGTTGGGCTTTACTCTAGAGGTTTTTGAAGTACTGCCTGCTCTCATTTCTGGCACACCTCCTCTTGGCACCACAAAGGACCTGAGCACATGTTAAACTGAGACAGATCTACGGCTTACCAAATGTTCTCATCCTGTTTCTCTGGCTCTTATCCTCTCTCTCTTTTCCCTCCCTGAGGATCTGGCCTGGGGGATCCTATTTATGTGACCAGGCAGCTGTCAACAGGGCCGCCTGGCAGACTGCAGAGGAGACTGAAATGTGAAATGCTATTTCTAGGACTCCACAGAATACAAAAATGAAGCTCAGGAGAGAACAAGTCATGCCACATACTGAACTGCGTCAACGTGCAATGGATATGCAATCAGGTCACGCTGCTTTATTTTGCCTTCCCCAACATGCCACCTTAACCCTCTGAGAATATCAGTTGCCACATCCTCTTCTTCTTCTCCAGCACATCTATTTTCTAATTTTGTGCTTTGATTGTATCAAAAACATATAATAAAGAAGCAGTGGGAGGTGTGTGTGTGTGTGTGTGTGTGTGCCGCCGTGTGCAGTATTGTGTTTACAGATGTGTTTGTGAGAGAGACAGGGACACAGCGAGGAAATCAAGGGAGGGAGAGAGAGCAAGAAAGGGAGAAAAAAGAGGCGCATGAGAGAGGGGGAACAGATAGATCGCCGCGACAAAATGAGGCATGAGTCATTTCAGTGGTGACGTAGATGGATGGGTCAGGTAAGCAGCACGCGTGTCATGCAATCACTGACCCAGAGGCTGCAGACAGGCAGAGAGTGTGCAACATTATTCCAGCTATAAAAAGCAAGAATCCTAGATCGATAACTGCCATAACTCTCAGTGTTATGTCATTTTTATGGTATGTTTTACTGGGTGTTTGATGTGGCGTTATGTTCCCTCAGCAGGATTTATTTCTCTCTAAGTCTCTGAAAGTATTTAGTTGTTGAAGACTTACTTTCTTCACTTTCATCACCTTCCTTCCAGTAAAATAAAACAAAACAACGTGCATGCTACCTGCCCGGCACCAGACAGCACACAAAGTTAGCAACTAGCTAAAAGGAAAGCTAATATTTGTGGAGAGAAGCACAGCTCCAAATGAAAGCAAATGTTGCTTCGTATCTGATAGATGTTTAAATAGCAGTTGTTGGCTTGTTAACCATATCAACCAGAAAGTGACAATAAACCAATGTTGTGTTTACAGCTTGTTGTGCTGCCTCACATAGTCCTTTTCCATACAGATGTGCTGGCTTGGCTTGACTTGGTGGGTCACCCCAGCGTGGCAGCGATTTGCATCTCCAATACAACAGGTCTGTCCACTTGAAGGTGTGTCTATAACTTGTGACGTGCTTGAGTTGACGGCGTTTAAAAGCATCCACTCTTCAGCACTGCGCATCAGTTGTTTGCTTTTTTGAGCACAACTAAAGCTGAGGATCTGCTATGTCTGGAAATAGCAGTGGAGGCTATTTAAACACGACGCTGAATTGTCCCTAAATGATGACAAAGGCCCTGATGTCACCGCAACCTGCAAGGAGGCACTCAGACATGGTGACCTGCATCCAGAGATGATCCATCTTGGGTGCAATTCGGCACAAATGGGTTGTACAGGTAATAGAAATCAAAATCAGTGTGGCGTGGTTTGACTGACAGGGAAAAATGAATAAATACATGTTGAACCCTACATGATGAAATGACACTTTAGACATAGTGTGCTTCCATTTCATGGCAACAACTTAAGGAAGGCCCTTTCCTTTTTCAACATGTTAAAAAAAACGCTTGTACAAAGCAAGGTCGATAAAGAAATGGTTGCCCAGATTGGTTTGGAGGAATCGACTGGCCTGCACAGAAGCCCAATGCAACAGCTTTGGGATAAACTGGAACACCAATTTAGAGCCAGGCCTTAGATTGATGGCGTGTCCACATTGTTTTGGCCACACAGCCTAGATAGAAATATCAGCCGAAAAATGTTTATGACCCCTCTTTAAGAAAATACCCCATAGTATCGCTTCCACACAGTCGGGATCACTGTTTAAGTTTCAGTACATTTTCATCAATCCTCGCCTCAGATCTTCAGGGATTAAAGGAAAAAAAAAAAGTGAATGGGTAAAAAATGGAAAAAGAAATGAGATTTTAAATGCAGCTGACTCATTCACTGGATTCAATGTACCGAATCACAGAGCTAAGATGATTATAACTGTGCTCCTCTGCAGAGCAATTATTGTTGTGTGTAAAGTCTCATCAGGATCTTCTCCTGTAGATCACACAGTCATGGATTAGAGTCTTTAAATCCACATATGCTGGCATTAACACTTTTGTTTGGCTCTTTTTTAGCAGTGACACAGGCAAAAATATCCATTTGGATTTCTTGTAAATTTCAAAACACTTTTGCAATGTTACGTATCCTCCTACAATGTCCACATTAGTCAAAATAGGAGCAATTTCTAATAAGTTGACTCTTTATATGCAACTGACAGCTGGGACTGGAGAACATGACAGCGTGTCGATGGCTATTCTCACACCTGTGATGGTAAAAGCGTGATTCAAAATGCCAGTTTTGTGGAATAAGGCTGACCTTTTACAGCATTTCTTACAGGAGCGTGTTCATATTCATCTTTTTTATGAATCAGATAGAAAAAGATGGTCCAATGTAAGAGAATGAGGGGTGCAAAATGAAACCCATGTAATTAAATGAGGCTAAATGATAAAAATGTCAATAAAATGTCAGGCTTTTATCTCTTTGATTTGGTTTAGCTACCACACCACATTTTTTAACTTTTGTATTTCATACATTTCTTCATTGTTTGGGCCACAGATATGGATTACCGACTATCTGCGTCTGTGTTTGCATTGTGTGGCGGCGAACGAACATTAGAGTCATTTTAATATTAAATCAACAGGCAAGATAAAAGGCTGCTTTGCGCACACTGAATAGCAGATGGAGATAAAATCCCCTGACAGCAGCCTGAGAGCAATGTTAACAGAGAAGGCAAATCCAATCACAGGACCAATTAACATGAGGGACCTATTTTATAGACCACAACCTCCAGACCTTAGGATGTGATATCTGTATTTGGTTACTGTGTGTAAGGGTGAAATATCAAAAGCAGCCTAAATAGTTCAGTTGTATTACAAATGCCTTCAATATTGTCTCTGATCCAGTTTTAAGTGTCTCAGATGATCATATTTGGCTCATCAGAAAGTCATGTGTGTTGACTGTGTCTCAAAAAAGCCTTTTTGCATCTTCTAAAAGGAAAATGATCTCCCCACACTTAGAATATTTCAGCTAATTTTACCAAAATGGTACTTTGAAAGCATCTTTAAAGGAATGGTTCAACATACACTTATTTGTTTCCTTGCCAAACTTCAGATGAGAATATTGATACCACTCACATGTCTGCATGATAAATATGACAGCAGCCAGTTATCTTAGCGTAGCATAATGACTGGAAACAGGAAGAAACAGCTACGGAAGCCTGGCTCTGTCTGCACTGTCTGAAAATAATGCAATCTGCCTACCAGCACCTCTAAAGCTCACTAATTAACACACAACATCTTACTTGTTTAATCCATACAAATCTGTTCCTGAGTGAGCTTTAGAGGTGCAGGTGGGTGGATTTTGTTACCTTTGCACAGAGCCAGTCAAGCTGTTTCAGCCTGTTTCCAGTGTTTATGTTAAGCTAAGCTAAGCAAGCTGAGAGTGGTATCCTCTAACTCTTGGCAAGGCAACACATAAGTGTATTTGGGGTTTCGCATTTTTCCTGCGATAGTACACAAGCATTCAGCCATAATCCACAGAGAGTTTCCAACACACCATTTTGGAGGATTTCGAGCCCTCTGAGTCTGCAGCTACTCGTGCTCCATTTTTAACCATGCACGGTTTTTGATGCGGCATCGAGCATCCCACCGCTGAGGAACATGCAGAAGTAAGACCACTGCATTCTGCCAGAAGCCATTAGATGAAAGCAAATGGATCCTACTTAGCCTTTTCGATCAATTGATTGTTTCTGACTGGAGAGCAGGCAGTTCTTAGAGGTTGTGAAGGGGTCAGCAGAGAAGGGAAGCGAGGTAACCTCAGTGCGATGGCAAATGTGGTCAAGCATGGAATTAGAAATGTAATACAATGTTCTTCTAATAAAGCAGCACATGCAGTAGAGTTTGGCACTGTTTTGCAGGTTATACACTAAACTCTTTTGTTTTTGGGGGGTCTAGTTTGAAAACATAAAGCATTTTAAAGATATGTTGTCTTAACCTTGATGTTGGAATTTGCTTGTGGGGATGGTGGAACAGAGGTGGTATTTTTGAGAAAAGAAGTAACGGATCATTTTATTTTTCCAGCTCGCAGACAGACAAGAGCTGATTTTTGTTAATCCGCTCTCTTGTTAGTGAAATTTGTTCCACAGCATTGTGTGAATGTGCCGCACTGTCTGCATCCATTCTTGCTACGTCAAATTAAACAGATGGTGTCTGACGGAGGTACGAACATATCACAGCGCTGTAGCTGCTACAGAGGGTTACATATTAAGAGCTGTAACCACGGGTGCAGATTTTCTTGCCACATCTCTTACAGGAATTGCATGCTGCCTGAAATGTCACGATGGGAATCTAGGGCAGGGAAATAGCAATTGAAAGGAAGAGGAGAATCAGCAACTGCCAGCTGGCTTACTTCAGGGCACACGGCTGAAGTCACGCCTACATGATGAGCCACATTAAGGGGTTACTGGAAAAATAAAGCTTTGATCGCTGCTCCCTGCACACCAGGAACACCTATAGGTTCATCCCTGCCTCTCTCCCACTGTTGACATTTAAGAACGCTGTGCACTCTGCAGCCACAGCTTAGTATAGCTGGCCCCTCAAAAATCAATTGCTAAATCAATCATACCAGGAATAGGAAATAAGTGGAGGTGGTGCATAAAAATGCAATGTTAAGAAAAAGAGACACTGAATTTTCAGACGTCTTGCAACACCCTGTAATTATGTCCTTCATGCTAATTTCCAGTTGCCATAGGGACAGAGACAATGCAATCAATTAAACCGCATGTGTTGGTCTGCTGGAGACTAAAAAAGTTCACATAATTATTCAACAGATTAATTGAAGAACACAAAAAAAGATTACATATTATAGTGTTTTTGCAGCAGAAAGCTGAACTGCAAACACACAGTGAGTTGTTTTCTTTTTTCTTTTTTTTACGTTTTACATAAGATGCATAAAGATATATATATATATATATATACTTCTACATAACTTTCAAGCCTGAAAGTATGACAGGTAGAAAGACTAATTTAGATGACAGGGAGTGATCTGGTTAATGCATAGGGATTAATTAACCTCTTCTCCGTTATTACAGCTGTCCATATGATTAAAACCTTGTCCACAGAGGCGTGTGCAGTGCACGCAGGGAACACAATGTACTGAGCAGAAATTAGCGTCTAAATCAGTGAAGCACTTCCTCCCGTGCTTCGTGTCTTCATCCACATGTTTCTGTGACACATGTGTCTGCAGGCGGGGCTGAAACGCTGAAGAGGCCACACTCACATTGTTAGAGGACACTAGATGACCACTGTGGAAACTTGCCATCAGCGCACTGAGAGCCTCCCACACGCAAACACACACACACACACACACACACGCACGCACGCACACAGATCCAGATACATGCACATACGCAATGCTCCCTCCGACTCTTGCGTCTGACGGGCCAGTGTTGACAGTAGGAGCCGCTGATGACTCACCACCAGATAAGTGATCAGCCGGCCCCCTCTGAGTCACATGAGTGTTCTGATCTCCATTTATCACAGTCATTGTAGTCACAGGTGGAGGCAGCGGCCTGAACCCACCTGCCATCCTCTGTTTGCCTCTGGCTAGGTAAATAAAGTCTTCATTTCATGTGTTGGCTTTGAGCTAAAAGACAGACGTCTCCACCTTCGCCCATCCCCGCGGACTCAGAAAGCTGAATTACACTATCTGCCAATGCAATGCCTGCCCATTCATGCAATCACAGTAATTATGATAAATCGCTAATGCCATCAACTGATAGCCGTTCACGCAAACTCTAATAGCAATTTAATGACCTGCATAACAAACGACCCCTTGTTTGGTGCTACATTCAAGGGCACATTAGCAGTGTGGATGCAGGATGAATTAGCCAGCTCTTGACAGAAGCCAGACCATTTAAAAGCAGGAGGAAGAGGAACGTAAGGCTTTCACACAGCAGGAAAAAAGCACAGGGCCCATTTTCTGTCCACCCCCCCCGTTCTGCAAAGTAATTACAAAAAAAAGGGACTCTCGAGGGGAAGCTGGGTGTGTGTGCAGCTCAGCTGTTGGAGAATGTGGCACTGGCCTAACCTGATAACAGAACATTTTCACTTCAGCACACATGCAGTGCATATTCCACCCACACATAAAAATTTCCACTGGGTTACTCTTACTTTGGCCATTGTTTGCAATGGGCTCTCTTGTGTGTGTCCCCCTTCAATTTTCACCCCCCTCCCGACTCTGTTTGAATATTATTACGCTCTCCATGTCTGGGGGCTCGGGTTTTGTCGAAATAATGTGTACACAGAGGCACAGTGCTGAGGCTCAGCAGCAAAGGCTCGCTCTATCAGCCTTTAGATGTTTACATAAGCAGCACTTGCCTACAGATACTCCAACGTTAGTCATGTATGAGTCTGAAATTAGGTTTTTGATATATTCTGCTTTTTGTCTTGTTGTATCTGAACAGTCTTGGGGTCAGATTATCAATCAAAACCAGTGTATGTTGTAGAACAGACAGGAGCATTACATACTGCATGAGTGTGAAGGTAATCAGTGAAATGTGCTCTTTTCAGACCTTCAGTGTTTAGATTCACAGAAGAAGAGGCAGAAAAGCATATTTTCACCTCCCCTCTCCCCACATCTATGTGCACACCTCCGACAGCTGTACTCCATAATTTCCTACATTTTCTTTTATCTCTCTGCACCACCATTCCCTCTAATCCCACTCTCCATGAGATGGTGCCTCCATTTTGCTCTGAAAATAACACAGTTCATTGCCCTCCACCATACTGGCAGCGCCACAACCACTCTATCAGGTAGTTCACTGCTATTTTTCTGGCTTGACACAAGGACACGAGCTGAGCGACGCGCACGCTGTATTGTCGAATTCGGGCTCTCGTCTGTTTATGAACACACAGACATGGAGAACGGAGCCAAAGCTCATTGACGGTGGTACAACTGGAAATTAGTGCTGGAGCGGTTTGTGCACACAGATAATAAATCACGTGACTGAGCGTTTTACTCATGGACAGAGAGAGATTGGTACACTCGTATTCCGGCTGAAAACGCACTGAGAGCAGGATCTGGCAAATATCTTTTGGTTGAATGTGCTCTGGAACACTGACATCAGTGGTAGGATTTATGCAAAATAAGAGGGCATAATAATATGTCTGCAGCACTGCAGCTGTGATGTTTGGAAACTGCAGGAAGGCTGTGCCACAGTTTCACAGCCTTACCTAACAATAGCTTTTACTAGACGACAAAAACATTACAGCATTCAAGCCAATCCTGCAGAATTCAGTTCTTCATGCTTTATGGGTTCTTTAGTGAATAGCATGCTATATCGTGTGTGTGTTTATATATGTTGACTCGGGAGGGCCAAAGCCAGGCATGCACTGCCCTGTGGGGTGGATGGTTAACTGGTGAATGAGGTTAACACAAAGAGACAGCTCCCTATCGGGTCAAAACCAAGCCTGGGTAGTGGTGGGAATGTCACAGCAAATATGTCAGAGACACAGGAAAACAGCAGGGAACATGCTGAGCTGTGTTTCCACATCCACTCGTATTCATTGTGAGAGGCAGAGCCAAACCTTTATCCTTCTGTCTCATCTGCTGCTTCTCCCCAGAGCAAAGTGCTTCCTGATCAGTCCGACAAAAAAGTGAGAAAACTGGGAGCGAAAATCCGCTGCCCACTCTCTGAAGTTGCAGCAGCTTGACATTTTTTGAGCAATCTGTGCGTAATACAGGGAAAACGCTGCCAGAACAAATCTGCTTTTTCTTGTTCGTGTTCGGCCGTGATGAAAGCAGCAGCTTTGCAGCGGTAATGCAGCAGCGGTATTTCTTCTTAATGTCACCATATAATTTCGAAGGGACGCCTCCAGGACACAATGGGCATAAAAACTTTGCTTCCAAACTATTTGGAAAAGAAATGTAATGAGCATCTACCAGAAGCTCAACAAGCTCATGAATGTTATGAACAAATTAATGGAAGCACCTGAGGGACCGCAAGATATTGGATGATAATTGAAGGAGCAAGCTGATTTGGCTGCTTATAAATCACAGACAAAAAAGATGGCGCACATAAAAGTGAAGGTGGTTTTTCAGGTTTGATTGGGAGATTGGGAGCCACAGTAGCAGATGGGTGCAGACTTGACATCAGCAGGGTCATCCTGACAGTAGAACAATGTGTGCTGTCGTGTGTGGCCAGCTCCTCACCCCTGCTGAATGGCAATTAGTATTGGAAATAAAGCAGGACAGCCTCTCTTGACCTCCCTTTTTCTCCTGCTGCATCCTATTTGCCTTATCTCTCGTTCTCTTGTCACCAGGAAACCGGCACAAATTGCACGAGATTGACTTTGGGCAATTTTGCAGCCTTTGATAGGAGGAAAGGAAAAGGTGTTAGAGAGGGAGAGGTGGCAAAGATCCCAGACAGAGATGAAGCTAAAAGATCAGGGATACCTGCTTCTTAGATAAAATAATTAAACTGGATGGTTTTTGTATTGTTTTTTACTCCAGGGATATCTCAGCTATTGGATGGATTGACAAGGAATTTTGTAAAGACATTCATGGTCCCCAGAAAATTAATCCTACTGACTTAGAAAAGTCAGAGTCTATCTTTTTGCTTTCCTGATGAACGAACTCTTGTGTTCATCAAGGCAGAGGAAGCACGCCACAAAACCTACCTGACCCTGACCCCACCTAGGAAAGAGGCAGGGGTCAGCAATCAGCGCTGGCTTTCTTTGACCATGATGTGATCCAACCTTAATCTTAATGAGTCTGGTTCTAAAAGATGTCTGACTTTGACAGCGTAGACCACTTTCTGCATCCCATCTCCAACATCAGTCAACACATAGTTCCTTTTACACAGAACCACAATCTTTCCCTTAATTTAACCAACTAGCTTTGGTTGCCTAAATGTAATCAAACATTAATCATAGATGACACATAACACACTCTGATGGGTGCAAACGTTGTATTGACATTGAGCATGAACTGCAGTGTCCTGGTTTGTGTTCAGCCAGGGACCTTTGAAGCATATCATTCCCCTTATTTCCTGTCATCTCTCTACGGTCAGCTGTTTAGCAAAGACATCAAATGGCACAAAAACAAGACCTATTTTGTCATTTAGGAATCCCTCGCGGACCAGCAGCACTGTCCCTCAGTTGGCTTTCTAACGTTCAGTACACGTGTAAGCAAGCTAAGGCAACAGCACAATATTGTAGACTGCCAATTCCTATAAGTCACAGCATGTGTTTCAGAATAATTTCAGAGCACAGCAATAAAGGATAGAAGCAAACATATAGCCAGCTGATAATCACTGCAACTCAAAAAGATGAATACAACGTCCTAATGAATTCAGGCCCTTCAGAGTGACAGTCCTTCTTCATGAATGCATGTCATTACAGCCTGCACATTTGTCGTCTAACACAGACGGGCACTTATTGATATTATTCCCAGGCTCTGGCATGCACACTGTGAAGAACACTGCACGGCACTAGTACGAAAACGCAGCCCCCAGCACTTCCAAATATAGGGTACGTCGCGCCAAGATATCTGTGATTAGGGTGGGAAGGTGACACAAACAGAAAATAGAAGCTTGTGAGTGTGGAGGGGCTTTGTGCCCACACATATGAACCGAGAAATGGCTGTTTATAGCGTTTGATCCCACTCATACAAGCTATAAACATGCCAATGAACCGCTACATTTCATTGAGTATCCACACATGCCAATCTGACTGTTTTTAACACAAGAGTCAGCCCTGATCGTTCGCATCATCCAGAGGAGAAAAAGCAAGATGCAGCTCTGTGTGGAGACGTGTGACCACTATGGTTAAAGCAATTGCTCCCTCGTTTTTCAAAGCTCTCTTCAGACATATCTCTGCACCTTTTTCATCCTTTCCCTCCATCCATAATACCCCCCCTCCCTCCCTCTTTCTCCGTAGTTATTCTATTTCACAATTTGTCATGCTGCAACGACAGGCTGAGGCAACGGGCACTATGCTGGTGCCTGTGAGCCGAGCCTCGCAGAGGGTGAGATAAAGCTAAGCTGACAAGTGGGTTCAGCTGCGTCACAGTGTCCTTTGAAACAGTCTCAGAAAACGGAGAAATGAAAGCAGGGCATGTTCCTCCAGAGGTGGCCCCCTTACACTTCACCTCTTGGCTCCTCTTGGCGCGCAGCTGCTGGCTTTTGCCTCAGGCTACTTCTTCAAATAATGCTATCTTCATGCTGCAAAGGCACCATAAAAGGAATATTCACCCAGAGGTCATGCACAAAAACAAAAATAAACATCACCCAGCTCCATGCTGAGTTCATTTGAAGCTTGAGGTTTGAATTTTTCTGCAAAATTTCAACATAGCTTCAATTTAATTTCAGCGTGTAGGCAAAGGAGCCAAAGCTACTGAGCTGCTGCATATTCATCTGAGAAATATAATCCCTCATTTAACACACACACAGGTGTGCCAGAGGAAGGCTACCTTACGAGCACTGCTCACTCTCTGGTGGATAAAGACAAATCCATCTCCCGCTCGTCTTTCTTCCCCCACACAGTCTTTTCTTTCCCTGAATGCCCATCCCCCCTCTTCAACTGAGGAGGGCCCTGGTAAATAATTGAGCCAGATTCCCGCTGCTACTGTAGCTTCTCTGCTTATTTTTATTTTTGCATTTTCTGGGTCTCGATGATATTTGGTTATTCTGGTATATAGATGTTGAAGACACATTGTGATGTACGTTATGATAAATGGTTGGTGCTGCTCATGTAGAAGTCAGAAGACAAGAATCCTTGAGTTCAAATAGCAAAAAGAAATAGAAACATGGGCCTCTTCATCATGAGCTAGAACATCTCCATTTCCCACATTGATCCCACTTCTGATTTCATTCTGAAGAAGGCTTTTCCAGCAAAGTGGGTTGGCCATTCCAGCAGGTACCATATATATGGCCAAACCTGCATATAAACAGCACTGATAATACGACCGGTACAAATGATGCATCTCGTCACTGGGTCTGGCAGGCATCAATGCTTTTAAGTTCCCCTCACTAATGCAAACAAACAAATCCCAAAACTATACTGAAGACCTCATCAAGGAGATGTGAGCTTTGCCAAAACATTGTGCAGAAAGAAAAAGTGAAGCGTTTCTGTTTGGGATCTATAATGAGGTGTTTGCTGACACCTGCTGTCTCAAACCGTGAAGTTACTCTTCTACACATCTTCCATGCAACATACATAAAGCATGCATAATGAATGTATGTACTGTGTGTGCGCGCGCGTGTGTGTGTACACACACACACACACACACACACACACAGGCACACATCTAACTAAATAAAAAAGACATTAATTGGACTGTTGCAGGTTTATCTTGAGCATCTTCTTTTTATAAATATTTGAATATTTTAGTCCATCCATAAAAATCTGAAACACAATTGAATTAAAATCTATATAAAGAGAAGAAACAATCAGAGAGCTGCATCAAACATGGCTCACTCACTTACGCCAATCAAAAGTCAAACTTACACATAAGACAGGAGGGTATTTAAAATGAGACGTAAGGCAAAGAGGCTTACATGGTAAATGCCTGAGATTAAAATAACCTTTTTTTTTTTTACATGTCTACTCATCTCAAACTCAATCCACAGGACAATAAAAACATCAAACCCCCAAATTCCAAAACATAAAAAAATAAAACCACATGATGGATCTGTGTGAACTCCAGCTCAAACTCTCTGTTTATAACAGTGTTTTGTACTATTTAGCAGGCGATAACGGTAAGAGCAACAAGATAAAATATTATTCACCTTTGGCTTTTTAGTGCAACCTAGGATGGAGTTTAACAGCAACTAAGTCTCATCTAAAGCTTCATCCTGCTTGATGATGAGACATACGGTATGACTAAATTGGAGAGTACATTCAGATTGTATTAACCTTCCCACCTGTTTTCCAGTCAACATAAAATCTTCTTCTTAAATGTGCAATTCAGCGTGCCGCAATGGCACCTGTATATAAATAAAACTCTTAGAAATTAAAACATTATTTCAGTGATGCAACTTACAATCTTAAGGGAAGCAATCTGTATCATAGTGTGCTCTAAATTTCCTCTAATGCAGCTACTTCTTAACTGTCTGGCGCAGCAGTCTCCGACGTCTCCTCCTCTGGAATATCTGCTGACCTTGAGGGCTCAGAACTGGTCTCTTGCACCTCTGGGATACTCTGGTCACTCAGGCTCTCTGTGGCGACTTCAAGGCCTACGAGGGCGTCCGCAGTCTCTCCGCTCAGAGAAGCGGCGGCGATCATGTCAGTAACACATTCCTGCTCGGTCTGGGTGTCTGAGTCTTCTCCAGTGAATGAATGTCTTTGGTTGACAGATGAGGTATCTGAAAAGTAAATCAATTAACAAGTGTAGTTGAAGGTAAGCTCCACCTCAGGATACTGTATGCTGTTATAAACGTCAGTCTGAAATGTTCAGGGTGCAGTTATTCAATGATAACAATGTTTCTGTTAAGCCAAATTTCTTTTAACCTGCCTTATGTCATTGCTGGATCATACAGGGCAGAAAAGCGCTGTTCTAGTTTGTATGACTTTAAACTTAAACTCAGATTGTTGCACTTCTGGCTGAACACCAGTGATTATATTAGAAAAGCTCTGTTTTTGGTATTTTAGCTGTATTGCTCATATATTCAAGAACTGTATTCTTCCACAGGAATAAAAAATAATTCAACAATAAAGCAATTAGATGATCCAAGACATGCGAGGTGTACCAATAATAGCTGGCTTTAACTGTTTTTCCTTTCAAGCAGGATGGCATTGAAATCATGTAATTGCTCTATTCAGCTCGACAATTCAATCACTTGTGGAGGGTGTAGAGGTACTTACCCAAGCTACACTGATCACCAGAGTCATCTCCATAATTAGCAAGCATGGAGCTCTGGCCAGTGTTTGACAACTCTGGCGTCATCGCTTCAGGATTGTTGGAAATATCTGCAATCCACAAAGAACAAACATTCATTTTAATCTGTGTGAAGACAGGGTGTGTCAAACACTGAAAACAAATCCATGCTTCTTAACATTACATCTGCTTACCTAATTCTACAGCTGGCTGTGTGGGTGAGGTTGCACACAAGTCTTGCACAGCTCCTTCACCTTGATTAAAATCTACTTCACTGATGCTAGAGGGGCTACATGCAGCCACTGAAGGCACCTGAGAACAGAGAGAGTAGGAAAAAAAAACTCAACAAAACCTCTACCAAAGGACATTTAATAAAAGAAAGATGTGATAAGCTGTACCTCATTGTGGTCACTAGCAACCAGCCCTTCACTGCTGCCAATCATCGTGGACTGCAGCACATTTTTGTTCTGGGGGTTATGCTGAGCTGGACGTGTTGGGATTCTGTGCAAGTAGCCATAGCCAATGCCACAGCCCAAGCTATATTAAAGACAAGCAAGACAAGGGTATTACTCTCAATGTTCATTGTGTCTGTACATATACAGATGGCATGATAATAAATAAAAATCAGTTTAAAGATTTAAAGCACCTACCTTCCCTCTCCTCCCCACGCTCCATTTGGAGTCACCACAACCTCTCTGCATTGGTCAGTCTGTGTGTTGTACACCAACAGCTTCAGAGGTTTCCCCTCATTCGCTTCAATCAAAGAAAAGAAATCCTCTGACTGCGAAGGTTACACAAACAGAGAGGACTTTAAGATTTGGCACCATATTTTGTTCATTTATATAGAATTTAAGCCAAAAACAAGAAAGCTTACATCTTGCAACACCTGGTCAGCTCCCACAATAAAGTCGTTGTGAGCAATAAGGCCGGCTAAAGATGCAGGAGAACTGGCTTCCACATCCTAAAAAAAGGTGGTTATGAAGACGTTTTTTTTTTTTTTTAAAAAGCACTGTCTGAACTAAATTAAGACTTAACAATGTACTGTTACATGGGAATTTATGTATCAGAATAACACAAACATTTGCCCTGTTGGTGGTACAGCTGTTTTTTCTACTCCTTCACTTACTTTAATTGCATCTAACATACAAGAAAATACTGAAAGAAAATGTGCTGACTACAACCTCAAAGCTGCCATTAAAGTTTTTTATATCATGCCAAGACTTTACTTTTAGTTAAACAAAGAACTTCAAAGAATAGCCCAAACAAAGGCTAAACTTGACTTACCAACACATGCCAAACATTCTCATTGGCTCCTTCAAAGCTGCAGAAGCGGACACTGGCCCCCAGCAGACCCTGACCACCCCACATATTACTGGGTATCACTTCCAGTTCCCTCACCCGCTGGGTTTTAGAGTTGTACACTTCAAGTTTGACCGCTTTCTCCACATTGGCTTTTAGAAGGTCTTTCAGCAAGTCACTTTCTTTATTCTGGCAAAACAGAGAAATATGGACCACTCAAGCTGTGACAGGGCAGACATGGCGAACCGGTGTTAATGTGAACGAACACAAACTGATATTACAGCAGCCTGTGAGGCCACTTTTTTCTCCTGATGCTGTAATTCAGGCCCAATGGAACAAAAGAAAAATTGGCTGTCAAATAGAGTTTGCAGTAAAAAGTAGGCGCAGAAGCACACGTCACATCAAACCAATGCTGAGAAGATCTAAAATCACATCAAAACTACACAAAATCCATCCCAAGTTACCACATTTTACTGTAGATTTAACCAAAAAAGAAGTTTGTCTTTATTGTCTCGTAAAATATTATGAAAAACTGCAACTTCATATAAAACTTAATACAGTTGGCAAACAAAGGATTGGTCAGAAGATTTACATATGTGAACATATGCAAATACTGTGTTAAACACCCTGGATCTCACTGCATCTGCATCTTTTGCAGCTACATAACACAACAAATGATTATTTTCATTGTTGATTTATCTGTTGATTTTTTTTCTATTACTTGATTAGCTGTTTGGTCTTTAAAATGGCAGAAAACAGTGACGAATGTTGATCAGTGTTTCCCAAAGCCCAAGACGACACCCTCAGATGTACTCTATACTCTGATTACTGTCATAGCAGAGTGAACAAACAGGAAAATATTCACATTTCAGAAGCTGGAAGCAGAGAATTCTGACTTTTTTTTCCTTGAAAAAATGACTAAATGATTACTCGATTATCAAAATAGTTGGTGATTAATTTAATAGCTGACAACTAATTCTCCAAAAGTGATAACAGAAAAATTCTTTGACATAAATGTTTGACATTTATATTGTAAGTATACCGTTTTCCTCAACTCATTCTGTTGTCATCTTGTCCTTTAATCACACAATTCCGAAGGCAACCATTGATAAATACTTTCTTAATCAAATATACTCACCCTTTCAATGATAATATTTCAATACAAGCCAGTGTTTATATGGTTATTGTTAGATGTATTACATTCGGCGTGTGGACATGCCAAACCACCACTGAGTTACTGTAAGCATCACAGGAGTCTACTCACAAGTCTGGTGTTTCCTATAGAGAGAATGAAATCAAATAAGGGCTCCAGACCAGCCTTCAGGGCAGGTGAATCCTCTTGAACCTGAAATATTAAGAAAACAAACCGTGTTATAGTCGCCGACTAGTGTCAGAGAAACGTATTGCATTGGCCAGAATTTGTTGATCCCCATTGCGAGTTATCTTACAGCTGGTTCTCTTTACATGGTGAACAGGCTGATATACGTTACAATTCAACGTCGCTATTGTCAGTGTCTGCAGTATGGCAGTCTCCAGCAAAGCTAAATAGCTTGGATGTTTGCCAAGTGCCACCTCATCATGGGCGGACACCATTAAAGCTGACCACGAGTTACTACACTTACACTTAACGTTACAGAATAACCCGACAATTAACAACCAGCTATTGTACTTCGTCAGAGATGAATGCAGCATATCTGTTCAGGACTAGCATTGTTAGCAAGTCAGTGAGCTAAAAATAAGCAACCCAGACTCAAAAAGAGAGCTGTTTAGGTGAACCGAGGTTTGGATATAACCTTGCACTACGCTACAACGTACCCCATGGACATGATATCCACTATTAGTTCCCCCGTCCGAGAGAAACGAGCTCTGTGGTAGACCCATGGCCTCCAACAGTTCCGCAGTACTAACGCAGGCTAAATGTCACTGAGGTAGAGCGATGTTAGAAGTCATTCCTGAAGGCAATTCAAGCTAGCTAGCGCCAACGGCTGTGGCAGGATGACAGCAGGCGCTCGAGGGCTAGGCAAAGCTAATAAATAAAGATGCCAGAAAAATCGAGCCTATGCTGCGCCTGAGATCCGTGATGATCAGGGAAAACGATATTCGATTAGCCATCCTTGGCATAGCGCTCTACGCGGTTGCCTGGCAACAGATAACGCTAGTGTAAAAGTTTTAATCTCATTCATGAAAAATGGACATTGTACGTGATGAATTAGAATTTCAACTGCAAAATTTGTTGTAAAAATAGATTTAATAGAGAATTAGCAGCCGGTATATACACTTGAAATCTGATTAAGTTACCATAGTTACATACATGTAGACACACACATACCTGTAGGCTTATGTTGCAAGGGAGAGAACACACCTACAACATTAGCTATCATAAATAGTTTACCGTTTCTGTTTTAACACCTTTAAGAAGCATTTTATATATATCATTTTAAATTAGGCTACGGCAGGATACAGTAAGTTATGAACATGCTGAAAATATTATTAGTATTAGTTTAGGTAGCAGTTCTGGAAAGATCTATTCAATACTGACTATCCTCTGACCTGGACAGGACAAAGTTTTAGTCACTAACCAAAAACTTAAATCACTTACTATATTCCCACAAAAACATAATAATAATGATAATATTTCTAATAACATTGTAGAACATATTATATGTATAGATGCAGTATCTTGCAAAAAAGGAATAAAATTGTTAAACAGAGAATTAGAAAAATGTTTTCCTAGATTATATTCTTATATCTTATACCTGCATATTTAATTCATGTTTTTATATGTACATAGTTATTTATGTTTGTACTTCGTAATTACATTTCTGTATCTTGCACTGAAATAAAAATGTGTCTGTTTGTCACAATATGGGGTTAAAAAAAAGTCGCATTCTGGAAGCAGTCTGCAGAAAATGTTTTTCTTTTCACGGGGTGTTGATCAGTTACAACAGTTATCTGTAGGAAAATTTGTGTTTGACTCACCCTTTTTACAGATGTTCTGGTTGATATTTTCTGCATGTGAATGCACCTGCTCTGTTCCCAGCATGATAAGAAATACAAACTCTTGTTTTTAAAGTTTCCTAAATGAGTGAAAATGCAAAAACAATGATAGGGATGAATATATAACTAAACACGTGGATTTTGAGAGATTTATATGATTGCTAACTGACTGTAAAGAACTTTTTCAACGTGTTTTCCATTCCTCAGTACAACATGTTGAGGTGTGCATTTGATCTGGAGTTATCCACATGAATTGCTGACATTGGCAGGTAACTTAATGGTTGCCTAATACTTTCTGAAGGTCTCCCAGTCTCAGACTAATATAAATAGTTAAACTGCCACCATCCCTCAGTGCTCCAACATGATTTGGCTTGTGGCTTTCCTGTCCTGCATAGGTAAGTTTTTAAAGAAAGATACCAATGCAATTTACAACAGACATTAACAGCGCTGTTAGTGATTTTGTAACATCACCACTGCGATCTCTGTTCATGTTAATGTGTGAAAAAAGGACTGATTTGTGCTGAAACACCCATCAACCACAATGTGCAAAATCAGAGGGTCATAGGAGGCCACGATGCTGCACCCAACACCTGGAAATGGCAGGTAAAGCTGCACTTTGTGTGTGTGTGTGTGTGTGTGTGTGTGTGTGTGTGTGTATATAAATATATAGTAACTGACCTACTGCTCCTCATGTTGAATGACAAAAATAACATTTAATCCTTATCAGTCTGTATTTGGTCTCTGTTTTCTCTCAGGTTTCTCTCCAGCATGATTCATACAATGATGGTTATTTCTACCACATCTGTGGAGGTACTATCATTGATGGTTTCCACATTATGACTGCAGCTCACTGCATCCTCAGGTTGGGTCTCTCACTGCTCCTTATTGGCATCAGCATGCACCTAGTTCACTGTGTCTCTCTTACTGTCTAACTGAATGGACTAAATAATCAGGCACAAATCTTGTCAGTCCAGTTTTGTGTTTATTGCTTGTCTGCTGGATGAATGATTATAAGTAAGCATAGTGTGTTTTTATTCCTTATGTTACTGTCAGCATGGACCCTAGTGAGTACCGTGTGGTGGCGGGTGAATATAATCTGTACGAGTACGATTTCAGTGAGCAGTTCATCGGTGTGGACAGGATTGTCATCCATCCTGAATGGAACGGAGACCTTGGCAAAGGGTAAAATGACAGGAAGTCAGACCCGTTCTCTTAGTTTATCCACAATTTTAAAAGGCAAGCTATTCAAAAACACAAATGTATTGACATTTTATGTTTTACTGTCTATTAGTAATGACATTGCCATCATGAGACTGGCTGAGCCTGTGTATGACAACGGCTATGTGGCTATCGCCAGCCTCCCCGCTCCTGGCCAGATGCTGCCTCATGGCTTCACCTGCTACATCACCGGCTGGGGACTTATGGACTGTGAGAGGACACTCATGCACACGCAGTAATATATGTCCCATGTACGGCATTCCTGTAAGACCAATTAAAAAAAAAAAATCCTAAACTTACTCCTTTCACAGATGTAGGGAGCGTCCCTGACATTCTCCAGGTGGCTGCCATCCCTGTGGTGGAGCATTCAGTCTGCTCCCAGCCCGACTGGTGGGGCAGCATTGCTCTGAAAACCATGGTGTGTGCAGGAGGGGATGGAGTCATTTCAGGCTGCCAGGTACAGCAAACATATGTGTGCATCTTCCTAATGCAGGGCACTTTGGTCTTGACTTGCCCAAGACTAGCATTTATGTACTTTTTTTGCATTTTTTTTCTCCAGCATCAGAAGCGAAACTCTAGTTTTGCTCCACATCTGATCATACAAAATACCTTTTGTGAATTTTTTTCTTTTGTAATTTAAAGTGATCTTTAAGTGAGTCCACAGTCAAATGGTATCATACTCACCATCCAGCAGATCTCTGGCTCAGTAAAAGCTGTATTCAAGAGGCTGAGCAGGAAGTAATGTCCCACTTGTCATTGCCCTGCCTTAAAACTGGACCGTCTCTTCTTGTGTCTGTTCTGATTGTTACCTGTCCCAGGGCGACTCTGGAGGTCCCCTGAACTGTTACACCGATGGAGCTTGGAGAGTCCATGGTGTTGTCAGTTACGGTCCATCTGGCATGTGCAACCAAGTGAAAAAGCCCACTGTCTTCACCAGAGTCTCTTCCTTCCAAGACTGGATGTTTTCAGTAAGACTTCTTTTACCTCCATGATGTGATTCTGAAAAAAATCACCCAAAATTGTCTGCAAATTTTGGTTTTATTCCTGACTTTAATTTCTTTGTATGTTTTCCCCAGGTTTTGTAAACTCCATAAATGGAAAGTGCTCTGTCCAAGCTGTCAAGAGGAGCCAGTGAAATAAAATAAATATGCATCACAGTCATTAGTGTGTTACATGGAGGAGACGTTTGCTTGTAGTTCTTACTTCAACCAAAGGGCGGCGATAGTGGTTCATCCTTAGACTAACCACTCTACAGCCTTTCAGACTTGATGTGTTTCTCAGCACTCTTGTACTTTCTCAGTCTCAGATATGTGTTGGTTATTGGATGCATTTTCTGTTGATGCTTACAACCGGTCTGAAAATGGGGCCGCAGTTAAAGGGTCATGGGTGAATACTAACAAAAATGGTGACAGTCGTGATTCTCTGACCTCCCAGGCTGCAACCCCAGGGGATGGAAAATTCCTCAGGATGTTTTGATGGATGTTTCAAACCAAAGACCAAAGGGACTAGACTTCTTTGAGGCTAAAAAGGCTTTAAGTGGCAATGTGGCACAGAGGTAAACCCCTTTAATGTCAGAATCACATCTACCTAAAGACTTAACAAGAACCACATTTTCTTAATGGTGGGCGAATGTGAGCTATATGCAGTCGCTGGCCCGTCTGGGAATTCTGGCCTTATGTTTGTGGTGGTAGTCAGGAGACTACAGCATGACATCACATAATGTGTTTTTCTCTTAACCATGGAGACCAGAAACCACAGATGGATTCCAGTGGTTTACACAAAAAACAAAAAGAATGTCAGCGCATCTAATGTGAGCATGAACCATCTACAGCCACTAATACTATAGAAAACATGATTTTAGTAGGCTAAAACACAAAAACCTTTGAAAATGTTTTCAGTTAGGAAGCCAAGACTACATAAAATATGCATGAGAAAAATTAAAGAAAGCAAGTGTGTGGGCATATTTACTTATATATAAGGTTTAGCATAAAGTCAAGAGTCAAGCGTTTAGAAAATGGTTTTTTTTATTATTATTTGGAGGGACAGGCTGTCAAAATGGCTTAGATGAAAGAAACTGTTTTTGAACAGCAGGTTAAAGTGTGAATATGTAAAAAATAAAGCAGCTTTGTTTGCTCTGCAGGACCATTCAAGCAGAAATATGTACAACACAAAAGGCAAAAAGTAAGACACGTTCTTTGAAAATAAAATTTAAAAAGCTGTACTGTAATACATTACATTGATAAACACTCACTGTTGCCATTTCTTCATGAGAATTGATGTTTTGTACAAGAGAAACAAATGTTTGCTTGCAAAAATCAGTGCCCTCTTCATGGCATAAGAACATATATCGGATGGATTTCAAAGCAATCAAAAAGGCAAAAAGCGAATAATACATTTCCAATGTGCACTCAGCACTTTTCAAAGTATACAATTAATCAGAACAAGTTTTAACAAACAGGACCTGCATGCATAATTTCTAAAGGGTCCAGAAAGGCTGTTGAAACAGCTGTAGAAAGGGTGAGATATGTACATCAACTCTCTAGTGTCCTCAACTGTTCACACAGGCAACAGCAGAATCACCTTTGAAAGGTCTTGTTCTATAATTAATGAGGCAACTCTTCGCTTTTCAGGGCTTGTGTGCGCGATAAAAATTGTATAATATATGCAGTTTTTATCCACAAAAACCCTTTACATGTGTCATTTCTAACATAATGTAACCCAAGTCACAGACTTCCAAAAAATTCAGGATACAATCAAATTGATCTTTGCAATTTACTCAGTTTTAGTGGCATTTTGCTAAAATATCAAACCATAAGACTGCCTATGAAAAATACATCAGAATGCTAGAGAGCGATAACCTTCATAAGTATACATTTCTCTATAATTCATATATTACAAAGGTTGTCCCAGATTGAAAATTACTCATTTCGCTTTCTTAATAAAATATTCAATTTGTCAGTGATTAGAATTCTTTTGTCAACCTACATAAATTAGTTACAAAATATTAGTGTAATTTTCTATGGTTACATTATAGGCAGCGATACAATAGACCCATAATTTAGTTTCAGTGATTAGGGAGATTCCACAGTTTTCAGTCCCAAAGCTTAAATGGAAGCACTGCGCACACACCATCGGCAGGCATGGCTCCCCTGATAAGCAGGCACGTCCAGTAAACTTCACAACACCCCATTTTATTGCCAAAATGTCTTAAATTAAATAACTAATGAAATGATGACATAATAAGTTATCCAAAAAAAAGTTAAATGTAGAAGAGAATAGATATTAAATACTTTCTGATGGACTTGTGGTCCCGTTTCCCATAGCGACGCCTAAATGTGATATGGAAAAAAGGAAGGAAGATTGCACTTACAGGTGAAAATATCAAACCACAGTGCTTCTTGAGTGAAAGTAGGCTTTATCTGAATAAATAAAATAAAATCATAAAAGGAAATAATTTAAAACAAAAGCAATAAAGACAATACAGCTACAGCTTTTAATGGTGTGAGCATTATTTCTAGTTACCCGGCTCATAAATAAGAAACTCCATAATTTAGCGTTGAACTGTTGAATCGACCCCATACAACCAAAACAATGCCTATTCATACATAACTATTTTCACAGATAAAGTGCTGATCGAGGAGCTTTTAGAGGGATTTTTTTTGTACCATATAAGACCCTTGGGAGAGATCGTGAGGAGCAAGGGTCCGCTAGCTTCAGGATTCAACACGGGGAGGACCCTACCCACTCAAGTGATCCGGGTGTAAGCCCAAAGGGAGGACATGAACAGGACTACGTTGTGATTCGACTCGGGTTTCATATGAAGGCCATCACAGCAATGGTCACCATACATTGCCTCCAAAAGCTAGAAAGCTAGAAAAAAGTCCCTGAGGTGCACATTCAGCTGTGTTGAGATTCCCAACCTGGCCCCGGTTAAGGTCGATTCCTGTTTAGCATATGGTTGGTGATCTTGGTTTGGTTAAGAGAGCTTCCTTAGGAAATGAGAGCCATCATTGGTTTCTATGGGCCTGGTCAAATTCACCTCTATTCTGTATCATCTCACTTTTAACACTAGCTGCCATCTCACACAGCAATAATCCCAAACTGCTTTGCTAACGTTTTGAAGGCAAGTCTGGAATTTGAACATTTACTAGGCAAGAGGGAAATCACAGCTTCCTCCCAAATCACGCTGACTTCTTATGTGCATGTTCTGTCCCCTCCCAAACCCCTCTTTTTCTTCTTGCACTGTCCACACATTTTCACGTTTTTTTTGTCAAACTTTCACAGACTCCATCACAGACAATTTCATGGCTTCCTCCAACAGCTGATTGTCTGTAAATGTGGCAGGGGGTTCTGGGACGGATTCCGAAAGGCCAATCAGCGATTCCAGGAGGCAGGTCCCCGGGTCGCTCGCCGCAGGGAGGCTGGGGTAACTAGGCAACTGAAACTGAAAAAAGTTGTCCATGTGTTCGTACTCCTTGAGGGAGTTGTAGAGCGAGCTGGGCCCCAAGCAGGGGAAACCGTCAAAGAACTCCAGGTCTGACTCCGAGGAGAGGCTCAAGTCCATGTTGTAGCTTGCAGAGCGATCCACGGTGGGGGAGGGCGTGCGTGGCACACTACTGCTATGGAATAGGGCATTTCCCTGGTTGGCGTTCTCATCCAAGAGTTCTGAGATGGCTGTTGCTCGATTGTCTGTGTGATCGCCTGCAGAGTCCAACAATGCAGCGTCTATATTGTCATTCTCGTCTGCAAAGTCAACCATGCTAAAGCTACTAAAAGCCTCCGTAGATGGCTGCTGTTGTTCTTGCCGCTGATCTTGGCAGCACATGCCTTTGCGGTCCCCACCGTCCCGGCTACTTCTTGAGCAATTCTCTGTGTCGCTGAAACTGAGAATGCGGCTCAGGCCCTTCTCATCGACGTCCAGCTGGTTGTGATGCTCACACGGGATCTCGCCTGCCTCAGAGTCCTCACTCTGACCTGAAGAGTCCGAGTCCGTCATATCGCTGCTGCAACTGTTCTCCCCAGTTGTCGCCATCTCTGAGCTAAAGGGGAAGGAGGGCACCGCTGGTAGGGAGGTGGCCCCTGTTGAGTTCTCCTCCTCCTCCTCTGTGCTAGACTGCTCCTCCAGCCTCTTCTCCAGCTCCAGCTTCATGATAGTGTGGATGTAATGCGTCTGTACCCTGGTGGAGTTGAACTCAATGCGACCCTCTGTGTTTCCACAGCCGTCCTTGGTACAGCCACATGGGAAAGAGGAATGATCCATCTGTGAGAAGCAGAGGGAAGTTGTTAAACTACATGTGAAATGCAGATAAGAAGAGCCCCGCTTGACCCAATTGTTGAACCTCTTTTAGGCTCTTACCTGACATTTGATGCCGGCCAGGCTGCAGCTACACGTCTCAGGCTCGCAGAAGCCCTGGCAGTCGCAACCGCAGTTCTCCCTGGAGATTCTCAGCTCGTGCAGCTGCCTCTTCTCCTCCTTGTCGATCTTCTTCACTCCGGCCGCTTTGAGCAGCGCGTAGCGACGTTTCGGCGGGTAAGGCTGGAGGAAAGAGCCCTCCTCCAGGTTGGCTCCACTGATGTCGATGTCGTGCTCAGGGATGTCGTCCACCGTTAGCCGCTCTGCCTCCTCGTTCTCCTGGGTTCCATTCTTAGTCAGCTGGAGAACAAAAGACGTCAAACGTTTAACTGATGCGCTGAATCCCCGATTCACAACTTTTGGATTTTTACTAATCATTCAAAACACTGCGAGGAAAGGTTGCTCACCTTCAGTTTGAGAGCCTCCAGCTTCTCCTCTCTGAGCCTGTTGAGGAGTTTTTCCCGACGTAGGAGCTGCTGCTCCACAGCAAACTCAGCGAGCGTAT
The DNA here is from genome assembly GCF_017976325.1 of Chelmon rostratus. Lineage (NCBI taxonomy): Eukaryota > Metazoa > Chordata > Actinopteri > Chaetodontiformes > Chaetodontidae > Chelmon > Chelmon rostratus. Next base: position 9,713,652 of record NC_055677.1, read on the forward strand.
AAGTGCGGAGCACGCTGTGGCGCTGCATCATGCCCAGAGTGCATCCTCCTCGACTGGGAACACTGGTGAAGCCCTGGCACCGCGGGAAGAAGAACACTGTCACCTGATCAAACGTCACGTTGCCCCGCCTTGCTCTCTTGGATTTCTTTAGGATTGATGTTGCTGTGGATGAAGAAAAAGTAGGTTTAGAATACCTTACCCAAGAAGATCAGTGTTTTAAAGAGGAGCAACCCTCTGAACTGCTTCAGTTGCTTTTATGTGCCACTAGATGGCATAATGCCCCACCACACGAAGTCTTCAGATGTGTGCTGAACAGACTGTAAAAGGACACCCCTCTGATTCATTGCCCTAGTCCTCAACCAAGCCTTATCATGTACCCAATTAAAAGACACTGCTAACAAGAGTCCAATACACTTACATCCTGTAAAGTGAAACCTAAACTACCAAGAATCCATTCAGCCTTGTTTCTTGTCCTACTATGACAAAAAAACCACCCAGCCCAGGAATTTCCCCTTAGTGGCCAACAAAGCGGAGGAAGCAGAACTGCCAGGATCACAAACTGGTGAGTTAATGCTTTGGGCTTCCGGAAGAGGTGGAGGGTGGAAGTGCAGCTCTCGGACAGAAATAAAAACTGCCCAGCATGGTCTCCCTGCAAGCTGACAATCCCCACAAATGACCCAGTGAATGACAGGAGTCAAAGGTCCGTCTCTGTTAAAACATTCAGGACCCACAGCAACCGGCCATCTTTCTATACCCAGACAAATACAATAAAACCATATGGGAATCAAGTGGAACCACGTGTGGGATCAAGTCCAACAATTATTCAAGCTTCATTATAAATTCCACTTCCTTTGCCCAGGAATATTCAACACGACTTTAAAGCCTCGCTTAAAGACAAGCAACTTTTTCCTCTGCTTAAGCCGCCAGAGCCAATGTTTTCTTTGTGTGTGTGTGTGTGTATGTGCGAACAGAAAAGGATGCTAATACTCCACATGTGTTGAGCATGTGAGGTGGGGAATTCCTTGTAGATTCCCATTTTCTCAGCTATGGAGCTTTTTTGGGACGCACCCTCGACAACGAGCAGAAGTCAAATGGGAAATTCTGTGTACTTGCAGTGGAAACTGAAGCTCAGATGAAGAGAAGCAACCTTTTAGCCCAATGCAGGTACAGATAATAGCTTTACTATAACCTCTAATCTGCCACTAGGGGTAATACAGATGAAAGAAACTGCCAGTTTCAGCTTCACATCCATCAAATGCAGTCAGGCTTATGACACCCACAGGAGACAAATGACACCTTCTCGGCTGCCTCTAAATGGGATAGCTTTGCTGGCTGTTTTTCCCCCTTCACTTCACAATGGCAGGCAACTTTCTGTCCAACACAAACACCGGATTTATAATGGTCTGCACAATCTGCTCTTCTAGATGTGTCTGCATGCCTTCTTTTCTTGATCGGCCAACCCCCTTTTTTGTATCCCTTCAGCCAGCCTCTTTCAGCACCTGTGCTGGGTGCACGCCCGGGCTTCAGACAAGGCTCTGTGTGTTTCCAGCCTTGGCAACCTGCCACACTCCTCTTCCTGGCTCCATGCCCCACCATCCTGGAAACCTCACAACTGTTTGCCCTTCTCCCCTACAATCCCTCTCCAAGCCGACTGGTCCCCTAAAGGCCAGCAGACGCACCCAGGTCCAGACGGAAACACCCTGAAGCCGCTCAACCCACATCTCTCAAGGAAAGGTGAGGCTCTGTGTGCAAGGCTCTGGGAAGAAGGTGGAGACAGAGCCAAGGTGAGCAGCCACTGCATAATGCGATTAGCCATTTTGCAGCTTCGGGGCATGAAATCAAAAGGGGTATTCATTGCAGAAGTCTGAAATCATTTCTGTGAAGTGTTTCATGGGCTGCCAGCTGCCTAAATTCCTTAACTCTGTCCCATTTTTATGGGTTTGTTATCAGAGACGGAGACGGAGCAGTAAAGACAAGGCGAGAGAACGCATTAAAAAGCATGTACCATCAGCTCTTTCTATGATTTATTTTAGCTGGAAGAGGACACTCACTGTTGAAATTTGTTGCCGGGGAGCTGGGGTTGCTGGGAGTGGAATCCAGGGTGTCCGAGTAGCAGCTCTCCCCCTCCGAGTCCCAGCCTGAGCAGGCAGAGGAGAGGGAGGAGGGTGAGGAGTAGCATGGGTCCTCATCCACCTCCTCAAACTTCCTCTTGAGAAGCCCACTCATGGCGTTAGTGCGAACAATCTGCAGGAAAGAGCAGAGGGAGGGGTTATTAGCAAATTATTCACTCTTATTTTAACAGCTTGGATCACCAAGGGTTCAAGTTTCCTCTCATGAATATAAAGTATCTGGTACTATAACCAGAGAACAATGAATAAACATGATCTGTATGTTGCATGGAGGCTATTGCACACACACATATACAGGCTTCTCACGATGTTATTGGTACAAGCGAGCCCTGTGCTCAGCCATGTGAGACCGTATGCATCCCAATCTCGTGCTGCACTCAGCTGAGAGTGGAAGTAAGCCATGGCACAGGAAGCAATCAATCAGGCCGATTCGCATAAGTCAACAATTACTGGACCCTTCACCCTCTTCCAAATCCCATCAGCTCAGCAAATGCATTGATTAGAGAGAAGGACCACGCACAGAGGTGACCAAATCATCTAGCCATAGACATTTAATTTCAATCATTCCCTTTAGGCAGTATTCACTGTCGATTATGCAGGCCAAAGCCAGGGCAATTTTGCTCTTGTCCTGTTTAATGTGCTCTCATGGCCTTCATAGTAAATATGCACGGCTATGCATAGTCAAGACGTGTTTGTTGTGCAAGTCCTGCATGTATTCTTTCAGAGCTCCCGTGAGAGGGGCTGCTGGTTCAGCGATAAAAACAATCAATCCTTTGAGAGACACAGACAGGGAGACAGACAGACAGGGGGAAAAATGATCACCACTTCATGAGAAGAGGGAATGCCATTTACACGCTAATCTTTAAAAGAACTGCCTGATATCTGTGAAAAGGCTTCCACGTACAAGCTTTGTTGGTATCTTTAAATCTGATTTTAGTCAATGAACAATACTCTCTGCCAACTTCTGTCTCCTCAGTTTGTTCCAGGAAAAAAAAAGAAAGAGCAGAAACCACATGACATGAAAAATGATCGTGTTGGATGAGAAAGAAGGTTCGCTGCTGGTGTGTTTTATGGTTATGGGACATAAATGCGTCACATTGCTCTGACAAACAACAGACAATCTTCTTCACAACTTCTGGGAAGCGCGAGGCGACGGCGACTGCTGGACAAGACAGGTCATCATCGCAGTCCGTGGGCCGAGCTCCTGCTAACTTAAACAAGGAGGGACGGAGGGAGGAAGGAAATGAGGGGAGAAGGGAGACATGACTGGGCTCAACTCCAGCGCAGGCACTCCCTTCGATGATGTGGAATGGGAAAGGACGCTTTTACTTTATGCATAAAGAGATCATTTTGCCATCAAACTGTTTACTGTCTTCGGGAATCGCAGCCAAATTACTTACAGCTGCTGCAGCTCGAGCATGTTATGGATGCGCTTCAATCTTTGGTTATTTTTACTTTCTGTTTGCTCAAATATTTGCTTGGTAATACCTATAATTTTGTCAAAATGTTTATAAGGAACTCTCAGAGGTTGTTTTTTCACTTTGTTACTTTTTGGCTTGTAAGATTTTTTTGGGATAATTGCAGAGTATGTACCTTTAAATTAGTTAAATTTATGTCCCAAACATATCAATTATTAGACCGAACACGGCTCAGACACACAGACACCAAGCTGTCCTGGCAACAGGCTAATTTGTCACCACTACTCCTTAGAGGGCAGCTAAATGTGTCAAAGGCAGCACACGTCATGCCCAGAGATCATCCAATGGCTTTAAAGGAACTTTAACACCATGTGTGACCTGCTGCATGCCTGGTTTTTCTTATCAGGGTGTTATGCAAGTGTCAGCACTCGGGGAACCGAAAAAAAAAAAGCCTGACCAGGTATGCAAGGAGGGGGTCATTTTCAGCATGCAACGGGGAGCAATTATGCAAAACCACTCCTGCCTTTTGACAAGGATAAAAGGGAAGTCAGAGTCAAGGGCAAGAGGCTGACACCTCTGTATAGGCAGTGGGGGTAGCTTTGCAGCTGTACACAGGGTTATTGTTATTGCTGCAGTCAGATATTGTTGTCCCCAGTGCACATATGATGAATGAATCACCTTGCAATAGGTCAAACTGGCTCATACCATCCCTGCAACAAACAAAAGGGCTTCCTTCACCATGACCACCTCTGTGCTCGAGTGTGTTTCACGTTACCGAAGCGATGAGAAAAGCAACCGCTTATTTCTGGTCCATCAACTTACTCGAGCAGGAAATAATCTCCAAATGCCTTCTATGGCTACTAATATTATCACATCAAGGGGTTTGCCTTGAAACAATTTAGAAACACCTGGGTGCAGGATCTGTTGCTCATGTGGTCACTGATCAGACAACAAGTGCGCTCTAAACGCCACACCACAGCAAACACATCGCAGTGCGAGAAGAGAGGAGCACACATGGGTTCACCTTACATTTTTGCCATCGCTCCCACCGCCCCTTTTCCCTGCAAAGAAAAAAAATGAAAACAAAGCTGTGAGGCATCCTCAAGGGAGTGCATAGCGCCAGCTAAGCAAAGTCTTTTTAATTAAAAGCTGCAGTGAGGCAGAAGGGGGAGGAGAGGGAGAGAGGTGGGGAGGCAGTGGTGTCAGAACTGGGTCATTGTCTCCTGACTGCAGTCTACCTGACACATTGATTTGTTAATCCTGTTCAACGGGCAGAAACAATGGCGAGAGGTTAATCCTGGCGAGGGGACGGCTTGTAGTCAATCTGGGGCTTCTCAGCCTGCTCAGCCGCTGCACCCACAGAACAAGGCCAAGAGAGCAGGGAGAGCGGATGGAGCAAGGGACTGGGGGGTAAAAAGACAACAATCGTGCAATGACTCATTTGCAAAAGGGTGGAGGAAAGGGGGGGAGGCAAAGATAAAAGAGGCGAATTCAGAGCCGGCTCCTCCAGAAAGCAGCGCCTGTGAACGTCTGCTCTAAATGGAGAATGGATGTGATCGGACAGCCGAACCAGAGAGGGAGCACAGCATGTTTTCTGCGCACACTAAATTATGCATCACTGTCATTCCATCAACCGCACACAGGCAGGCAGATAAAGGACGCATCCGCTGAGGTGCTCCCCAGCCAGTTGTCACAGAGTTGGGAAGATAAATCTCAGGCGAGGAGATTTGTCACCAGAAGCGCTACACAGCTCAAGTCAGATGCATAACTATGTCAGTCGAATAAGATTATCTTGATACATGCAGCTACAGGCTGTTAATATGTCTTCAGAATCCCAATTCATTTCTATTTTATCCGCAGACAGCTACTCAAGTTCTTATTAAGGAATATTAAATTATTCAAACAGGGGAGGATGTTCAAAATGTTAAAAAGTTTAGGTTTAATCAATCACTCACTAAGAACATTCAAAAGTTATAAGCTAATAAAACTGCTCTACCTTTTCACTTTAGATAATAGGAGGACTTTAAGGTGGAACAATCCCTACCTTCAGAGAAGAGTTATTCTATAAGAATTGTAATCGGAAGCATTAACAAAAAAAAACCCAGGAAAACCACAAGGACACAGCGGAATATACATTTCGAGGAAAATATTAAAACCCTTAAGGAAAAAAGATGATGTGCATTCCTGCATATGACTAGACATCAGCCAGCAGCCAGTTTAAACTGCCCCCATTTGCCCTGCAGTCCAACAGGACAAGTCACAGTTGACTTTGCCCCCTTGCACTGCCTGTTCAGCCCCTTTGCAGCTGATAACAGTGTGGGTGGGAGCGACAAGTCACACTAAACTTAGCCAGCCAAGAGCATTTACATGGCACGCTGACAACTCTGTGCAGTGTCTGAATGACTGACTGAGTGAGTTGAGTGCTCATAAAATGTGATAATGATGAGCCTGGGAGTCTTCCTGCGTGTGTGGAAGCGTGTCTGTGCAGGCCGTCCCCCTCCAGGCTTCAAGGTATTGCACCTCTCACTACCAGCCCTGCCACCGAGAAGACGGAGGCAATTGATCAGAGCCATCAAGGTGACGGCGGGGCTGGATTCCAGCTCCCGCACAGCTGGGGAATCACTGGCTCATTTCTTCGACTCAGCTGTTGCTCAGAAGCGCTCCACCTGCTGGAACAATGCAGGGAGAGCTCCCGTTCTCTCCTCTGTGAGCCTGTTGTTCTCGCTGAAGCCCAAAGCTCGCTGTGACTGTGCCACAGAAACATTCTGTTCCTCTCCCTCGACCCGTGCACACTCTGATTCCAAAAAGGAGAGGTAGTGGGAAGAAGGAGGGAGGATTGTACAAAACAAATAAATAATGTCATGTCTCCAAGCCACAGGAATTCCATTCTGGCAGCGCCACTCTTGCTGTAATAGTGGGAGAAGAACACAGGCTCTATCTAACCCAGATGTGTTTTCTGCTGCTAACCACTGGAAAGTCCTACTCCCAAAAAGCAGCCGAGCGTGCTACCTTTCCTAGCCACACCTGACAGGGTATTAGCTTGCACGTGGACCTCACATGCCCTCAGCTGTCACTAATCTGTTACGCAGGCCAAACTTGAATGGCCAGGTGATGTCTTTGGGCTAGTATAATCATAAACCAAATGAGGGCTAAAAAGATAAAAAGATGCAGAAAATATGCAGCTGTGATTTGTTTGTTTTTTGCATGCATCAGAAACTCTGCATATGTGTAAAAGAAAAAAAAAACATAGTTAAGAAACTCTTAAGTGGAGAATTCCTTTGCTGAAGAGTCTGCTAGCAGTAAACATGCTGCTTTGGGTGTGTGTGTGTGTGTGTGTGTGTGTGTGTGTGTGTGTGGAGGAGAGGGGGAGGTGGTTGTGGGTTCAGGGGTCGTGCTCCAGTCTGGGACACTTGCAGTATGGAATGCTGGGAGAGGACAAAGCAGATGGGGGCTCTCCGCTGCTGTGTGGGAGACCGTCAGCAGACTCCCTGCACGCACCCCCTCCCCTCACCCTCTCCCCCGTCTCCAGGCACAAAAGCGTGAGGGCCATCCTGCGTGACCAAAATGAAGCAGGCACAGACAACCTTGTCTGAACCCAGCGCCGCCGCTGCTGCTGCTGCTGCTGCCAGCTGGGGAGACAGATACTAAAAGTGTGTGTGTGTGAGCTTCCTGAGCTTGTGAAACATACGCTGCAGTGCACAGGAAGTGGCCGTCCAGTTTATCTATGCTGTGTCTGACAGCTGCAGGCACCACAAGGTTAGCTGAGTGCAGGATCATTTGATGGAGGTGAGGGAGTCACGAATGGGATTTATCATTTGTGGAATTCCTCCAAATGTTGCAAAGCTTTTGCCGCCGTTTTGTCATTTGAGTTAGTTTTTAAAGAAAAGGCAACAAACTGGTTAGTTGTTGTTATTTACAGATTCGTCCTGAGCTAAAATGGAAAATAATATTATGTAAGTGGAGATAAAGATTCCTTCAACATCACTGCACATTCTTGGGAAATGAGGGGCACAAGAAATGCACAGCATCAAGTGCTCTATTCCCTCTCTGTAAACAAAGGATCATTCAGCTCCCTGTAGCCTAATTCCAGAAAACATGATTCCAAAAATGATCCGGGTGAGGTCGCGCTAGAGACGATTATATTCACTCAGTCGCTCTATCAAAAACAGATAGAGCCCGGCTCTAGAAAATAAGAGCCTCGCGCTAATAGTGTCATTTCACATAAAATGCATTAATAACAGCAAATCCTGGTGGGATGATCAAGTCAATAAACACACAGCAAGCGCACGCTTTTCCAGAAACGAACACAAACATTTATGCGCCAAAATGACTGGTTATGAAAAGAAAATATCCATGTGCTGTTATGGAAAGAAAAAATGTCCAAACAATGAAGGCGCCCAGGATTCTTTACCCACGCCTGGCTCGCTGTTACGCGCACGAGGTGAAAAATGAATCATCAATCAAAAATCAATCATCAAATGTGGCCGAAACGTGCGCGTCCGCGGAGCCGGGGCAGCGCGCTCCCTCCCCGTTGACCCGATCATTCCTCATGATTAATGCTAATTCTAATGACAGCAGCCCTGTCAGCTGTGTATGTGTGTGTGTGTGTGTGTGTGTGTGTGTGTGTGCTCATGTAGTGCCTTCAGGAGTCGCTCGAGTTACAAGAGGCGCACCAGCACCGCTGAGGTGAACAAGAACAACTCCGCACGGGCTGAATACACAAAGCCGACCTCATCAACAGTTCACACAAATGAATCCACAACCGAAAACACACTCGTGTAAAGTAAGCTACAACAGTCCCGGTGCGAGCTGGGAAGTTTCCCCTAAACCGGGATAATCAATGATCGATGCACGAATCAATAAGTGGATGAAGCGGATTGTTGGAATCTCGCCTAAATCAATAAATCGCTTTATTTCTTTGCTATCGTTAGATCGTGATCAGATCAGCTGTGCGTAAAGCAGCCAGTAGTTAAAACTCACTTCAGTGTCAGCATTTACAACAAAGCGTAAAGTTAAACGACTAAAACGCAAAGTGTGTGTGTGTTTTTCTTCTTTTTAAAATAAATCCCATCAGCTCTCGGTGAAGATTCACCTGTAACAGCGGCTTTTCCGCCCTTGCACGGCCGCACGAGCAGCGCATTTAAATGACACGAGAGGGAATAACATTCAAACTATTTGGCTTCCCTCCTCCGCTGAGCTCAAACACAGAAAACACGGCGCTCAATAACCCCGGCAGCGAACTGTGCGTTCAGCCTCTACTCACCACCAATTCGGGTATCCGATCACCATTAGTGACCAAATCTCGTTGGGTGAAACAGCCGATGGGATCAGAGTGGAAGTAATCCAAACGGCAGGAATAAATACAGCGCTTATCCCCGCATATAGACGGCTCCTCGGTGCTATTGTCTGCGTCTCTCCGGCGCACGGAGCTCCGTACCAGCTGAAGCGCTTCCCTTGTCTGTAGCAGACTGCCGAGAAGCGCAGCCTTTTTCGTCAGTGGAAAACTCCCCCCTGGCGTCTGGTCTGACGCAGGCGGTGACACAGGGAGGCTGCCCACGCCGCTTCCTGCCTGTCCTCTTCTGTGACTGCGCCCGTACTACCTGCAGGAGAATAGCACGCACGGTCATCCGCGCTAATGGAATAACGATGGTGATAAATCTGCAGAGCGCAATCTAACATAACAGAGAGATGAACGACCACACAGACGGGGTTTGGAAAATGGGAGACAATGAGCAATGTAATGAGGGTGTGAGGTTCAGAAACAATATAACCAGTAATGAGTTAAAAAATGAAACAATACAACAGCACATAATAATATACGCAAAATAAGGTCACATCATTGTGACAGAGAGCTGTATAAGAATAAAAGATGAACAAACTACATTAGGGCTCTCAAACAGAAGGTACGAGAATAAAAGAGTGAAATAACTGCTGAATAAATAACTGAATTTCTATATTGAATTTCTATAGTGTTCACAGAAAGTGTTCTTTAATGGGTTTAGAAATACTTATTTAGCTGAATTGTTTGCTTATTAAAAATGCATAAAGGTAAAAAGGGTGTTTTTCTTTCCTGTTTTGATAATATACTGTATAGATAGTAGTCTAAATATATACAATGATAGTGTATGTCATTATATCATTAATTTGTATATATATTCGTAGATGGTTAGTTCAAGTGTAGTATAAGGATCAAGAGTTTTTTACAGGTTTAAGAGAATTTAAAAAAAATCCTATTGGCTTATGTGAGAAATGCATTGGAACAACGCTGTAAACAAGGCTGCTGGACGGCAACAGTACATTATCTTGTGATGTTGTTGTAAACCGAGGGTCTGATCCACCACATCACCCAGACGTCTTCACATGCAGATATCAGAGGATCCCCACATTCGTCTCCACGGTGAGCACTGATGAGTGTTATCACCACTGCACACATAACATCGTCTCTAATAGTGGCGTGGGTGGTGCTGTAATACTGCGTGGCGTGGCTTATTTCCAGTCAAAGGAAAACACTGACTCAGCTGTACGAAATTATGACTCAGTTTCTTTTTCATGGAACACAAAAGTGAAGCGATGTTTCGAAGGAAACAACTGTCAGAACAGCATTCTTAAAGTTACTCCCAGCATGCCGCAGGGACTAGGCCTCAACTGATACGAGCACTGTTACCTTTAATGGTGTCTGCTTTGTAATGACGGCAGTGGTTATTAGTGGTTTGGCAAAATATTCTTAACTCCATACACCAGCTTGCTGTTTGCTCAGTATCTGCTGTTTGCTCAATATCTGAGCAAACACCAGCAGCTCAGGGAGACCATGAGATACAGTTGGTATTTGGGAGTTTTAGCAACCTTGAGGAAGTTTGCGTCCAGCAGTTAAAAATGTACACATGGTGTAGGCTGATTCTGGTATTTGTAGGCTCCTCAAAGGAAAAGTTTATCCTTTTGGGCCTTTGCTTTCTTGCTGAGAGTCAGACAAGAGGATTAATGCCATATTTGTCTGAGAAATACGAGGCTACAGCTAGCTGCCGGTTAGCTTAGCTTAGCACAAAGACAGGATGCAGTGTGTGAAATACAAGTATAAAAATAAATATTTGTCTTTTTACAGGAGGTTGTGATTGGTGTGACTATTTCTTGGAAGAGCTGCAAAAACAAATAAATAAATCATTGCTGACAGCATGCAGAGAGCTTGAAAAAAGCATTTATTTTGAAAAAAAATCTTTATTGTTATTATACGTCCACCATTTCTTAATAATTTTCTAAAAAGATCTCTGGAAAGAACTTTGTAATGTGGAAAAATAAAATGTTCTGTAAGAGTTATTATAGTTAGAGTTTAGGGTTTTTTGAAGCTGTTCAATTTTCAGAGAAAGAGAAGAACTGCCCCTTTAAATAAAGCTTGAGTTTGGTGTGGGGCAGTCGTGGGGGTTTTACTCATGACCTCGGCTTTTCTGCTCAAGCTAAGGCCCTGAAACCGCTGTTACCGAGGTCAGGACCAAACTTTCACACAGAATTAATGACTTCACACAGCACAATATGTGAAATTCCCACAGTGTGGTAATAGCTGATTGAATCAGTCTTTTCTCCAGAACCAGCGGTGTCGCACACCCTTTTCCTCCTCTGAACTCCTCCCAGGTATTTACGAGTCTCATTGCCCACGGCGAGCTCACTGACATACTCTGCTTTCATTCTCAGCTGGACCTGAACACTGAGGCAAAGTGTTCTGCCAATGTCAATACAGGTGCAGGTCAGATATGTGGGGACGGCTCTCCTAAAGCTGTGTACATAGAGCTATGCTAATTGTCTCCTGCTAATAGAGGGCCCTTTCTCACTGGCCTGTTGAGCCTGAGGGCCCCATTTAGGGCAGAGGCAAAACAAGCACATCAAGCTGAATGACAGCAGAAGTACTCTCATTACTGCTCATATCGGGCCCACAGTGTTTCTGTTTTACAAGTTCATAGTGAAACATACTGAAATCAACACAAGCTACAGTGAACAAGTGTGTGGCTTTACTCGATTTGCTTTGCAGGCAGTAGTTTCACTGGAGCCATAAATTAGCATTTAAACAAGAGTGAACGGCTTTGTGATAATGAACATGTTAGATAACAGAGATTACAGCTCGCCACGCAACTTATTTGTGAGCCATTTGAAGCAACGGTGAACATGTGAGAAAAGCTGCTGATTAACAGCACAAAGAGGATGCATTACATGTCGCTGTGTCCAGAAACATAAGAAGTGTGATCATTAAAGCCAGATTCTGACTGATCAGTGAGGGGTCCAGTGGGTGAATTCAGCAAAACATAAAGAAATCATTAAAAGTAATGTCTCTTTTCTGTCGTTCAAACATGCAACATTTCCTCAGTAAAAAATCAAGATCACGGTATCTGTTTCATCACATACTGTTACTGCCTAATTACACTATGATTAAGGCGAGGAGCAAAGGGGCCATTTAAAGTGTTATTGCAGCCTTTGCATTGTTGTTGTTGCAAATAGAAGAAATGGAAAAAATGGAAAAAAGTGTAGACAGTTGGCAGTTATTTTTTCTGATTTTCTCTGATTTCTGCAGGTTTATTGTGAAATACTTGACACTTGTGTAAACTCCCTGAAAAATCACTGGTTAAGCTGCTCACAATGAATCACTTTGCTTTAAGCTGTAAGGTGGCACGGTTAAATAAACATTTACTAGTGCTATCTGCATTCACAATCATCGCTGTCATCTGTGTCGTAATACCGTCAAGGTTTTTTTTTTCATGCATTCGAGGCGCGCAAAACAGTGTAGGTGAGGGTGTGTGACGTGGTAATGCTCCAGCGCAGCCTGGGAGTCTGTGTGTCCAGACAGACTCCACCCAATTAGCTTCCCTGTCGCCCTGCAACTCTTAAAAGACACAACAATGAACCGTCCGCGGCCCCGAGGAAGAAACCGACTGTCACATGAGCGGCAGCAGCAGTCACAGCCATTACTGAGGAATTCGGCCCTCTTCACACTCGCACAAAAAAACCCCTAATAATCACCAGCATTAACAATTAGCCCTCTGTTTGACAAGTCCCTGAGAGCCCGGAGACATTCTCGCTCACTCTGACACTTCTGTGGTTTAGTTCAGCGTAAAGCCTAATTATAGGCGAAGCTTTGCAAACATCAGATCACTGACACGGCTTCGACAATGCTGTTTGACGGACAAACGTTATGTAAGAGGCGAATCTGGGCAGCATAAAGACTTGTTGTCAGTTCCTGTGCTGGTTTTTGGTCTTTGATGAAGTGTCCTTCATGAAGTTCTCTCGAGATAAACAGGAAATGTCTTGGCGGTTGGACTCGTGCTTTTTTATGTTGCCCTTTGAAGTCCCCTGTCAGGCCCATCCATTCCCTTTTTGATAAACAAGGAAAAGTTCCAGGGAACAGCGCGACTCACACATGTTTACCCTCTCTTCTGAGAAAAAGAGCTGCATACGTGTGTGTGTGTGTGTGTGTGTGTGCACGTGTGTGTCGGATGGGGGGATGGTAGCCCAAGTGCCAAAGCCACTGAATCAGGCCTGAATACATTAAGGCCACTCTCTTTAAAAGTGTGCCAGAGAGTTCATGGTGGAAGACGCCCCTCCAAGAGCACAATAATGGGCTTCAATGCTTTCCATCTGCGGAGGGAGAAAGGCCTGTGACTGCACGTGCTGCGAGGAGTAGGCTCAACAATGTATCAATTTATGGCCATCAGAGGCATCATAAAACTGCTCCCAAGGTGAAGACTGGGGCCGTGAGAGTGAAATGCCAAAGCCATCAATAAATAGGCATGATTCAAAGAAAGAAAAAAGAGCTCGCAGCATGAGAGCGTCAGCTGAGATTTAGAAAGCTTGCCCGAAAGCCCGCGAATAAGCAAAATCCAAATTGTGTCGATGGAAGTCAAGAAGCGTCCCCCGGAGGAGCGACAGACCAGATGAGACAGCCTGGTGTTGTCGGGGCAGACGGACGCAACGGGGCTCAGGGGGAGATGATTGATGGCTCCAGCTGTCCCAGAGGAGAGGAACACAGGCAGACAGCTGGTCACCTGTAGCCCCAGACATGACTGTGATAGAGGCGCATGGCATTGTGTTTCACTGCAGAGGGCAACTAGTGCAGCGCGGAGTTCAGGCCGCTGTTCATCACAGCCAAAACAAGCAGGAGAGCTACAGGGGATGAGACTTGAGGATTAAAAGAGCACTTGAGGAAATAGATTTAGCCTAGAAAAGCACGCATATGGCTAATTTATTGGATTTTGAGCAGCAATTCAACGCTGGGTAAGTGTTTTGTTAATACGATTACTGAAAACCTGAGCAGAAAACACGCACGTACACACCTCAACATCATCATGTACTAATTACAATGCAGCCCTCTGAATCATGCAGCTTTGTGTGAGACTGCTGGGAGATGACAACATAGAGAATAGCGGTTGTTTGGACACAAGTTACATGAGAGAGAGAGAGAAAAGAAGAGATGAGCTCACTCAGGCACAGGGATTAATCCAGGAGCAGGAGAGAAAGAAGAAGGAGAAGAAGAAGAAGAGGGGAAAAAAAACACCCTCCCCCTCTTGCAGCCGGCCAGCCAATCAGCACGCAGAAGAGCTGGTTTACTTGGAGACCAAAGATTCTGTGTGTAGTGATGTGACATCATCAGCTGCCCATTAAAGGAGAGGTCACTTTTTCTTCTCTTCCCCCTTTTTTCCCCTCCACCTTTGAGGATGAGTGAGGAAACGTGGTGCAGTTTTCCAAGAAGAACAAAGAGCCTTTCAAGCGTCTACCTTTCCTGTTGTTTTCCTTCCATAGATTGTTGACATGAAAGGATTGCCTAGTCTGTTCTCAATTCCACCGTCCAAGACCGTCTGAGCTGGACGCTTGAGTAATATTCATGAGTTTCAGCTGTTCGGCCCTGGGACAGGCACGATTCATAAATTCAACAACTTGCCTCTGCTGTTTTCCTTTGTCACCACAACACCGAGACAAGAAATGTTGGGTTTTCAATGCCTCCATTCATTCAGTAACAAACAAGTACTATGTTTGGGTTGCCATCGCTGCATACAGTAAGTGTGTTTGCTCTTACTGGGTCTCTGTATGTGTCTTTAGCTTTAGGGGAAGAAAAGCTGCCAGTTTGGGTTTTGTTTACTTGGCAACGTCACAGGCCTGTCTGACTAATGCATTCTGGATTGCCTCTCCCAGGACGTTTGTTCTATGTTTTATTCATCGGTGTGATGTGCTATAGACTTCCCCCTGACATAATATTATTGATTGCCTAATAGACTATCAAAAGAATGGCCTCACTCAAAGCATCAAGAGTTTAGTGTACCTTTATTTTTCTAGATAATTAGATTTTAAAAAAAGCAGGGCCACAACAGTTTCACCATTGATGTCAGGCTGCACATTCAAATAAAAGAATTAGGCTCAATTAGGCTGTTATTGTTTAATATTTCCACTCTCTTGGAAAATGAATGTTATTTTTAAGAGCTTGTATCAGTGTGAGCAGACTCCACGGAAATCCATAATAATAACTACACTTAATAACTAGAGAACGCTCCACCGAGGAGGCAGTCAGCGCTCAGTAGAAAAACCACAGCTCAGCTACCAGTGAACGAGTCCTCATCGCAACAAAAACTCCTCTCCAGGATCCCAGGAAGCAAACAAAATACTCAGTTTGAGACAGTTTACAACAGTTGGCCAAACCCAAGTGACGCCTCTTGCATCTGATAGACACGGTTAATGATTCTCCGACAGCTCCTGAGTTGAATCTTGTAGTCCGGCCAGCGAGCTGCTGTCAGCTCAGGGGAGTGGCCGGTGGTTTGACGGTGGGTTCACGTTGTGGAGAAGGTGGAATTGGAGAATAATCAGATTCTGCAGAACTGGTGAACTATGAATTTTTAATGAAACAGACTTTTTAGCTGGTTGCCAGAGGTTGGCAAGCTAATCGACAATCCCTCTCAAGACGGACTGGACCTCTTCCACTCACCAGTAGATGTGCACATTTTCTGAATTCATCAATATTCTGCGGGCCGGATGGGAAGCTTTGGCGGGCCAGATGTGGCCCGCTGGCCACCAGTTGATGAAACCAACAGTCCAAAACCCAAAGAGATTCAATTTAATATCACACAAGACAAAGACAACTAATGCTGAAATGATCATTTGATTAACTGATAAGTAAATCCACAGAATAATTAATCTGCAACTATTTTGATGGAATTATTATTTAAATTTTATGCAAAAATTCTCTTTTTTTTATTTGCTATGATATTAAACTTAATATGTTTGGATTTTGGACTGATGAGGGACAAAACAGGACATCTGATTACGTCAACTTGAAATTGAATATTACATTTTCAATTTATGTCAAATGTATGAAACTTAATGCACAAAACAATTAATTGAGGGATCAAATTAGTTGTAGCCCCCCCACCCAACCCCCCCAAAATGCAGCAAATCCTCCAAAGTGAGAAGCTGGAAATAGGCATTTTTTGGCTTTTATGCTTGAAAAATGACTCTATGATGAACAAATTTAGGATTAATTGTCCAGCTTGACTTATCGATTAATCAACCAGTTGTTTCACCACCTTTGCCCTTGTTTTCAACTTCTTTTTGGACATGAGGTGTATTTTGTGAATCCAGGTAATCCTCCAGTTATATGAGACGGATGGTTCTGGCACCCAGAATATTAATAGGCTGAATCTATTATTGAAGTGTTTCTGCGCTGTGAGGTGAACGAGTAAGAGATCACCAAAGAGCATCTCTCGCTGTGCAGAAATCACGTTCACACAAAACCGTTACACTAAACAGAAAGTGAAAAAAAGAGGTGTGTAAGAGGCGTGAAAGGGCGCGTGATGAGTGACACGAGTGTTAATGAGGGGGTCCCCTGCCTGGAGCACATCCCTCGCCGACACTCAGGCCCATTATTCACATGACCAAGCTAAACCTCACTTCCACACTGGACCGCGCCATCGACCTTTATCTCTGCGAATTCACCCCATAGACGCTGTGATCGTTGTAGACTCCTGAGCTGCCGTCACACCCTCCTCAATCGCTCTGAAAGTGCTGTCGGCGCTCTCGCAGCAGTGTTGTTGGGACACATGTCTTCAAGAATTTACCGCTCCTGACGGCTCCCTCCATTGCCCAGAAATCAATACATGGCAACCTGTGCTTTATGGCAACATAACAGTCCTAAAAGATGTAGTGCAGGAGCGAGCACAGAGATATTAGCTCGGTCGAGTGCCAGACAACAAAAGCGAAAGCCCTCATCTGCTTATTTTCCTTTTACTGCAGCACTTCCTCATTGAAATGTTTACATGCAGCACACGTGCTTGCAAAGAAAAGGCAGAGGCTTCTGAAGCACAGGAAGCGCTCTGCTGATACTGATACAGAGCTGATAGTAACAGTGAAGTCTCACACATGCTATGATTTAACATGTGCACACACGGCAGCCAAGATTGATGCACAGTCAGGTGTAAAACTCTGCCTCTTGACTGAAGTTTTTTGATGGATTTACAGCCACTGCGCCGTTGAACAAACATGTTAGTAGTTCATCTGCCCAGTAATAACTTCCCTTTGCTCACTCATATACTTTCACTATGCTACAGTGATACTGATCAGAGGTATGATTTACAGAAAGAGACTTCCTTTCAGCAGAAATCGAGAAGCTGCTTCTCAGCAACGCGAGGTGAGACTGACTGAATGTGATGGAAGTCCCACGTCGCGTCACACTCTCCCTGACACAAGGGGAAGGAAACCACACACTGTCGTGTTTCCCGTCACAAACAGAGCACTTCCTCCTTTTTTTTTTTTTATTCTCATTGTCTGTGTGACAATTTCAAAGCGTACAGTATCTCACAATGTCAAAATAGGTGCTGCTCGGAAATAAAAGCGGGCCGGGCGGCTGAAATTTCCAGCACTGACAGAAAACTGATGTCGTCTTGAGGATTCAGGAGAAATATTTGCGAGTGTCAACAGCTCACTCGCTTTCTTACTAAGAGAAATAACATAGTAATCACAATTCATCAGTTTTTCAGTTTCAGCCCATGTGGGGCTTTCTCTCTGTATCTGAGGTTTAGGTCACGTGAGCCATTGAGGTTCTAAACAAATTGGTTGCAAAAGAGCCTTTTCAGACTATTTGTGACAGAAAACAAGATTTGTGAGGGAGTTGACAGCAAATCAGCTTTCATACTCTTCGTTTCCAAGTGGTATTATTGTTGCCGCCGCTGTTGCAAAGACATCCAGACCGCTTTTCATTTTCCTAAGAGCTTAGTGCTGACCAGCAACACAGGACACACTGTGTTTGTGTCCAACTGTCTGTGAAGAAACGACCAACACCGCTTTGGAAACAAAAGGGAAGAAAGAGTTCATTGAAGAGGTAGAATGAAATTGTCAGAATTTTATATGAAGTAAAAACAGTTTGAGTATTTGGGCAAACAAGTAACTACAGAAGGGGTTAGCTTCAGGGTTTCAAGTTCTTTAGTATCTGTTGAGAAAAGCAAACTGAGTTTTTTTTTTTATATTTTTACAAAATTAATATGTGTATTGCCAGTTTAAGTTTCTCTGAATGTATCTGTGCACAAAAGAACAGCGACAAAATATCTTGACACTCTTATGTTTTCCTGCTGAGAATGAGATGAGAACACCGACACCACTCTCACATCTGTATATTAACTATGAAGCTACAGCCGTTTACCTTATCTTAGCATGAAGAGTAACACACCCAAACCCTGAAAATAACCCCTGTGAAACCACACCTTAATCATTTTTACATGTTTCTGAAACGAAAAAAAAAATGTTAAGTGAGTTCTATAGGTGCTGCTAGACAGATTTTCTTACCTTCCAGAGAGAGCCGGGCTAGCTGTTTCCCCTTGTGTCCAGTCGTTATGCTAAGCTAAGCTAACAAGATACCGGCGCCTGCTTCATATTTGCCGCACAGACATGAGAGTGGTATCATCCTTCCAAGGACAAGGACCAAATAATCAACAGCAACAGAGTCTTGCTGCTTTTCTCACTGTAAACTCAACGTACAGCCATGGGCAGTTAACTGAGAGCCACGGTAATGTAATAATTAACATAGTCTGGTTATGTAATCTAGTTATGTGTGTTTATGTAAACAAACGGTCAGAGTCCTGTGTGCACCCACTCTATTAAAACTAGTTAACTAAATCCCAGCTTCCGGCCCTGCAGTCCTTGGTTGTCGTCAAACAAAATTACCCCGTAATGTCTAATGAGTGGCATTTTTTCACTTGGGGTGGGGTGGGGGTGGGTTTGGGTGGATGGAAGACAACACGCCGCTTGTAATGGGGGAACCGCAGGGGAGGAGCAGGTGGGGGTGGCTGGGGGACGTGCAGTCGCTGAGGCTCGAAGAATCAGCATCGCAGCATGCTGCTGTTACCACGGCTACAGTGACATGCGGGCCAACTGCAGGTGCCAGGCCGACAACAGTGAGGCCCAATTAGAGACCCTGGGAGAGGGGAGATAATGAAATCCAGCGACGGACTGACGTGGGTTAACTAAATAAGTCCACAGTCGTTTAGCGTTAACAAAAAAAGACGACCGGGGTGGATGTCAGGGCAGGAAAAGTGGTCACAGGCCCCTGGACAGTCGTTCAGATTTATTGACTGACAGACTAAGAGGGTGATTGGATTTGGTGCTGTGTTATATAAGAATTTAAGATTAAATTTCATCATTTATATGCCCCTGATTAGCTTGCGTTACCACACTCTTCCTTCCTCTAACAAGCTCATTTCCCCCTGCTCTTTCTCTCTCTCTCAGTCCATTTCAGCTTTACCTCACTTAGTCTGACACACACACACACACTTCCGCCAATACACACAAACACACACATGCACACTACAGCGTCAACCTCCGGGCTAGCCGCTGCAGAATGGCCTCAGAATGTGAGAAAGGGACAAGTAGCTGTGTTTACCGAGCACTACTGTCCACACATCCGTTCCCACAATGGCCCCATTGAGGGTGGGCCCAGGTTAAAGCCTATTTAAAAGGCTTGTTTAACACTGAGAAGAGGGGCCGCATACCCGAACCGCAGGGAAGGGGAGATGGGGGGAGGGAGAGGGATTCACAGCAGGCTCCTCACCCTCCACCCCAGCTTTTCCTTCAAAGTCGGGCCCATGTTGCGCTGACAATTCACTTTATCTTTTTCTCTCGCTGCACTTCTGCTTTTTGTTCTTTTTCCTGTGCGCTTTCTGAAATTTGTTTCTCACGTCGTGTCTGCGCGCACGTGGACGCGCCACAGTTTGAGTTGAACAGAGGACAGGGGCCAACGGAAAGGGAGAGGACGGAGACAAGGGTGGGAGTAGTTGTAAAAGTAGATAGTTTTGGGAGGGGAAAGCAGGATGGATGGGCAGAGGGGAGGAAAGAGAGTAAAGGACAGCGAGGGAATATTTTCCCCTCCACCCTCCCTCCTTCCCGCCTTTCTCTTCTCCTCATGTGAAGGACAAGCCTGGCGGGGCTGCGGTCTGGCCCAGTGATTGTGTACGGCGCCTTGCGGTGCCTCACACAGGAACCCCATTAATCACTGGAGCAGGTCTCTCACTCCTGGACACAAAGACCCCACACACCGACTCTGCTGCATACACTTGCACATGCAAACACACAAACATAATGAACACTTGCATATCTGCTTGTGCATGTGAGGGAAAGAGGAAAAAAATGGAGATTCCTAAGCGTTTGCACAGAAGTACACGTAATTATTTGTAAAATGTTTTGGCAACACACTGCAGAGGGAACTGAGAAAGGAATGCCAAATAGTTTGGAGTCGCACCAAGAGAGCAGTCTTGAATTTAGTCGTGGACTGAATTTGTTCCTACGACACAGCACAGTCCTGATATTTAAGACATTAAAGTGCCCTGATAGTGATGTCAAGAAAACTTATTTCATGTTCTTCCTTACGGTGCAAAAACACGAAAGAAAGAAAAAGAAAAACAGTATCTGATTTAATTGAGCAAGCAGGCAAATAGCTAAAGATGACTCTGGTGTCTTGAGAAATTAGATATTAGTGCTAAGACGTGCAGGAGATACACATATTATCCCACAAGTCAAGCAGGCAATGTTTTCCAGGTCATTTGGTGGAGAAATCCCAGCAGCAATTCTATTTCCATCGGCTGCCTTGAGCTCGGGTCCATGTGTGCACAGTCTGTCTATAGTAGGAGCGGAGGAAAGGACACCACTGAGGTCATTCCCTATATTAAGACTACTGGCTCCTCTTACCCCCAACATGCACTGCAAAAAAAAAAAAAAAAAAAAAAAAAAAAATATTGACCTTAACAAGTCATTTACTCCCACATGCAGTTTTAAAATGAAAAATTGTGTCATTAGGTGAGGTGATTAGTCTTGGTTCCAAAATTTGCACGAGGGAAAGAGTGCCAATTATTTACTATTTTTAGAAAATTACACAAAATCCAGGGGAAAAAAATCTTCACTGGAAAGAAATCTAAATATTGCACCTTTTATCAATATAAAGCACCACTGTCCAAAGTTTAAACCTCATCAACAGGTCCACACATTCATTTCTTAATTGTCCATCGTGTTGTTTGTCATCTGAACAGCTGCAGAAATGGCTTGCTGCATGTTGCGTGTGCATTCAAACGTGTGCATCTGCAAACATAAAAAGTAAAACAGGAAATGGGATTGATTGATAGAGCAATCTGCAGGTGGAGGAGGGGGAGGAGCACTAAAATGTGGAGTTGTCTGGCATACGAAGGGACAATCATCTGTGTGGGTATGTGTGTGTTTGCGTGTGTGCATCCTCCTCCACTCTGCCTCTCAGACATCCCCCTCTCATACCTAATCCCAGGCCAGCCACTATAATTTACTGCCCCATCGGTAACTAGCCATCGACAGGGAGGAGATGAGGAAGAGAGAGGGAAAGGCAGGAGCCAGAGGCAGGCTGAGGGTCAATGGCTATATCGAGCACATAAACCCCCATGTAATGAGCAATATTTGTGTACCAGGAGGAAGGTCGTCCGGGTGAAATGGAGAGGGAGTTGTATGTCACATGCAGACACAGGACATTAGTCAAGAGCTATAGAGCATGTGTGTAATGCATTTTTATGTATGTATGTACGCAAAGCAAATAAACCAAAACTGAAGAATTCCTTTTTTATGACGTATCATTTATTGCTTTTATTATTTTTCGTCTGACGCCGAATGCGCCGCTGCTGATTTGCTTATAAAAGAGATTTCTGATCTTAATGGGTCTAATCTAGATAAGCAAAAATGAAACCGAAAAACAAAAGCCATACGCTAAAGGGGCCATTTGTTTCCTTTCTGAGCGCAGGCGTTAACTGTCATGTGCGGCAGAGTGAATCACTATCCCAATTACGTGCCATTGCATAATCAGCGTGTTTATCGTGATGAAGCAGATTAGTTTTTGTCTGAAATCCTGCGCGCTGTAAGGTAGAAATGCAAATGAGGGCTGGCGTTTTGGAGCTTAATGTCCATCAGTGCTGTAAATACTTACAGTATGTCTTAGCTTGTATGATTAAAACCACACAACAAAGTGAATCCAATCAGTGCTCGGCAGCTGACCTCAGCCTGGGTAAACACAGTGCTTGTTTTTTTTTTTGTCCACGCTGAAGCTGGGCATTTGTTGAGAGATTAAGGAAGCGGATCCTGCGTGTTTGAGATTTGATGCGCATTGTGGCTACTTTAATCATCTCGGTCCTAACATGACCTCACACTGTACCAGCACACTCTACAGATGTATCCAGAGCGTCCAGGCCTGTGTCCCCCACGCTCATGCGCGACGGTGAAAGCCCCGCTGGGATTGGCCCAACCTAAGCCCCTTTCTAACTGATGGAGCTCAGGGACGTGGAGCGACAGCATGTGTTTCATAATGATTAAACACTGAGAGAGGAGTCCATCGGTGACCAGGCATTGGCTCGCACACACCTCCAGATGCTGTTAATCATCTAAACAATACACTGCGTCCACCTCCCACACAATGGATCCATATTCACAGGCAATCAGCCGTGAACCCATCAGCCCTGGTATCAGCTGTCCTCATGGTAACGACTGTGATAGCGCTGATGACAAGTGTTTCTTTTTGAGTGAGAATAGATGTTATGGCAGGCAAATGAAGAGCTGACTGATCCACATCAATGTGCTAATGACGCCCTGATACTCTAATTAATTAAACTAGCAAAAGCAAACCCAGTCTATTTATTTACAGCTTCCTGGAGTTAATTCTTCAGTAGTTCAGCTCCATGTTTGCAGGTGTGATTAGCGCACAAGATGTTGATGGAATCTGACACCTCAGCGCTGTTAAACCCTCATGAGCAAATATGTAACATAAGCAAATAACCAGGGTCTAGAAGTAGCAGCACGGCAGATGTAGTGAATTTAATAAAAGCCCTTTAAGAGGACACATGCATTAAATATGCAGCCTGTAAATCTTTTATAATCTAATTATACGAGCAATTTGGAAATCCTTTGCAAACCATTTATACGTGTAACCACAATCAGATGAAAACTCTCCGTTTGCTTAATCTATTAAAATCCAGCTAGATGAGGTGAAACTGTTGTTTTGTTGTTGTCGTTTCTAGAAGAAACAGACTTGCGACCCACGTCCAGTGTGTAAAATTCAACAACAGTGGCCTCAGATAAGAGGAGGTATTACAGAATAACATGTTTCCTTTCTGTCTGATTAATGCATCAGTGGCAGATGCTGAGGGGATTAGGTCTAGATTAGTATCCTTTCCACTGACTCTGTTTTCCTCTGTTTGCCACATTGCCTTTCCAGTGGTCCTTTTTAAGAAACAAACAGGATCAGCTTTCCCTGTTTTTCTTCGTCCTCAGCCGTTGTTGTTTTTCATGTTTTTTTTGTCAAATATGTCTCGCAGACTGAATATTTTCATGAATCGACCGCTGGACGTCAGGTGTACGTATTGAAATGTCAACCTGGTCGGCCAGGTAGAGTCAAGCAAAAGGCTTTCCCGCTCGGTGCGGTCGGTTTCACTTCGCCGCTCTGGCACCGCCTGCGCTCTTCTTTTCAGGCGTGACTCATTATCTCACCTTTATTAACCTGACTCATCAGTCTTGCCGACCTCATCACAGCAGGATACAGGAAGTTACTTTTTTTTTTCTGCTGAAGCTGCCAATGCGACGGAGCGCTTCTGGCCGAATCCTGGCATCTGTTTAACCACCCAGAGATAAAGCTATCAGCGGCAGGGCCTGTTCTCCATTGTTGAGAGGAACACCCGGACCCTAATGAAGTGCATGTAAGCGGCATAAAGGGACCGGGGTGTGTCCCTTCCTCTCTAACCTAAGTAACGCTGGTTTTCTCTGTGTTCCCTGAAACTGCATTCACAAGCAGATGTCTGCTGGCAGAGCCTGCCAGATAATGACAAAGGATTAAATCGCCTGATTCCCACACCACCAGCCCACTGTGTTTGTCTACCCTCTTTAGCCACAATTTATGGGCTCTGCAGAGCTGAGATAGATCGACTATAGGAGTATAAGCCTCAGAGGAATAAAGAGGGGCGCTAATCGGCGAGGAATAATCCCAATTCAGGGCAGTGATTTGGGATTAATAAAAATGCAAATTTACAGAGATGTGATGGAATGATTTCTTGTGTTGATGACATGTCAGCTGATATACATATATAAGTTATTTCATCACTGATTATCACAGCATTTTGTTGTGCTAAAAAAACACCTTTAATGGAATGAGAAATATGGTTATTCGCGTATTCGATTAAGATCAAAAGATTGATACCGTATGTAGGTACAGCCCACAGCCCGTTAGCTTAGTTTAGCATTAGACTGGAGAAAGGAGGGGGGAAATCCTATCAGCACCTCTAAAGCCAAATTGCGCAGAAATCAGAGTGTAAAAATGATGCTAGCTGTTATCCCCTGCTTCCAATTTTCATTTTATGGACAGACACAATGAGTTTGTCTAAATCTCATCACAAAAACATAATTTATGCCACAGTTTGTTTGCTTTTTTGCACCTGTGGTGAGCAATGTTTTAGCATGGGTCCAACAAAATGGGTCTAAAATGAAGACAGAACACAAATCAATCAAATATTTATATGTCAGATAACATATTTAGGCATCAGATGAAAAAAGATGTGAATCAGGCGACACACGTCTCAGTTTGAACTGAAGATGGCATATTTTGGGAGCTTTTTTCCCTGCTAACTAAAATGAGTTGACGAGAAGATGTTGCTAAAAAGTGGTCAGGTTAAAAAGCGAATGAGCTATCGTTCAAAGACAAACAAGAGAGAGACTAAAATAAACATAACAAAACCTGCCGCACATGATAACCTGCAATTTGAAATCAAAACATAGATTTTTTCGGTTTTATTTGTAAAATACAGAGGCAATTTTTGTCTGAACACAAGGACGCTTTGGATACACACTGCTTATTTCTAGCGGATGATTTGTGTACCAAACCTGGCAGACTATCATTTGTGTGTGTTTCAATGCGGAGTCCTACTGACTCCTGCAGTTTTGCGGATCACCCAAAATAACACTGTGTTTGTCATTTAGGGATAATGTAGCTGGCTGGCAACGGAGAGCAGCAAAGCAACAATTAGAGAGCTGTTCTCTCCGGCTCGCGAGCAGGAGACGAGAGGAGGTCACTGTTTTCATTTGGTCAGGTTTGCTCGGCCGCAGTCTGATAATCGACTGGCAGGCTGTCTCACTGTAAAGAAAGCACTCGGCAGAGAGTTGAAAGCAGGACGCGCGCTCCCACCTTCAGCCTTTTTATTCAGTGCTGGGAAGTGCAGTGTGAAATGAAAGACTCACATTTTTGTTTTCAGCTGTTTACAGTCCTGACTTTGCTGGTGTACATTTCTATTCGTAACCTCCCAATGCATGAATTTACCCTTGTGCTTACACATACACAAGAGGCGGCACTTTCCGCCATGGTGCATGCAGCGAGGAAAGTATCCTGACAATCCCTGTCTTTGTTTGCAGTAAACTACAGCGCTCACCTGTGACTGCAGTGGCACTGGCAGCTATCCAGAGGTGTGTGTGTGTGTGTGTGCATGTGCGACTAAGTGTACAAAAGACAAAGAGAGGGCCAGTCAGGCGCCTGTGCATTGGTTTGCCTGTTTCCACACAGTCTGGGCCCCAGAGGAGGATTTGCAGGCCAGATAGGATTAGGCTCCCTCTCTTTACACAACAGTGATGGGGATAAGGAGTCCGCAGAGCTCAGGAGCACTCCAAAGCCCTATTAATACACAGCAGCAGAAACCGCACAGATGAGTACCTTAAACAGCTGAGCCCACTCTGTCCATGTTTGGTTATCAATGCTCGGCTGCTGCGCCACTGGTCAATTATGTCCACAACCAGCAATGCCTGGTGGAAAATTCACTGAATGCACCAATTATGAGGGACATCTTCCTGCTGCTGAGCTGCAGCTGCTTTTGATCAGTCATTACAAGCAAAGTCCTTCTATAACCATCATCCTGGTGGTCACATCATCACAGCGCTTCATAAAAGCAGGACGGACACTTGGTGCATTCGGCTTATTTAATCTGCAACACACAATAAAATGTCCCCTGTAATTATGTCTCTCGGTTAGTCTCCCATTCATGAGCATTAATGGCAATTTTCATATTCTAATGAATTCCTGTATCACAAAAATACACAACAAGTCAAGCCGTTATCCCCGATTACCTGCCGATAAAAACTGCCACCTACGACAGCCCCAGTGGGTCTTCCATACGGACTGAAGAGGGTTACATAAGTGAAGGGTCCTCCCTGCCCTGCGAGGGTTCAAAGAGCCCTAATCACATTAAGACAAGCCACTTGCAGCTGAGTTCTAACTGCAAACTCTCTCTGAGCCCAGATAAGACCTCCCGAGCCATTCAGACAAGACAGCAGCAGTCTGTTTGCTCCGCTTTGATCCCCGTGTATCACTTCGATCAAGTCTTTATGGTAGGAAGCATACAGCGCGTTGCTTGTTTCGCCATTAGTTCAACTCATTTATAAGTGGGCTGTCGTCACGGCAGGCGCGCAGCACTAATGTCCTCCCACTTCCTCTTATCCCTGTCTTCAGAGCTTCAACCTCACATTTCCCATCTCGTCCTAAAGTCTCGTCCTCTTATCTCCTTCATTTGCGACCTCCTGCAGAGTGTATTGATCTCCCCGCAATCTGCCAGCCTACATGTCCCGCAGCGGCTGCTGGGCCTCCTGTACCGTACTGGAAATTAAAAGAGGCTCTCTGCTCCACTAGACGTCTACTGTCTACAACCAGCGGCCCATTTTCTGCACACCGCTTCTTTAATTTAAATAAAAGATAATTTTGATGTTGCCATGAATTGAGATAATTCTCTCTCTTCCCCAGCATATTAAAAAAAAAATCAACATAAGAGTGGGGGCAAATTGAGTCAAGAACAATTATAAAATTTTTTTTTTTTTTTTTTTTTTTTTTAGCATTCCAGCCAACATCTTTTAAGTTTCAGACTTCTGCAGTATTGGTGCATGGCAACTATGGTATGGTTGAAGCTGCTATAATCAATATCTTTATATTAGCAATAGCAATTTATGAGCCTCAGCTCTTGGTTCAGTCTCACTGCTCTCATCAGTGTTGTGAGACACTGCAGGCAGCAGCTCTTGGTAAAAAAAAAAAGCTCTAAAGTTCCTATGAATCCAGCACCAAACGGCAGGCAAACACCGGTAGTGGCTAGCTCAGTGACATTTTTTGGACTTATACTCATCAGGTGGCCAGAAACTCCAAATGAATGCTAATGTTGCTCCGTATCTGCTGCATGTTTAAATAAGATACTGTTAGCAACAGGTTGACAAATTGCTATGTGAATTCAAAGGGTGATAATCATGATTATGGCTGTGATTCGGGTGTCCTGCATCCATGCACTGTATGCCCATTCAACACCTTACATGAAAGAAAGGCTATTTTCCTGCATTGGCATATCAGAATTGGACAGAAATCATCCAATATGAACGTAATTCCTAGGGATACTTGGCTGGGATTAAACTAATCATTTTACAATGTAATTTCAGTGTAAATGCCTTGAATGATGTGTAATTTTTGCTAACAGGTCTCTCAACTGTCTGGAATCAGCCAAAAAAGGTTCCACTTGTCCGACGCTAAATCCTAAATTTCATGCCACCAAATTACTTGGTGGTTGCAGAGTGCTGATGCACACAGTTCTCATTGATTCAAAGGCGAGGGGAGTGACGTGCAGCCAGTTTGACGGCACTCTGCCGAGATTACTGCCCCCCTCCCGGTCTGCTTTGCTGTTTAAGATTAGAAAAATAACTCGGTGTGGACAGTGAGGACATGATTAACCAAGGTGCTGGTACAGAGATGTGCTCAGGGCTTTATTTCGCCACAAGTCTCTATCTGCGTTAAAAGCTGATTAGCATTAGCAATAGCCTCGCATTGGGATGTAAACAGGCAAAGAAAGGGTGTAACAGCGATGGCAGCCCATGAAAGAAGAGGGAGGTCGTAAAGAATCCTGTTTCCGACACCACAGAGCATTTTTACAGGGTCTCTGTGGCAGAGGGTCAGAGGGTCTGGAGTGGAGCTGTGTGTCAGTGCGATTATTGAGCAGTGAGCAGCGAGGTCACATCACGGTCACGGACGTTTACAGATAGAAATATATGATCTTGAAACAATGACTTGCAACAAAGCCCAAAACTGAGAGCTCATTAAAACTCACAGCTGTGGAGGGATGGAGGGGCAGCGAATTAGCAGAAGGGAGGAGAGGGAGGCTACTTTCACTGTCTCTGCTCTGCTCACAGTGTGCAGACCTGTGGATGGAGGAGGGGAGGAGAGGGGAGGAGAGGGGAGGGAGGGGGTCAGCTGTATTTAGCAGGAGAAGCTTCCTGTGCGTGGGCCTCATGGCGCCGAGTGGGGGACGGGATCCACAATCCAACTTGCTGTCTCCACAAAACACCCTTTGCTACAAAACACACACACCCTCTGGCACCAATTCTGCTCTCAATTTCCTGCCTGTAATTCTGGCTGCTGGTCAGAGAAAAAGCGACTTCCTCGCAGCGAAGGAGCCCGGACCATTCGCTGCTTGGATCACGTGTAAACAATCATGCTTCGTGCTACAAGAGAGATGTTGTGTAAGGGCAGAGAAAAGGGGACGGCAAGCAAATCTGATTGAAACAATTAGTGACGCTCTCTAATGAAAATGGGAAATGTCCAGGAACTAATTATTATTACTCTCAAAATTTAAAACCATTTCTACATCTTTATTGTCACTGTTTACAGCATTGATCCCCAACCCGTGGGCCACGGCCCAGGTCATTTGGTACTGGGCCGCACAGAAAGAAAAAATAATTTCCATTATTTTGTTTTTTCACATAATTTGAAAAACAGGTGGTGCCTGACAGTGCCAGTCTGCAGCCAGGTCCTCTTGACATGATTAAAAAGTGGATTTACGTTCATTATTATTGTTATTATTATTATTAAAACACCTTTAGACTGGGCCGTGAAAATATTGTCAGACATTAAACTGGGCCATGGTACAGAAAAGGTTGGAGACCACTGGTTTACAGCACACAATCTGAAAGATATTTGAGTTCACAGTGTCGTGTCTGTGTGCAGCCATTATCAATCAATTATACAATCCATATACAGCCAATAAAAGGAATTCCCTAAAGGTGCACAAAGCGTTTGACTACCAGATTATGTGCATTAACATCAGGTCTGTGTGAGGTTTTGCAAATTAAATGGATCAGAAGCCACACTTTGGTGAATTTTTATAACATTTGAATGGCCTCTCAGTTATATTTGTCTTTACAGAACACAAGATTAATTACTCCCCGTTTAATCATCCCTTTATAGTTTACTGTAGATATGTGATGCATTGCATTGTGGGATTATTACGACAAAGCCGTGTAAATTCCATAGATACTTTTTAATTGTGGAAATTTTTCAGGTCACTTTAGTGCATAAATTTCACACACACATTAATTTGAACCCTCATATAAGAGAGTGGAGGGAAAAAATAAATGCACTATATAGCAAAATGGGAGTTCACAGTCACGCTAGCAGCTCTGTGAGGCTGTGCTGCTGCAGTGGTGCTTTGACTTTGATGCTAACCTCAGCATGCTAACATGCTAATGTTTTTCATTTTTACCATCTTATTAGTTTAATATGATAGCATGCTACTATTTGCTAACTACCACCAAACACAAAGTATAGCTGAACCTGATGTGTCAGGGGTTTTGCAGGTATAAATGAAAATATTGGACAAATTAAAATTGCAGCCTGATGACGGTGCAACAGGAAAAATCAGAGGATCACCCAAGTGAGCAGGAGTCATCCTGTGTGGATAAAGAACGTCTGTCATGGCGTTTCACAAAGCAATGCTCCAACTGACCTGTGTTACCATTCATTGAGCAATTCTGCTAGCAACACCAAAAAACAAGCAAATAAAGCCAAAACTAACAATTAAAACACACAAGCCAAACAAAAAAAGACAGCATCATCTTAAGAAGTAGAACAATGTGTTGGACGTCAGCAATCTATAGTCAAATCTAATGCCACACATACAACGAAGCGTTAAATAAAGGCAGCCTAAAGGTGCCGAACCTCTAATTAGCCTGGCCTTTAGTTCTCACCCATGAAAAACAATCCGAGCGAGGACAGCCTTGTAATTAAAACCTGAGAAACCCTGCGTCCACATGCTGTAAAGCAAACATTTATTCCAACCGTATCTCTGACTTTATACACCCGTGCTGGCCATCTCCTCACAAACAATTCCTAATTCATGGACATTACAAGGCCCAGAGGATGTTTCTAATTACAGGGCGCGTGTAAAACCAAACCAAGCCTGGTTACCCCTGGAGGGGTAAGAACACAGGAACATCAGGCTGGAGCCGGTTTTATTGCTGTTGCCAAGGCTGAGGAGAAGAGCACGGAGGAAGTCCTAAATCAATCCCGCTCACTGAGGGGTTCACAGTAGGAAAGGGGCTGTCATCAACAGGAGGTGGATCTGTCACGATCAATTACAGATCCACAGGGAATAGCCCTAATGAATTCAGATACCAGCCTTTGTCTCTCTTTGTTTTCATTTCAGGACTTTTCTGTGCTGATAAACTCTGAGCAGTTCATTTCTACGTTTAAAACAGACACAAATCCCTTATTTCTTCCAAATTTAGCATAT
The DNA here is from genome assembly GCF_017976325.1 of Chelmon rostratus. Classification (NCBI taxonomy): domain Eukaryota; kingdom Metazoa; phylum Chordata; class Actinopteri; order Chaetodontiformes; family Chaetodontidae; genus Chelmon; species Chelmon rostratus. The sequence goes on from NC_055677.1 coordinate 9,744,279, forward strand.
TTAGGACATCTTGTGAAAACGCTATCAAGTTTCATGTCTGTCTGAATATAAAGATTTATGGAAATCCTTTTAGCCTAAAAGATTAGCCGCCTAATTACTATGTAAATGTGTCAAAAAAGTTTATTTTACTCGTGCAATTTAACTATTATTGTACAGATAAATACAAATAATCACAAACGCGACAGCCGTTGGTTTCCTGTTTTTAGGAATATTTTGTATTTCTGTGCACACTCATTAAAAGCTAAAACCAAAATACTTAATAGAATCATTAAACATCTGCTGTCTGGATGCAGCCGCTCCATTAGCCACTTTATCTCCATTTCTGTTGTCAGTCATCAAAGCTGTCTGCAGGCACATTAGATACTACCTGACTGTGTGAGATGTAATCTGTGCAGAGTCATCATCATTCTCCTCCACGCACATCTCAAAAGAGGGGCAGGGCAATGAACGCGGCGTTCAAACCAGAAAGACTGGGACGCGCATCATACCACAGCTGAAACACTTAGAGAGAGGTCACATAACGTGGAAGTCTAACTGGGTCAAAGTTAACTTCAGTAGTTTGCTGTTCTGAAACTCGCCATTTCTGTAAATATAAGATGACACAGTCACCCAGAGAGGAGCCTGGGAGTGCTAACATAACTCTATTAATGATCAGAACGCAGAGCCATTGACTTAAAGTAATACTCATCTAAAAATCAAGAAAAACTGGATTGTGATACTTCAAAACTTGCATAAAAATGAGAGATTTCAAAATAATCTGCTCAACTTTGCAGCAAGCCAACAGGTTGATAAGAAAGCCCGGGCAGCCACGTGTTTATCTCCGTGTTCACTGTGTACAGTTACAAACTGAATCGAAATGATTTGCTTTCCACGACAATAGCAGCTAAATTCATTCCATTCAAGAGCACGACCACGGTGCCAGGCGCAAGGACGTTGTGTTGTATCGATTCCTGCAAAGCTTTACCAATGTTCTCCTCATATGTAGGTCAATGAGGCTGCAGACTCGCTCAAGTGCAGCTTCAGTCAGATATTTAGGTCACACCCCAATTACAGCGAGGCAGAGAGATGAGCTCTGCAGGGGAAATATCTTTATGGAGTACAGCCATTTCTTTGAATATTATTTTGTAGGTATTTTGAGACTGAGCCCTGGCAGGGGCTCTGAGCAACAAGCAGCGGTAGCAGGAAGATGACAGCCCGGGTGATTGGGTTTGAAAGTGGACCTGTCTAGCCTCTATGCTAATGCTCTGGCTCCTAGACAGTCTTCTGTTGGCGACGCTCTCCGGCAAGCTCCAACCCTTTTCTTTTAGGTGACATCACCGTTCATACAGGCGTGTTGACATCACCAGGAGAGCATGTTTGGGAATCACGAAAGCAGATCTGGCAGTTTATGCCTTCTGCTGGTTTGTGTGCGCTTTTGTTCTCTCAGACAAGACAATCTCTCCATCATATCTGCATATTGTCACCGCTGAAAAAACCTGATTCACATCCCACAACAAATCCGCCCCGCGCGCTGAAACTCATTGTGAGATCTTTACAAGAAGCAAGAGGATGTTGCCAACACTATTTTACATCTCCAAGAGAAGCGCTGGAAGCGTAAGCAGGCTGAATGTAAAGTCAATACCATCGTACACAAGCTCTGCATGTGGTCTGCGTCAGATCAGTCCTGGGGGCAACTCTCAGCGAGGGGGATGGATGGCAGGGCTCATTTAAAATCCTTTGAATACACAAAATAATTGAAGCAGATATGTTGAAGTCTGTAGCAGAAAATGACAAAAATGCTATAGCAGGTGCTGCAACTGAACACTTCTTTTTTTCTTAAAAAAAGGGGAAAAGAACAAAGGATAAAGACAGACAGTTGTGAAAGGGAAGGAGGCAGGAGAACAAGTGTTCCTAATTCACAAGATTGTGATTAGCGTGACAGATTTAGTGCATGGTGACAAGAGGGCCTTGCACTCTAATTGGGGGTTTTCAGCTCTGTATGTTATTTTAAACTAGCTTGTGATGATTATGGCAAAGTGACACTAACTCAACTCCCACATATGCTGCTGGCAAGAATCTGGTGGATGAAGAAAGAGTTACTTTAAAATAAAATCCCGCTTGCATCATGTGCTATGAATAACAAAACGCAATTTCATGCAATCTTATGGTTTGGATGGAATGTGTAGCTATAAAATGACCTCGTGAAAAAAAAAGAAGACTTAATATTATAACAAACATGGTAGAAAACACGTATAGAGAGTAAATCTAATGTTTCATGAGCACAAACTACTCAGGTAAAGAACTTCAACACTGAGCGTTGGTGGGTGAACTGAGGGTTTTCCAGTTGCTGGCACTCCACATCACATAAACTGGTCCAGCTGCAGGGTCGGGCCCTTCGACACAAATCTCCCGTGGGGCGCTGTGCATAAATATGCTGCTAAATAAAACAAATAGCATCCCACAACAACGAGACGCACCAGTGGGACAGCTCAATTTTTAACAGACCGCAGAGGTGAAACATCGATTTTTCAGAGTTTTCATAGGAAGTTCATGCATCATTTGCATGTCGCAAAAACAAGTCTGAGGAAAGTCCCTGTGAATTGATAAGACCACAGAGGAGTTTTCACTCAGCTGCTGCTGCCACAATTTGAGTTTTTAAACATTCCAGTCATAATTTGCATTTTTTTAGGCCACGCTTGTAGCTTGGCTATTGGTCGGCTGGATGGTGCAACACTGTGGCCCAGACTGAAATATCTTAACAACTACTGTTTGGACTGACAAGAAATTTTGCTCAGACATTCTTCTTCCCCAGAGGATGAAGCCTACTGACCTTAACCTCTAGGGGAGGTTGACATTTGTGCTTCATAGTGAAATAACTTAATTCATGGACTGTGTTTAAGTTTGCGATATTCAAGATCCCCAGAGGATTGATTCTAATAATAATTTGTCCAATACGACATGATACAATATGATACCCACAAAGCTAATGAGAGTCCCATCAGCCCACTTTGAGTCTAGTGCTAATTAGCTAATGCTAGCATGCTAGCAGGCTAAAACAAGAGGGTCAATACGGTCGAGATTATACCTGCCAAGCATCAGCATGTTAGCACTGTCAGTGTGAGAATGCTAACACCGCTACCGCTGTGCAAAAGGAGAGCCTTACAGAGCTGCTGCGTGTCTGTGGGCATTTTTAATGTGTTTGAAAGCAAGGAAAGAGACTATATGCAACCAGAAACATATGCATGAATTGAAACAGCAACCGATGCTCAGTAATGCACCTGAAAAGCCACAGAAAAAAGCACCGGTGCTGCTGCTGCTCTGCTAACATGCTGCTTTCGCTACGCAGGCGTTCTGTAAGATGCAAAGGAGGAAAATGCTGGGAAATGTTTGGAGATGAATTTAGATTGGACTTTCCTCACAGACAGACATTTCTGCTCATATTAGCTAAGCTCAGGTGTAGTTAATAGCATGAATTAATGATGGCTCTGTTCCATTTGGTGACTCAGTAAGCCGTGACTGTGAGCCGGCATGTACAAGACCTCAAACACCGAACTGGAATACCGCCTTCATTAAAGTCGCTGCTACGAATCCCAGTTCTGCATCCATCAAGATCCTCAGTAAGGTTTTTAGAGTAGAAAGTTCCCTGTTTTTCTCCCTCACTCAAAAAAAAAAGAGAGATCATCTTACAATTTGGAAACGATGTACTGTCACTCTGGTTTTCTCTAAATCTCTTCCCTGTTACTCATCACCATCAGCCACATTGAATATTTTGACTTCTTTCCCACTGAAAAATTCTTGTGAGCTGTACTAACAATGAGCGAAAGCAGAAAATATTTCCTCCTTAATCTTAAGCCTGTTATTCTAAGGCTCTTTCCCTCTGGCAGAAAAGACACACAAGATGGCTTTCCCAATGTTATCCCTTAAATCTTCCCCAAGTTATTGCTGGCATTAGTCTGGCTATTTCAGCTGTGATATCAAAGCAACACAAAGGACACATCAGAACACAATGTCCTATGAAAATGCATGAGGGAAAACCAAAGTCTGTAAAAGATACATAATCAATTCTTTCAGCAGAGGCTGGCCAGGAAAGGTCTTTAAAAAGCTGAATTACATCACGTGGATCTAATGAGTGATGAGTCTCTGGATTTCTAGCAACCAGACCTGTGTCTCATGCACAGTGTGTCGATAGCAGATAATTACATGGTTTACACTACACACACACACACACACACACACACACAAGCGAGTATGTCTGCTTCAGGAGGTGATTTTCACAAATGGAATGTATGATCTCAGTGTGTAAACGGAGGGTAAAACCATAGACTGGAAAATACGAGACCAAGCCCTTAAAACATAGCGAGAATTCAACAACGCGACAAGGGGGAGGGTGGGGTTTCCCGACGAACACTCCCATGTTTTTTTTCCCAATTCTGCTGATGCCGTGGAAACTTCAAAGAAGTCAGAAAACAAGGAGAGGGAAAAGCGATCTGTTTTGTTTTCCCTCTGCCTGCTACTAGGTGACTTGGCAGATGGCCAGGGAAAGGAAACCAGGAGTCTAAAGTACAAGAGGCAGCACCTCATAGCAGCGACTGATGTCCTGATCTTATCTTCCGACACCTGGTCAGTCAGCGGCAGCAGTACGACTGTAGGCAATCAGTGCTGCAGATCAGATGTCTCAGGAGTGTTACCAGGCTGCCATCCAGATAGCATTAGTCATGTGTCTGCAATGTACACTAAAGGAAATTAGAACAATATGTGCGTACTGCACGGGCAACTATTCCCCTTTTTCTCTAGAATTAAAAAGAACATTAAATTCATGTGAATATTAATAATATGGACGTCATGAGTCCAAAGTCACAACTGAGAATTTTTCAAAGTCCTTCTAACCAAACTCCATATGATTTTCCAAGCATTTTAAAACACATTCACATTTTATTTATTTATTGTGGTTCTCGGAGTAAAGTTTGCATGCTCTCCACGTGCCTGTGTGCGGATCCTCCAGCAGTCCAAAGACAAGCATGCTAGGTTAGCTGGAGAGTCTAAATTGCCCATGGGTGTGAATGGTTGTCCGTCTGCATGTGTCAGCGCTGTGACTGACCCTAACCTGACCAGGGTGCACAACGCCTCTCTGGGATCAGCTCCAGCCCCAGTGACCCCCCTAAAGGATAAGCAGCTACAGCTAATGGATGGATGGACATTTAACCACTCAGTTATGGCCAACACAACAAGATGTTTAGACTAAATACTGTATCAGGATCAGTGCAAACCCCCCCCCCCAACAAAACATAAACTCCTCTTCATGTCATTGCTCCTGCGAATACCAAGTTGTTACAGAGGACAGGATGCTACCTATGTTTTGAATTTAATCAGATATTAACTTTATGATTTCATCAAGTTTTACCATATGTGAATTGTCTGAAAGCCACATGAACCCATGCAGGATGCTGTATTGTGAATGTCTCCATGGAAGGAGGAATAGACCAGCTCCAAATTAAAGGAAAAACAAGAATATAAATGAAGATAAAATCGAAGCAACTGCAGATAGTTTCATACAGATGACAAGGGGTGGCTGAGAGGTTTGATGTGTCAGCGAATCACATGTTAGCCTCTCGCTCACCAGATCACAACCCAATCGTGTAACTGTGGTACATTTTGGAGAGAGGTGTAAGACGCTGCTCACATGAGGTAATTTCTTACTTAAGAATGGTGTTCATCCCTCCAGGGGGGTTACTCAGACTTAACGTCTGCTAAGCTAAACAGTCGTGCAGGAAGCGCCTCCACAACTAACAAGTTTGAGTCACTATTGTTCATTCAAGGACACGACTGGCTTCCCATCTGAGAATTCAACCTACTGTGTGCACGCTGCACACTGTCTCTGCAATGCAACTGTGCCTCCGTGGTTGACGTTAGACATGTGAGTTTTCAACACACCGTGTGCTTGCTGTAAATGCCCTCAGGTGATTTCCTGTCAGTCCATGAAGCACCTTACTGCTGAGGCAACGCAACACTACCTATCATTACAAATGTAAATATGACACGGGGAGCAGTCTCATTTACGGAGAGGGAAATGGGAATGTCTGAGCTCCAACGCTCACATTCATGTCGTGCAGAGAAAACACTGGAGGCTTTGCTCGATCGTGTCCTGTGTCAGCGCCTGCGAATGCAGCACAGGAACGGTGTGACATTCCAGATAAGCTATAATGACTACCTTAACGATGGCAACCGGTGATTACTGAAATGTTGGTGTGGCAATTCATGCAGAGGGAGTGCAGATCCACCAGGCAGCAGAGCTACTGTATGTTAAATAATTTCCTTACAATGAGATTACTCCCCATTCATCACTCTCTCTCACACTCACTCACACACACAGAGCCAGAGAGCACCCGCTGCTTCATTTGATGCTTCTCTCTTCACACAGATCAAAGGGAGAAGGCCTGATCATGCATGCATTAGGACAAAACACAGACTGCCTCCAGCATGAATGCATTACCAGGTTAGTTATTTTAATTAACTCTTCAGCACCATCACCTTTCACCTGCTTTCAATATCCCATTCAATCAAAAGAGGTTATGATCTAGGGAGCTGCTTCGCACTCATGATTTCATCCAATACTTTGCCAATGACTTGCAATTCTGGGGCTTTGGCTTGCAAACCAGACACACGAGCAGCAAGAAGTCCAAGCAAAGTGAGTCTTTTCTGCACGCTATCTATATCAGGCCTCTTATCTTTCCGTCAGCCATGACAGCTGATTGCTCCTGCAGAGGAACAGCAGTGTGCAGAAGACCACAGGGAAAGCATGCCTTAAATGGTGAGTCGGCAGCTTGCAGCCAGGTGCTCTGGGTGTCCAAAGGACACAGTCGGCCAAAGGTCACTGGAGTGCAGAGCTTAAATTACATAATCAAAGTTTGTTTTAGGCTTTAAATACATTTCCTGGCCGACGCTCCTGAATGTGCTGCTGACTTAAAGCCAATATGTGAGGAAATTCTGTGTGATTGCGGCAACCCTTCAATTATTCTGATGGCATAAGTTTGTGTTTGTAAAAAAACGAGACAGCAAACTGCTGCAGTTGTGCTGCTTTCAGCCCATTCATCTCACTGTCCCTGGGTCAGATCCATACGGGGGGTGAGAGAGAGAATCAGCAAATATTGATGTCTGCCAGAGTTTCTCTTTCTTTGTACTATTGGTGGAAGTTGCCAAAGCTGAAAATTCCTCTCTATGGCGGCTTTAAAGACCAAAATGCTGTCATAAATGAATAACTATGTCAACCATTTACATATCATAAATTATGAAATGTACTAAATAGTATGGTGTCTCTGCAGTCAGATCAGTGAATTGCATTTGGTCATCCATCTTTTTTATGTCTATTTTATATATATTTATATATTCTTTGTAGTTGGGGTCAAGAGGGGTTGGCGCCTTTTCCAGCACCCTGGACAGGTGGCTACTGTGTTGATGCAGCTGTGGTGCCAGAGCAGGTGAACACAGCATATTGCACTTTTTTTAATGCAGGGCTGTTTTTGCCCTAAACAGCCACTAACAAAGAGACAAATGCATCCACACCTCAAGACAAAGAGTCCTTCAACTGTAAGAGGAAGCTGCAGCACCTGAAAAAGCCAGTGAATGCAGGACCTTCTTACAGCGAGGCTCCAGTGCAATCTCCGAGCTCATCAAACTCTCAAATATACACGCCCAGAGAAATTTGGATGGTGTGCTGCCGTGTCAAGAATAACAAGCTATTACAACTGAACTTACGCAATGTTTGCATTGCAAAATAAGACCGTTCTTGGAACCGTTACAGACACATACTATCCCAGCTCGCACATGTGTTTAAACACACACTAGAGCAGGAACTTCAGGACAGCAGAGGGACGGCTGGCATCTTTGGGTGGTCCCGTTCTCCCGCCATCTCTCCACACAGTGTGTGACATTCCTCACGGGGGTTACCGCAGGGTCCGTCCTTTCCCGTTGATGTTTGGGAAAATTTGAAGAATTTTTATTGTGCTTTGTTGGCCTTGCTGCTCTTTGGACAATAGGGAGGCATGGAAAGGAATGCATGGATCATTAAAGGGTCAGTTCACCCAAATTAAAAGAAAACATATTTTCACACTTAGCCCTACAACAGCGAGTGGAATCGAGCCATTGAGATAGTTTTGTTTTTTATTTACTCAGGTTTAGAGATATCCTCTGGTCAGACTACTGACAACTCCCGACACAGAGTGGAATTTGTGGAACTCAAAGCGCCTACTGCTACTTTTTTAGTAGAAAATAATACAGATGAAAACTGCTCACCGTGGATTAACCCCAGTTACCACAGTATTATTTCTGGAGAGACACATTGTTGGTGATTTTTGAGTCAGCGGTACATATCTCAAAAAGTGACCAAATGAAAATAAAACTCTTTGCATGATTGGATACCACACAGAATTAATGGGAAAAAAGGAGCTATTATGTGGTTTGGGTGAACTGACCCTTTAAAAGATAACCTAAAACCCTTTTGTTTAAAAATACAGGCCAATGAGATGGTATAAACTAGATTTAAACAATATTTTTTCAATAGTCTTCTAAATCCTTTTTGAATTAAAAAGCCTGTTTCAAAATGTTTCCCTGCAGCAGCTAGAATGAGAAATGATTAAAATACTTTAGCTCAATCACACTTTTCTTTTTAGAACTTCCTCAAACCTCAAAAGGCCGGAACCTCTGCATACAATAACACGTCCGCTGATGTTTATGGAGACTTCATGACTTCTGCTGATGTTTTATAGTTTTCATATTCTGAGAGCAGATGCAGTCGTTTGTCTGCCTGACAAAGACGTGTGTGCTCGGCCTCTCGTCTGATGCCAGTGCCTGCAAACCCCTCAAGAAGAACAAAAAGCATTCTTCCAAAAATTATTATAGTTAGAACCCACACTCCTAAACCCCCTTATGCTTCTAATATCAGATAGGAAGGATTTTTATTTCCCTCAGAAGACCGATGCTCAGTGGCACTCCCGACCACCCTCCCTTTGTCTTCCTGCGTCTGCGGGCTTTTGGCGCTCAGTGCGAGGCGCGAGGGCAGGAGGAGCCCCACTTGGCACGAGGGGAGGATGACTCCCAAGCAGCCTGTCGACTTCACTCCCTAATGCTCTTTCGCCTGCCCCACTGACTGAGTTTTTAATAAATGATGAGATGTGGTATAAATAAACCACAAGGCAGTGCAACTGCCAAAAGGCAGAGAGAGATACCAAGGTAACACACAAGACTGATAAATAAGTCAACAAGGACTCATTTGCACAACTTGGTTTCTATCACTGTCATCACAGCACTACGTTAGATTGGATTTGAGAGGTAGTGAGTCCCTGCACATGCACGAATTACTTTTGGAACAGAAACACTCAAGTTGTGCACCACTTCTGTATGATTTCTAAATATAACTCAAAGGTCAGGAGCTTGGCTTTTTGCTTTTCGTCTTGTTCCTTTCACTCGTGCCCCAGTTAACAAGCCGTTTGCATTTCATTTGTTGATTTGATTTTTATTCCTAAATATGAAACACCTTTTCATCAGTGAATCTGAGAGGATACTGTATGTGATGCTGCATAACATTAGACTGTAGCAACGTCTGAGATATTAACACTGGTCTTGCTTAATATAAAACATAAAATAAAGCTAAAATTGCTCATCCATTGCACGATATACCCCTGTGTGCATTCACTCACACTGTTTTTCCTAGACCTGCACCAATAAAACACAACCATAAAAAAATGTTTCCAATAACTCTACAATAACCTTGGCTTGCTATGCATTGCTAAATTTGATAAAAGCTACTTTGTAGTTACAAACATTTAATGTAAACATGAGTTTTTTTCCACACAAAGGCACTCAAAGGGGTTCCATGACAACACTGACTTGTATGTCTGTGCTTACAGATGCGTCATATAAAACAGAAGAAAAAAGAGGACTCTCAACAACATTTGTATGAAAAGTTACAAAGAAGAGCTTGAACTAGCACAGAAAACCCCAGAATCATTGCCTTAACTGTAAAAATGGACACTGTTATTAATAGTTGACAAGCCTGGTTTCATCACCAACAGGTCATTGATTCATATGTCAAGATGTGGGGAAATCATAACAACAGAGCAGACTCTTTATCTTCAGCCAGCCGTTGGGAGAACAGTGGTATGTTGCAACAGAATATCAGCCTATATTCCAACTCTGTCACTGCCACTTTTGCTCCAGTTATGGTCTGCAGATAAAGACAAACCTTGTCCTAGATTCTGCAAGAGCTCAAGCTGGTACAGAGCGAACTTTTAAACTAGGTGAATTCATACTTGGACGAGTCTTATGTTTTTTTTCCTCTGGAAAAGTCCACCAGACAGCAGCTAATGCTGCATAATCTATATCACTTTGAATAAGCAACAATAAGTGATTTTAGAGCAGCGCGGGCAGGAAGACGCCAAAACAAACACAACCCCTGGAAATCTTATCGTGTGTTTATGGCTAATGTGCTGGCAAACAATTTCCTCCCTCACATCCTGCAGACACAGAGCAACATGAACATCCCACCGGAGTTTGTTCGACACAAATCCAATATGCATTCATTAAAATTGCTATTAAAAAGGACCAGTTCCTTTGAAGAAGAAGAAAAAAAAAAACATTAACTTAAAATTTCCCAGATTGGTCACTTTGATTGGAAAAAGGTAGACAAAGCCAAAGGCAGGGATGAATGGAGATGGAGTTAGGAAAGGCTGAAAGGTTGTAAATTACAAGGCATATCAGGATCCAGCATTAGTCAGTGGAGCTGGAATGATGAAAAGAATGATGAAAGGCAGGGGTGAAAAGCTGAAATGAGGTGGGGGGCTGTTTAAAATGTCCTCCATTTCATCAAAGTGATTATTGGGGGTACTTAGCAGCTTTCATATTAAAATGATTAAGGCCTCTTTGAAAAACTAAGAGCCGGTGTGGCTGTAGTCGGTGGGAGGCCTTGAATAAAAGGTCCTTGTGGTAAGAGAAGAATGAGCTTTAAATACCTTACAGGGGATGGACTACGTGGCAGGTTTCAGGTCTTTCGGCGCTGCTTCTGCTCACTTACAGGGGGCTTCTGCAATGAGGAGAATCACATTATAAAACTGACAAATGACAATAAATATTAGCATGTTAGCACAGATTTTCCTATCTACACCACTGTTCATCTGTTAGTCTTCTTTTTCCTTCAGTCACAGCTATTTTAACATAGATAAAAACCAGTTCAGAAACTAAATGTATTATTTACATTTGAAATCATTTTGGCCCCAAAAGAAGAATGATTAAATGATTCAAACTCTGATTTAGCCCCACAGTGTTGCACGGCAGGGGAGGACGCTGCTGTAACCATTTCAATCAACCATTTTGCCCCGAAATACTCGATTTTGAATTTGTTTGCCAGCCCAGACGAGCAAAAGATCATTGTTGAACCACAGCGGTGCAATTTGGGCAATAAATATTTTGTTAACCTGTTTTTCTTCGGGTGCCCTACAGTTCTCTCAATTTGATTGAACAGGTTTAAACTGTGATTTGTCAGTCTGAAGTGTGTTCAGCTGGTATTCAGTGATCCAGCTCCAATAGTATCACCCGAGGCTGGCCTTCTATTTCTATTGCAAAAGCATTTATTGTGCACTTGACACTGAAACAGGAACCTGCTCTGCACAGATTTTGAGGCTAAGCATCCAATTATTTTTACCAATGACTGCTGATTTCTTATATTCTTATTTAACTGTTGCTCAGAGGATTTTTCTTTCTTTCCGCCCTTTCAGTTGTCAGTCTGGTTGAACTATTGTACAGCGTTTTGTTCTCCATGTGCAGAAAATGACTTTTTTTTGCAAACCCTTCATAGAAAATAACATCTATTTGTAAAGAGCATGCAAAGCCATTCAAAACCATCGTCTGACTGTAGAAAGTCAAGCTTTTGTTGCAGGCAATTCCAAACTTTTGAGCGGTAATGTATGTCCCTGTGGATATCCGCCTCAGCCATTCACTTTATGGCTGTTGGCAACATTCACAACACACAATCCCGCTATCACAAGCAAGTATTGTAAAGCTCGTCCTTCAAACAGATGGTCAACACAAACAGGTGAGGACTGTCTGTTCTGGCCTGCTCCCTTGACATCCGCAGGGGCACACAGAGCTCAAACAAACTCCCACTGGAACACGCAGCAAGAACCTGTTCCACATCTCACCGAGCTGCAACCCGACACCGCCGTCAAATAAAAGAGAGACATTGCTCATTTCTGCGTCACTGTTGGACCTTTGAGGACAAACTGTGCATATTAGCAAACACAGCAGTCAGCTGCATTATGAATTGTTAGACTCACTTTGCAGTAAATGCAACAGAGGAGCAAATATTGATCAATTGATTAGCATCTGAATGTGACTTTGCTCGGTTGAATGTTAATGGCAGTGAACAGATGCCTGGAGAGGCGGTGGCTGCAAAAAACAACAACAACAAAAAAAATCAGCTCTCCATTTTGTCTGGATTAAGGGCTTGTGTCACAAAATCACTGACTTAAGTGAACAGGAGAGGGGTCGTGACCTCTGCGGGGGCCAGTCTGGTTCGGACTTGAGATTACAACTGGACAGTTTTTTTGTTTGTTTTTTTGTAGGCCTCGTTAAAAGGTCAGCTTGTTCCAGAGAAAATGCCGTTAAAAGATCACACTGTCTTAAAATGAGAATCAAATGTAGCGCCCGCTTCACAAAACATAACAGAACGTTCCCTTCTCACTGCAGGAGGATTATAGAGACGACTAGAAACAGAGAGCAGGTTAATATTTAGATACAGCTGGGTGGAAAGTAAAAGCATTGTGGTAGGGGTGTTAGGTGGGCGTACACAAAACTGTCTATAATTCAACAGCTTGAAGCCAACTGCCAACTCATGCTGAGAGGCGGTCGAAAAGGCTTAAAACTTTTCTGTTTGCCTCTGCCTTTTATTCAATTACATTTGGAGCTATTCATTTATATCACGCATCGAACTGTAACTGTCATTTTTACTCTCCTGATTATTCCGTTTTGTTCAATTTTAGCTTATTTCACAACATTAAAATCCTATTTGCATGTGTCTTCTGATATTGCCTCGTGTTTCTTTTATATTTTGCCGTAATGCCTTTTTATGCTGATGTGAAGCACTTTGATTTACCCCGGTGTTAAAAAACGCTACGGTGTACACATAAACGTGATACCAGCTTCAAATGAAACAAACCATAGCATGCACAACTTAAGGATTGTCACAAACTCTTATTTGTGATGGAGAAAAGCATGTTTACATTATTTATGCTTATGCATGACTTTATTACATTTTAATGGAAACCTGTGACCACTGGTTAAGTTCAGGTGGGGTAAATCCGCTGATAGCTTCTCGCTTCTACCGATTATTTTTCATGCAGCGACTTCTCGCTGACGTTAAAGTGAAAATATCTTGTGATAATACCGTCATCAAACACTCCCAGTGAACCCAACCTGCTCGGCAGCCACCCACGTACACATATCTGGGGGGATATGATGATGCTAACAGGGAGGCTACAAATTTGCCACCCAGCTGCCAGATCACTGGAAGCTGGACTGTGCCTGCTACAGCTGCAGGGGCAATACGCAGCATGCCATAAAACTCTGGGAACCAGAGAGCTGCACGTTGTCCTCGCCTCACATACACACACACATACACTCTCCCAGGGGAGACAGAGGCAGTCAATCAGTTCTAGCAACTAGGGCATCTTATCCTCAGCTCACCCTCTCTTGTTGGACATTAGCTCATCTGGCTTAGATGGGGAGGGGTCCTGTCCTCAGATCACACTGAGTGAAGGTAACACCGGGACAGAGGGAAAATATTGTGTCTGCCTTTGATGCAGCTCGGAGCTGCTAAACAGCTGCTGCCACTTCATCCTTTAACAAAGTCCCTAATTTCCATCCTCATTCAGTTAATGCCTCCTTTTCTTCTGTTTTTGATAATAAAAGCGTGAAGGTGTCAGACACTGTTGCTGCTTTACCAGAGAGTTAGAATTATTTCATGTTTGACGAAAGTATAACTTAATCCTTGATTTAACCCTGTAACCCGTTTCATCATGATGAGACCCGCGCTGCACTGCTCCCCAGCCTCATCAATAAATCAGACTTCTGCTTCAGAATTTCAAGATGGGTCTGAGACAGAAATGAATTTCCAACTAAAATGGAACCATTTGCGTCTCCGCCAGAAATCAATTCATTTTCAGCTTTCAGTGGAAAAGCAGAAAAAGAAATGAGAGAGAGAGAGAGAAAAAAAAGTCTCTTAACATCTCATCTCTGCTGCTTTTCCACAGAGAGCCTCAGCATTGTCTAGAGACGGTGCAGAGATCTTCTACCGAGGCTTATTAATTCACTACTCTCATCTCCCCGAGCTGGCTATCATTACAGCCCTATATATAGAGTCGCGCAGGGAATAGTGAGGGATGCACACACACATTAACATTAATGACTTTAGGCTCTGCTCATGAGCCGTGTGCGCTCGCAGACGCACTCACACATGCAACTGTGAAAAAAAAAAATCAACCAACTGTGCTCGCACCCCATGAAATAAACACTCCTCTGTTTACAAACAAAAGAAAGGCTGGTTTCTTTTTCACTACTATATCTCGGCATCGAGTTGATGTCGCGTCTCTGGTTTCACGACTGAACGTGCGTCAGGTTTGGCTGCAGGCGGGAGCAGAGAGTCTAATCCGGGATCTTCGGTAGGTTGGTCGAGTGCAAGCTCCTACTGAGTCTGCTAATGAACAATCATCAGTGCCTCCCCCAGTGGCTGTTGTAAAAGACCAGCGCACGGCTGTATTGTGAAAGCAGGATTACGTTGTGTTGGGCCCTTCCTTAGTAATTCTATCCCGATCTCAGCAGGAGTCCACACAACCCATTACGTTTTCCACATTGTGTTAATCAGGATCTAAGGTCCAGTATTGCAACCACACGCTCTGGGTTTTGTGCACAGGTCTGAGCACATCATTTTGAGCAGAATCCTGCAGGATGAATTTGAAGGATAGAGCCAGTGTTGAGGCTACTTTAAGTCCTTCCTCCCCTGCAGCACCCCCAGGCCCCATCCTGGGTGGCTCAGTAGTGGGGTAGCAGATGGTGCTCAGGGGGTGTGTGGGGCATGGGGGGGGGGCTTGCACACATACTCCTGTCCCCCTGCATGAGCCTTGGGGTGTTTGCAGCTCGGCAGGGGAGATCCAGTGGGCTTCCACCCAGGAGCAGCAGAATGTGACCCCACTCTCTCTCTCTTGCACTGCCCTTAGGCCTGAACCGGGTCAGCCAAGCATGAACTAAAGACAAGGCCATTGCCATTCTACTCTGCAAACACTCTCTCTCTCTCTCACACACACACACACACACACAGACAAGGGCTGCCACGGATGGGTCGATTCCCAGCTATTTCCCCCCATCGAGGATCCATTAAGTGTCTTGTGCATGCATGTTGTTCACACGTTACATTAACTGGCAGCAGGATGAATGATTTATTCGGGGGGCTTTTCAATTGTCAGAGATGGATGGCATCAATAGGGGTTTTGTCCTTGCCGATGAATCAGGCGATTTGCCACTTTAAACAAATCTATCCTCGTGCTGTTGTACAGGCACACACTCAGAGAGGACTCCAGGGACCTCCTCTGTCTGTTTAGAAAGTGGACTAAAAAATGAAGGAGAAACAGGTGAGAAGAGGGAGGCAGGCAGAGACGAGGAGCATATTGCAGTGTATATGCCCTAAGCCCCTCGCTGCTCCCCTTCAGTCTCTTTGATATCTTTATGCAAATATGAGCTGGCTGATTTGGGAGTATGGAGAGGATTAATAGCTCTCTCTGTGGACTCGCTGTAACACAGTAGCAGAGGATTGTGGGTCAGAGCGCTGAGACCCCTGGGCACAGCGGGCATCAGCTGCCATTCTCCAGGTATGAAGGCTCGGGGAAAGCTGTGAATGGTCTCACACCTGGATACAAACCACTCCATATTGCAACATTTTATGTATATCTAGAAAATGTGTTTTCCAATCCAAATTCATTTACCCATTAATAATTTATCTATTCTCTTGTTTTATGGACTCAAATAACATCAGTCGGGCATATGTGTCCCCCTGTGGAATTAGCTAATAAATTAGCCTGGAATCATTATATGCATTTGAATAAGCAGTCGTTTAGATTATTTAGCCATGGGAATACTAAAAATACATACAATGGTAAACAATTAATGAGGAGATAAAGCACCAATTAATCAAAATGAATGACGGAGGATGAAAATGGCATATCACTTGAGGTGTAATATGATTTAAGCATGCAGGTTTTGATTCAATCGGCATTATTCTACAGTGATCCTGACGCATATTAGGCGTTGGGATATTGCAGTGGGGTACGAGTGCTGTGAAATAGGCACAATAGGCTGAGCTTGTGTTTTCCTGGAGGCATACTGCATGCTCTCGTGTCAGCCTCACTCACTGCCGGCAATGACCAAATCCATCATGACATGTGGACAACAAAGAGCTACAAGAATGCCTGCCTTTAGTGTGCACGCACACCACACTGCGTCTTAGAAGGCACTATCTCCCCAGAACACAAGCCTATCCCCATGCACAGGGAGCATTACATGTCACAGAACACAGTGAAATCTTTAAGCACCGTATCCAAACGAAAAAGCCCTGTCAAATAGTTCTAGGCGACATGAAATACAGTAGAGCGGTTGATGGTGCCAGAGCGGAACTAGTCAGCGGAGGGAATTTTCCAGATAAAGCTTTCTGGTAGAAAATTGTGAGAGTCCAGTCATCAGTATGTTCCAGGCAATTCTTTAAATTAGCACGAGATTAGGGAGTGCATGGTGATTAAGCTCATTTGAAGTATTGAGGATCCGTCTGGGCATTGGCAACAGCCACACTTTAATTAATCTGGTAATGGATGAGAAAAATAAGCACTCTTACGCACATATCAGCATTTTGCTGAACAGGAGGAAGTAGAGGAGATGGAGGGGAGGGGGTGCGGCGTGTGGTTGGGGGTGGAGAGGGGTGGATTTGTTGAAGGCAGACACAGAGAGTGAAATGGAGCATGTTGCCTACAGAGAAATTAGCACTGAGTGTAGCCTGATGAATGCACCATTGTATCTATGTTATAATGGAAAAAAGGAGATTGTATGAAGTTTTTTTTTTCTTTTTTTCACTTGCCCTTGTCCGGGAGTTTTCCCTGGAAACAAGGGATGTGAGAGGATTTCAGATCATGCACAGAAAGGCTGTGGCGCCCCATTAATGGTGTGCGAGACAGTAGCAAGACTACAACTCTTTCTATTCTTTGTTGTGTTCAACCATGAATGACCCGAGTCAGACAGACACTGTGACTGACCCACACATGACAGACACGGACTCGGTTGCTCATCTTACCCTGTTCCACCAGTTTGAAGCAGTGACGCCTTGGTGACAAATGTCTGGGCTCACAAGTTGAGTCATGTATTTTATAGGGTCGGACAAATTAGCTGTGTGTACATGCAGCACAGCAGTCAGCAACAAAAGTCACGTTTAGTCACGCGGTCCCTGAACCAAGCTGGTGCTTCTTAAATAATTGAACCCTGGGAAAGGAGCCCTGGAAGAGGTTAAGAGAGGTTGAGCTGCACTGGCGTTCATGCTCGGTGGTCGCGAATCTGCCAGCCGGACGGCTTCTCACCCAAGACTGTCCCAGGAGTGGACCTCTTCGCCTAATTAGGCTTACGCCCTTTTAACATTTAATAACGGCAAACTGGATCTTCAGCTGAATACTTAATCCAAGTCTATGCTGAGGGATTTCACAAAGATTATCAGGATTATGAGACAGAAGACTGTCCCTTCCTGTTTGAAATTCCCCCCAATATTTTTTAGAATTTATTTGGATGACTCACAACTCCCATCGACACAGTCAGATTATGCACAAATGAATTACAGGCATATTTTTCTGTTTTCCTTTGTTATGCTACAGGAGCTAATTTTTCTCCGGCATGCATGCACTGCATCATGCAGTGGGAAAAATCTATGCCAATGCCGATCACTCTAATACACTGAGCCGTGGATGGTATAATAAGCAGAGAGATCTTCTGAAAGCCTCTACTAAAAAGCCTAATCACATATGGGCAGGTCAGTGGACCATCTGGTGGCTCATTGTTATCTTGGACGGCTCTCACCATACCTGAACATCAGCACGCTGAAGGCATTCCCCGGCTGCACTAATTCAAAATAAATCCTCTCCAAAAACAGAAAAAAAATTAGGAAGCTCATGAAGAGGAATTGCTTGTCAGAATTTCAAAGAACACGACAAATATAAACCTCAAAGGGCCGATAGACGCATAGACGAGTAAGACTTTTTGCGTTAAATGTGGAATATCAGATGCAAATCAGATGCTCGCAGCACTCAAAGGTGGCTGTAGTCGTGTGCGGCAGGAATTTTAATGCAGAGTGTCATTCCTCAGCTCAGTATACATTAAGACATGCCACTGTCTATTTACCACCTCTGACATCCCCCCACCGGACATGCAGCCCTTGTCGGCTTTGCTCCGAACCAACTTCACGGCATGAAAAACAGATAATGCTAGCGTGGCCTACTTATTTTCCCCTGCCTTTCCCTGTGTGTGTAATAAGTAGTGATGGCATGTCCTCTTCAGGGAATGTAACTGAATGTGAGGAGGCCCTGTAGAGGACAGGTCAGTGTGGTGGTGGTGGGGGGGGGGGGACTCTCATCAGAGCAGCTCCCCTGCAAAACAGATTCAGAGTGATAATTAGAGAGTTAGTATACTGTTTACAGCAAGACAGTTCTGCCTTTAATATCTCTGGCTGCATTACCCCTTGCGCAAAATCAATTATCAGGACTGCTTTATGGCTATATTGATAATTGTTTATGTGTATAATTCCCCACATTAGCCAAAACCAGACAAAACTATATGTTAAAAAAAGACTTAACTTGGTTTATAGGACTCTCAGGCAGGATACAGCACACATTAAAGCCACACTATGTGGCATTTGAAAGAAAAGAAAAGAAAAGAAAAGAAAAGCTGAATTCACAAGCAGTAAAACATGCCCTTGCTGGGTTGAGTAAACTAAGAGGTTTTGCTGCTACAGCCTCACTTGTATGACCAGTAGCATGTGGTGGCTAACATTAGCTAATGTTAGCAATGTTTAGGTAGATATTTGTTTTACTGAGACAGACTGGTGAGTCTTGATATCACTCTAAAAGTCAACCAACAGTAGCTAACATGAGTCAACTTTATGAATCTTTATATCAGTCTAAAAGTTAGCTAACATTAGCCAACTTTGTGAGTCTTAATATCACTCTAAATGTTTAGCTAACATTAGCTACCTTTATGAGTCTTTATATCACTCTAAAAGTTAGCCAACAGTAGCTAGCATGAGTCAACTTTATGAATCTTGACATCGCTCTAAAAGTTAGCTAAGGGTTGCTAGCATTAGTCAACTTTATGAGTCTTAATATAACTCTAAATGTTTAGCTAACAGTAGCTAACATTGGCCAACTTTATGAGCCTTAGTATCACTCCAAATGTTTAGCTAACAGCCAACTTCATGAGTCTTAATATCACACTAAAAGATAGTTAACAGTAGCTAACATTAGCCAACTTTATGAGTCTTAATATCACACCAAACGTTAGCTACCAGTACCTACCATTAGCCACCATAAGCTAGCAGTCATACCAGACAGAGGAAGGCTGTAGCAGCAAAACCTTTGGGTCTATTGAACTGAGCTGCCGAGCTTTTTATTGCTTCTAAGTTTAACTTGTCATTTGCATGATAGAGAATATGTTATTTTATCTTTTAAAACTCACATAGCCTTGCTTTAAAGGCACAAGTGAAAAGGAGCAGTTATTATTACAGCCACCTGTAAGCTCTTCCAATAGAAAAAGAAAGTCAGGTCTGAGCTTCTTTATGGGTCATCTCAGCAAATGACCTGTGTTAAGTCAATCAAATGGCTCCGGATAGGACAGCCACTCTCAGCACACAGGATTAGGTCTACTGACCCACACTGCCTGGGCCACTTACATAAACAGACCATAACAAGCCTGTTGTGTAAAACATGTACGCTTCCTATAACCTTGCTGCCGTGAACTGCGTTTCTGTGCATCTGAGCTGTCTCCTTCATACCGTATGACCCTGAATTGTAAGCAGGATTTTGATCTTGCTAAGGAGATGCATTGGATGCATTTAGCAGCTCTGGATGCCGTCCCCCTCCTGCTGGCACCAAGGCATCTTAATTCAGGATGTGGATCTCAGTCAGCAGGTGAATGCTGGTCTAATCAGCCAACCATATGTCCTCCTATCCCCTGGCTGATTAAGGCTTCCTCTCTCCCCCTCACTGATTGCTGTATGGTTTGATAAATCATATCCCCTGTGAAAAATGCTAATGATATGGTAATGCCGGTTCCAAACTGCTGTCCGGCCTGATAAAGGCTTTCGGCTCATATGACCCTCATACTAAATTCCTGCCCACGTTCGAGGAAAGAAAACAGGAGTTGCTGTCAATTCTGAATAAACCCAATCTCTCTTTCCTCTTTTTCTTTTCCAGGAATCTGTTGCCCTTGTCCTCCCACGTGGCCCATCTGTGTAGCCGGGTTAGTCACAGGAGCTCCATGTGGCTCCCTCAATCCCCCTCAATCTCTTTGTGGGTCACAGAGGCACGTCTACTCTGCTAGTCGAGAGCAAGAGGAGAATCAGTTACCAGATCTCGGTCAAATCACAGACACATTAAAAACAGTAGCCTGGTACTAATACCCCTCACACACACACACGGTTTTATAGTTTGTTTCACATGTTACAAACCAACCTCCCCTGCTGTGGAAGCAGGCATTGAATTTAGGTCATGACCGTTTACCTTGTTATCTTGTGATTTTATACCGTAGCAAGCGAATAAACTGCAGTGACGCCTTAATGCAGCTAAAGCCCCAATGAAACCAGCCACCGTGCAGGAAGAGTTCATCCCATTTCAGCAGCTGATGAACATCTGTTCAGCATTAGTGGTTACTGCTTTGTGGTCTGTGGTCCTGTGGGTGCAGTGCAGGGCTCAACTGATAATGTCGGATCCTCAGGTGCAGCGTGCTTCAGTTCAGAGGTAAAAACAGACAGGAAAGAGAAACAGGAGCAAATTTCCTGTTTGCTTTGTATGCAATCCAAGACTAAAGTATGAAGCCTGTCGCAGGGTTCAAAGCATGAATGCAGATGCTCACTGTTTATTTTTTAGAAATGCAACAAACAAACTGAGCCAAAGTGCATGTTTGCCTTTTAGCTTTCTATTAAAATGTTTAAATGGTTCATCTGTGAATCAAGAAAATATATAAAAAAAATGTTGGAATGCTTTAAATTAAGCATGTTCATTTAGGCAGAGCACTAAAGTTGCATTAGATGATTAGCATTAGCTGTTTCTTATATGCTTTACGATCATCGGGTCATTCATCTGCTGTTTGGACACCCTCCAGTCATATTCATGCAGGTGTATTCAGGTGGTGTTATAACCTGACACTTCTCATTACACCAACGCTGTTCGCTGACAAAGATCAACCACCTCCTTAAATCTTTGGTTTTGTTGATTTATGATGTTTATGTAGAGCCTTTTCCATCAAATCTAACTGTACAACTACTTGCTATAAATGGTCAAATTCTTGTCTCTGACTGAAATGGAATTTGTGTTTTTTTCTGACTTATTTCTTCTGATCCACCCTCTGGTGGCTTTTATGAGCCACACTAGGACTCCGATCTGGACTCCAACATGGGACGCTGCAGACACATAACACCGCTGCTTACTAACCCCACATTTTCCTTTTTATTCTTTATTTTCTGGGCTTTCTGGTGGATTGGAGGCATTAATTAGCAAAATCCATTAGCAAAACATAAAAAATATCTATTATTATTTGATGTGTTTTGTATTTATTTTCTCATTTTAAATATCACAGCACCCAGTGTCTTTGGAAGCACAATTCGGACAAGAAAAAGCCTTTGATTTTTTGTTGAGACTGAAAATTCATTCTCGAGGTAAGTTTAAAAAGTCAAGAATAAACCCTCAATCACACATTTTGAGCAAACATAAAGTCCTTAAAGTGCTCCAAAAGGCTCCAGAGCTGCTACTGGGTGGATTCTGTGGTGAGATTGTTTTTGTCAATTATTTCTGTCTGTCTGTCGCTTTTGTTGTTGTCTGTTGAGTGTATGTCTGTCTGTGCACGTGTGTGTGTGTGTGTGTGTGTGAGTGTGCGTCCAGGGGTGTAGGTGCACATTCTTGAGTGTGTTTGTGTGATTCACACATTCCACAGGCTTAAGGAGAGGTCATGATGAGCATATTTCTCCAATCGTGTGGCACCTCTTTGTTTACATACCAGACGTGCTCCAGGGAGATGGAGCGACTGACTCAGTAAGCTCGCCTGGGCCGTCTGTACATCACAGCACGCCTCGAGCACGTCGTACTTTACCAACAAGTTTCCAAATACACAGAGGAGCCGATGGAGCAACCACTGTAAACTGAGTATCTTGAGGTTTTGGACAACACTGTGATGAGAATTTTCTCCATTTTATAGACCAAATGACTGATTACTCATAATGAAAATAATGATTTGCAGCCCTAGAGGTGACATCAGCATACTGTAGCTGGCAGGATCTGATTTAATGAAGAAGAATCTTTGCATGGTGCTTTTGTCTCAGCAAATCCAATAGAAGCCAGTTGTCCCTCATCAAATCATCAGCTTAGCAAAACCAGCCTCTTTCCCACATGATGGGGGTTACTGCAGAGGTGGAATGGCCCTTGGTGGAGACGGACGACCTTTCCCCCGGAGCCTGGCCCCCCTGACCAGCCTCTCTGTGATCAGCTAATTGGGAAAGAGCCAGCTAGAGGAGCCTAGCAGCTCTCTGGTAGGAGCCGAGCGGCTGGACCAGTACAGGCCTGCTGGGGACAGAGCTGGTCTACTTGAGGAGAAGGGATAGAATAATGCCTTTGTGTAGAGGCCAGTCTATGTGTGTGTGTGTGTGTGTGTGTGTGTGTGTGTGTGTGTGTGTGTGCGGGAGTAACAAGTCGCAGGAACACCAGCCATTACAGCCACATAAACTGAAGGAACAGACACGAGAATACCCCAGGCAGGTGTGGTGCCGCAGCCTGCACATGATGAGTCAATAAATCACGCAGCCGATAGAGTTTTAAGCAGGGCGGTCATCAGCATTCAGACAGTCTGTGCAGATTTATGAACCACAAGACTGCAATACCTTTCACAAGCAGTTATCTTATGAATAATACACGCAGACCATATTTGATGAGCCAATCTACAGGCGACTATAAACTTCTTTTATTTGCGACGCCAGGGTTGGTCTGTAGTGCCTCTCTCTTCATAAAAATGGGATCTTCATTGAGGTAACAGCAGCACCATTTGGGTAATGGCGCACTAATATTTTACACCAGCTCTGGGAGACCTGATTAACTGCAGCGACGCTGGGAGAAATCTTATGCAATCAAAGCACTGTTTCACCTCCCACGATGTTACTTGAAAGACGATTACGAAATCAGGAGCCTCAGCTCTTGATACAGAGACAACTTTTAAGCACAGTGTGAAGGAGAATCACACAAATGTCCCCAAAACAGTTTCACTGCTTCTTTTATGTCTGTATATCTATAATTAGAGGCTTGGCTCAGCTTGCACTACAGATTAAATAATATATCAATGAATAAACCCTCATGTTTTGAATACATGCTATTTAAACTTGTATTTTTAGATTATGTATTCATTTCCATTAGATTTCTGTTCATAATTTAAAAAAAAATGTTTGAGATAAACGCCACCGAAAAGCAAACCCCAACAAAAGCGTGCCTCTGGGTCGCAGAGAACAGCCTGACAAAGAGGAGCACTGGTTCAAATATAGTTTTAGTGGTTACTCTGATGGTGAGTCTTTGTACAGTATCCGGTCTAATGTAGTAGTCTGTGATACTAACACACTTCTAGTCACTGACTGACAGATACGGTTGACATGAGAGAGAGTGAAAGTCTGTTTTCAATGGAAAAACAAGCTGTTTTCTCTTCTGTTGCGTCACATTCAGCAACATGCAAATGTGCCAGTTCTGTCCTTTTTGCTGTCATCAGCAAACACAGCAATCTGAGAGTAGTGGGGCCTTGACAGCACACACACATGTACACACACTGCAGATGATTGTGTGTGTGTGTGTGTGTGTGTGTTTAAGATAAACTGGTCAAAAAGGCTCTGAATCCCTTATAAAACAGCAAGCAGGGCTGGTTTTGACATTCATTAACTAGACAACCCTGATCTCAGTGTACGTAGTGTAGCACAGTGTACAGTGTGCAGTTGCAGGCTAAAGAGAGTGTGTGTGTGTGTGTGGTTTGTGCGTCACACTCAGCTGCAGCCTGATACCACTGGCCGACCAAGCTCTGACCTCTGAGCTCCAGCCACGTAACAATCTGCCTACCTGCCGCCAGCATGGAGCGCAGGCCATCCTCAGGGTCACACACACACAAACATATAAACACACACAGTGTATTGGTCACTGCAGGTCTCAGGGTCTTCATTAACGTGTGCTTACGCTGTCTGATTCCAAAGAGCTGTGACTGCTTGTATGTGACGATGCTGCGCTGAGGTGAATCATGAATGGTTCTGTCTCTTTCTGTGAAACACAAATGACGCAACGTCAGTTCACTAACAAAACAGAGCCTTCTCAGTCCTCTGTGCTAATCCAAAGTGTTTTGCTCATTGCTGAGCAGCTCCTATAAATACATCACAGGCGAAGTCGGGCTGAGGAACATCTGACTCAACTCTGAAACACCCACCAGGATAAAGCTGACAGCTGATTGGCTGAACAACTGGCCAAAAACGTTCCATCTGAATTTTTTGTCTATTCACAACACAAGCAGAGACACTGAGACACAGACCACAACTACACCTTAACTCCTTAACGCCGATTGTAGCGAATTCGCATCATACCTTTTTAATCCACATTGCAGCCGAATCGCGCATGCATTCCTCTAATGCCGGTTTGTGCATATTCAACACACACCTAGAACCTTTTGCAAGCACTGGTTTTTCGTCGGACTGGTCAAAGTGAAAACTACATCTGTTGTGTTGTTACAATGTAATGGTTGTAAGCCAATTTTGTGGCTTTTATGTTGCACATTTAGGTTTTTTTTTTAAAAATGATTTTTATGCAAATTAGTCGCTAATTTGCATCATACCGAAATGTATATCTATTGTATGTGCTACAGAATAATTAACAAACTCCTCTTAGTGTAGGATCAATTTGAAAGCAAAAACACAAATAATTAATTGTAAAAAAATTCAGGCGTCAAGGGGTTAACACGCTCATATACCACACAAACAGTACACAGATGAAGAAATGGGTATGTTAGCAACAGCTATTCAAAATTTGGTACAGACATTCATGTTCCCCAGAGGATGGATTAGAATAATTTTAGTGATCACATGACTTTTAATATAGCGACATCATTAGGTCAAAAATGTTTAAATGTCCAATAATTTTAATGACTTGTCATTTTGTAGTGTTGTGGTAATTAGCTAAAGTTAGCATGCTAACATGTTAGATTAAGATAGAATAAGTGAACATTGTAAACACTACAGTATAACTGCTACGCACTGACATGTTAGCATTGTCGTTAAGGGCATATTAGCATGCAAACCTCAGCGTTTAGCTTCGAATATTGCTGTGCAAGTACAGCCTCACAGAGCTGCTAGCGTAGTTGCAGACTTTTAGCCTCGTTAACCTCCTAATCTAAAATGTGTTTTTATTCTTTTCTCTGACTTTTTAGATTTAGATTTTTCTATTGTGTAAATATTTTGCTGCTTGAATTTGTCTGTGCTGTACAATGTGCACATTTCTAGAAATAAAATCACTGTCCTTATTGTGACACTGTTGTGACATGTAGCGTACGGTATATACAAATATACTGTTTATATAGGCTATAAGCAACTAAACTACCACAAACAAAACAAATTCAAACTATTTAAGCTGTCATACTTATGTGAGACAAAGAAGACATTGTTCAGATATAAAGTTTTAAAACTTTACAACATACAGAAGATGCTTTTTTTTTTCAATCGAGTCTGCAGAACAGTACATTCAAGCACAAGCACACACAGAACTGATGACAAAAGCAAGGAGGTGGCCAGCACTTGCTGAGCCCACACCGCTACGGAGGAGGCATGTGCTGAGGCTGACTCACGGCGTAGCCAGAAATCATCAAGTCATGAATCCGTCTGTGTTTGGGCGTACAGAGGCACATATGAGTCATGACAGAGAGAGAGAGAGACCAGGGGAGAGACAGAAAGCTGCAGAGACAAAGACAGAGGACAAGCAGTCTCGGGTCAGACATACATTAGTTCCACGCAGTCAGTTGGGGTGACAGTCGAAGCGTCAGCAGCTCTGAAGTCAGCCTGAACTTGAAATAAACCCTGAGATGAGCGGCAGCGGCACCGGGGTGACACAGTTTTTGTCTTCAGTTCAGTCTTTGTAGTGAAACACACACAGTCCTCCCACCCTCACTCTCTGTGCCCTCATACTCTCCTACATGCCATTTCTCATCTAAAATATATGCTTAAGATCCCGTGGATAATGTCAAAAACTAGGCAGAAACACTCGCTCTACTCAGACGTCAGGCCCTTCTGCTGACTTTTGATCTAAAAAAAAAAAAAAATCCTACTTGATCCGTGTCCTACATTTGGCAAGACTTGGAGGCTCCCTGGTCAGTCTGTGCCAAGGCTTTTCCCCAGACTAAGCCACTAGCAGTGTGCAAAAACCGAGCACAATCCCCCCAGCAGTATGCTGTCAGTGCATATTCTATCACCATAGCCAGGCGGTGTTGTGCAACTCTCCACTGATAGGGTGGGGGTGACGGGAGCCACTGTAGGTGAGGGAGGGAGAGGCTGCAACAACCGGTCAGGAGCAGCTGAGCCTTTTGTGCGTTATTATAGGTTAAAGCCTTCATCTCATGGTCCCACCTGCTGTCTTCAGGAATAAAAGAAGGGAGATCTTTTTTATCCAGGAAGCCTGCAAAAGGCGTACTTTTTTAGACTGATGTTTCCAGTTGATGTGAACAGTAGTTTATGCTACTTCATAATAATACTCCACTACATTTCATAGTTACAAAATAAAAGTTTAACCACATAAAGTAGTTCAAATATGCTAGAGCTTCAGTAATAATTTTCCAGTCATATACAGTATGTATAATAATACAACTCTCTGCTCAATCTGGCCAATAAATACTTTAACTTTAATACTTTAAGTACATTTTGCTGTTAATCCTTTTGCACTTATATGAAATCTGGAAATTTGACTTTACTAGTATATTTACAGAGCAGAATTGCTATTTTTACACATGTCTACCATCTGAGTACTTCTTCCAGCACTGGTGTGAGCCAGTTTTCCAGTGTTCTGAGCTATTGAGGATTTGTTTTTGAGCTGGAGAGATGTTTTGGTTACAGGAGTTTTCCCCATGCTGTCATGGCAACCAGCAGAGAGGGCAGTTGGCAGGATGGTAGTAAGACAGCAAGGGCGACATGCTGTTTGTTCTGCAGATGCAGCCCTCTGTTCCCGAGAAGTCCCTAGGTGGTGCAGACTGAGTGGTGTATCCCAAGGGGCTATCACGTTTCAGAGCGAAAACAAGCCGGCCGGGCCCTGGCAAACAGAATCGCTCATTGCAAAACCTTTCATTTGCAAAGGGCGCTGTAGCTGGAGGCTTGTTTCTTTTTCTGAGAACCCTGCTGAGAAGTCAGACAACGGCAAACTAAATTTTGCAGAATAGTTTAGGGAAATGTGATTCCTGTTTTTTGCTTCTGGTATTATGGGGAGAGTAAGGGTCCAAAGCCCACCTGTTTTTGCACGCTAGAAACAATGAAAAAATCAACAAAAGGGGAGCACAAAGCTGATATATGTGCATGTGCATCACAACAAATATCCAGTAGTTGAAAAAGTCTGTTCAAATCTATTTTGGGGTCATGTTTTTGTGGTCATCCATGTGAGTCATTAAGTCCCAGCCACATGAACAAGTAATACCTAATGCTGTCTGTGGAGAATAAAAGGCTACTGTTGCTGGCATTGATATAAAAGGCAACACTTGCTATAAATAGACTCACCCGAGGCCATAGGGATGACATAAGTACCTCAATCTACCACAGTGGTGCAGCTTGTTTCCTTTTTTAACTTCTCTCTATTTACCCGTTACCACATATGGGGAGCAGCGTGGCGTCATGTGCCATTTTTATCCCAATATAGATATCCTGAATGGTCGCTAATATTGCAGCTCAAGGTCAGGATGATGAGTAATTTATGTAAGGTGTCACTGTGTTTGTATCAACAGCGTGACATCGGAAAGTAAGGACACTGCATGTTATGAGTGACGGCCTGCAGATTTAATCATTTTTCATTCTCGCTTCCTGAAGCACCTGTTTGCATCCCCTTTTTTCAGTTCCAGGCAGAGTTCACTGGATGTCACGTCATTGCTATAAATAACGCTTTCATCATGAAAGCGTCACAGACTTTGTGAATGTGTGCACGATTCCCTTTTGTAATTAGGCTGATAATAGTGAGGGTTTCTAAGAGGCTTCATTCATAATGGCACATATTTCCTGCAGAGTATGAGTCACGCTCTCTACCACAGGGAGAGAGAAGAGCACCTCTATCATCCGTCATCCATTGTGATGTCATCCTGACTCATAATATTAGTGCCTTGACAAGTTAAAGCTCATCCACAGGTCATAAATCCTACCCGCGCCACCTCGTCGCTCTGTGTCACAGGTGTCAGGACGGACAAGTCTGCAGTCGAGTCCGAAGTTAAGGACTGGGTGACGGGACTGACTTTTAAGGCCTGGACAAGTCGCTATGGGTTCTTTGCCAAATGTAACAGTCATAGCGGGAGCAAGGCCAACTAACTACACAAGCTCAAACCATAGCAAAGGTTGCAGGTGTTAAAGGGTAAGTCCAGTTTATTACAACTTAGTTTGGGCCATATTAGTGCATATAATTTTAAGCATAATTCTGGTTTGGTCTTATTTTCATAGTTTTTACCTAAATCTATTGGTTATGATAATATTTTACACACCAAGTGAACTGGTGACATTTGAGAACATATCAGCACTGCAGGGCAAAACCAATGAGCTTGCAGGTTTTGCAGATCCTCCTTCTTACCTGTAAGGCTTTAAATGGACTGACTCCCTCATGTACCTCCAGCCTTATTTTTCTACATACTCTGTCACGCCCTTTACATTCCCTTGATGCCTACTTCTTAACCGTTCCTCCATTTAATAAGAACTCTTTTGGTGGTCAAGCCATTGCCCACCAAGCTCCATTTCTCAGGAGTAATCTACCACTGCACATTCAGGAGGCAAGGCCTGCTGATGATCTCAGATCCAGGCTGAAAACAAGTCTGGTTTCTGTTTCTGCTCAGCGTGATCGTTTAGTTGTAGAATCATGTGTTTTCTTTCTGTTATTTTCTATTAACTTGTTAAAGGGAACAGAGAGTCTTATGTGCACTTTAAATAAACTGTAACTGAAGTATGAATAAACCCTCAGGTTAGTCAAACTTATTTGGAAATGAAAATGACAGTCAATGCTAAAAATATTACTGTGCTTCCCTGTAAAATGAGGGATTATTAGCATTATTGTTAACTGTTGATGCGTATTTCCCCGTTTTGACACATACCCACATCTCAGCAACTGACTTCATGACTACAATGTTATCTGATAAAATGATGTCCAAACCTATGAAAACAGGTAACAAATTGCAATAAACCGGAATAATCCATTGCACAATATGCACTGACAAGACGTGGTGCTGGAAAACCACAGTCTTACAAATACGAGAAAAGAGAAGTGAGAAAGAAACTAGAAGAAAAGAGAAGATTCGCAGAAATTACCGAATGTTCCAGTAAGATTCAACCTGTTGAGGAGTGGATTTAATGGTAGCATCTTAGCTCGCCTTCTCACCACATTAGTCTCAGCAATGTTGTACTTTCTGCAGCCTAAAATGTCAGACAAGTTGTATGTTGCTGCATCTCCATCTGTGATATTTGTCCTGCATGTTTTTTTTTTTTTTTTTTGCTGAACAGTGTTGTATCCAAATAATTCCTGGCATCATCTCTCATCTAACTGCTCTGTGTTGGCAAATTTAACATTTTATCCAGAGAACTGAAGCACTAATTCCTTTCATGCTAACCCACTTCACACAGCAGCAGCATCTGCTTACCAGCTACAATGCACTGTAAGACTTTTTGGTCGCATTTATTTTGTATATACTTTACTACTTTACTACTTTGTATTTACTTGGTGAAATCCACGGACAAAACCTGTAGGCGGACAAAATGTGGTACTGTTCTGCAGCTCCATGGAGCAGAGTTGTTGTGGGGGTTGAAAGTAAGAGAGAAATAAGACTTAGGTCAAAAGGCAGCTTTGAAACATGCACGTGATAACAGCACTCCAGACCCACTGGATTCATTTAATGACTGGACATGAATTACAGTGAAATTACAGGTCAGATATTGTCTGTTGTGTTGCAGAAATAAAATATTTCTCCTGAAATAATACAGTCAAGGCTGCTGTAGTCTTTATGGCCTCAGGGTGTGTACATCACTGACATTAATGATGATGATAATACTATATTTTCAGATCAAGCCTGATATATTTCTTGCATCACAGCAGCTCCATTTGCAACAAAAGAAACCAGCAAAATATTTAACGGTACGTACATTTATTCTGAAGCTGAAGCTCATTATTTAATTATCTTTATTTTTTAGGACAAGAGTGCTTCAGTCTAACCTTAAGAAATCAAGGAACCCTGTATCTCCAGTTTGATGGTAACAATTTGTATTCATTGCTCAGGACATGGCTGAGGTTAGAGACAATGCTGTTGGCAAGCCTCAATATGTCATTTTGGAGGGCTGATTCTTAGAGTTTCTCAAGGGCTTGGCTTCCAATCTTTGAGCAGATTGTCATTTGTTTTGACTTTAAAGTAGTGGACAGACACTTGTACCATGCAGTATTACAACACTGTTCAACGCTCATAATCACAACATTGAAAAACAAATGAAGGATTTGCCTACTCGCTCCAAAAGACCTAAGGCGGCGGACAAAATAAAGGCTTTGTTTTGTCTTTCTGCAGACAAATTCAATGTGGTCTGTCCAGGATAACAGATGGTCTGTCACTACACCCCAGTATTTGTGTGGAAATACCTGCTTGTTTTTTTTTCCATTATGGATAACAATACAAACTTTATGGGAGTCAGATGTTGAACCAAACACAATTTCTTCCGTTTTCATTGTGCCAAGCATTAAGCGGATAAAAGCTACGATGCTCAGATTATATATGATCAAAACAGGAGTGCAGCACTTTAAAATCAGAGGAGGGGAATAATCCCTCGTCTATTGAGCCCACAAGACTTTTAGCTGTCTGCCCCATGACTTCCCTGAGTTCAGGTCGCCAAGCAACCGGCCCCCTGCTATTACAGCTTTCATGCAGCACTATCTCAGCGTTGATGTCATGGTTGCCCTGGCAACCATATGACCAAGACACCATGACTCTTTGCCACTGTTAACAATCTATAAGCCCGTTTTTTGTTTTTTTTTTTCACTGGCAAGCAGGAGCCGTGATGGTATGTGATGTCACTTCACAGCCTCTCTTTCTATATCTTTCGGTTGTTAGAAGCAGCTGTCTCCATTCTGAAGAACAACAGCATCAACTTGAGCATTTTAAGATGATCAAAAAGGGTTTGAAGGTCCAGTATGTGGGATTTAGTGGGATCTTTTGGCAGAAATTGAGTATAATATTTATAAGTATGTTTGCAACAGAGTATAATCAGCTGAAAAGAAGAATCTTTGTGTTTATATCTACAGAGGGAGCCGATCCTCTTACATGGAGTCCACCATGTTTCTACAATAGCCCAGAATGGACGAACCAAACACAGGCTTTAGAGAGGGCCTTCCGTTTTTCATCTTTTTAGCCGTAGTTTCTTCTACGCGCTTGGAAAAGGAGGGTGAGGCGACCACACAGATCCTTAAGGGACCATTTAGCATCTAAACCTTTAGCATCTTTATGAGAAGCCTTTTCAAAAGCTTTTCTGCCAGAAAGCCTTTCTAACAGGGGGTTAATGTTGTGAAATGGTTGCAGTTGGGTTAAGTTTGGGAAGAGATCATGGTTTGGGTAAAATAACCAAACAAGACGTAATATAAGTACATTATGTAAGTCATGTACATTAGTTAAAATACATTGACAAATGGCTTCAAATGGCGCTTTTTCGTTCTGAAGGGTGTGACAAAATGTCCCTATTTGATGACTTGGGAATGAGAACGATGTGGGTGTTCAGATGTTTGCAATCTGCAACCTCACCACTAGATGGCACTAAATCCCACACACTGGCCCTTTAAATATGGGTCCAGTTGGCAGTGATGGTAAGGATGCATGCCTGTAATTTCTTTAAAATAAGGCTTGCCTCTCAGCAGCTCCTGCAGTAAATGGATTCTAAATGGCAACAATCCAAAGATAATCCGCCGCTGAAAAAGCAAATGATTAATGCCCGTGACTTAAATCTACTGTAGATTGCAACTGCCAAAACCCAAGAATTGTGGTAATCTCGGCCTCTCATTGCCTCCAGCGAATCAGCCACAATGCCGTGGGATAGTGTTTTATTTAGATTAGATCAGGGTCAATGCAGCAGGACTCAACTGCAAATGGTCTCATTCATCTTAAAGACTGTAGTCTTGTGTTTTCTTCAATTATTAAAAATACCATGACCAATCAGATTTAAAGGCATGAGGAGAAAGGGACCAAAAAGAAAGGAACGCAATCGTGACCACGAGACAAGAGTTAACCCTCGCACTTCCTGTCAACACTCTCCCCTCGCACTGCGCCCAAAGGGGTCGTGACCTCACAACTTAAACTACCCCAAGGCGGCAGCTGCCCTGCTTCTGAAGAGCAAACACGCGCCAATAATCACAGCCACAATGATGGTGTGTTTTCCCTCGGAGAAAGATTTGACAATAAGCAGCATAACAAAAAAAAACAAAACATGCTGACAGAGTTCAGGATCCACAACAAAGCCGATGCTGTTGAGGTTGGAGAGTCTGCACATACACAGACTCTTTTCTCAGTCGCAAAGAATGTTAATGCTTTAATTTACACTTTCTTATTAACTATTCATAGTTTTGTCCTGTTCCAGCAATTTATGTCTGACAACCAGAAATTAGATTATCAGTGTGATACGTCTGGAGTTTGTCAGAGACAAATGAGCGGCTGATCTTACAATAGGATGCCTCAGATAAACCCCTTTCTGCTGGAGCTCCCAAAATGAGCTAACCACCGTACTCTGCAGATAATAATCTTTATGACTGAGAGACTTTTGTTGGGTTCCCTGGAGGGAGTGAAATACTGATGGTGAGGACTTGTTATGCGATGATCTGTCTCAATCTCTTCCCTCGACAAAGATAATCCGTCTAGTTCACTGTGTACTGTGCCTGTTTGCCCGGGAGCCTCGGTCTGCAGGCTGGCGGTGGCACGCTGGAGCGGAGCCGCGGGGAACTAGGTAAAGGACGGGGAGGAATCAGCGCTCGCTGCGTCTGGCGGTGCCAAGGGCGATCTGCCGACTGGGAAGCACGCCCAGAGTACGTGTCCAGATAGGAAAACAATCTGAGGGATCTTTTCCCCCCACACAGTAAGCAGGAAATGAGGGTGATGGTGTGGTGTCTCTGCAGGTGAGAGGAGGCAATGCAGCTGCTTTTTTCAGAGGAAGGAGGATTAATTCAGTCTGGTTGTGCTATTAATGGTTGGTCTGGAAGTTCATCCTAAAGGCAGCAACACAGGTCTGCCAAAGTCCTTCCAATGTGGAGTCTACAGCGCTGAAACGATTAGTTGAGTAATAAATTAGCCAATTAACAGTAAATTGATTGACAACAAAGTTCACAACCGATTACTGGGGCCTGCAGGGTGAAAAGGTGAAGTGAACCTAAAGTGTCATATAATATGAAATTATTTATGAAGGAACAATAAACAAACTAGAGCATTCTGATCTAATTCAAGTCTAATTTAAGTGTGTGTGACTATAACAGGAATCCTTTTGTTGTAACTGATGAGACTTTCCATGAAAGCCTCATTCATGTTTCTGTTATTTCGACACATTTCTGATTGACTCTCGTGCTGCTGGCATCTCTATTTTTGCTCAATAAAAGTTTTATCTCATGCGAGCTGGAAGGGCATGATTGGGGTTCTTGGCCAGGTTCTTGGTTTTGTTTACGTATTCACTGACCAGACATTTCCTGAAGCTATTTCTGAATAATAACTAAGCTCATTTCAACTTGTATTTCATTTTGTCTTGACGAGGATCTTTTACGAGCACTTGTCTTAAGACAACGATAAATGCTGATGTGACGGGAAGCTTATTTCATGTATATTTAATGACACAAAAATAGCATTTCGTAAACACTTTCTCTTAGCCTTAAGTGAAACTTACTTATTTCAATATTATATTTTTAAATGGAAAAGTGTTTTGTAGGACAAGATGTTTATAGTCTTTGGTTTTGGTACATTTGCATCAATGCCACAAAATCTACACCAAACCCTACTCACAAAAGGGACTATTTCTTGAGATTATAGACTACAAGATTAATAACCCAATAAAAAATGAATATATGATAGATTATGCCCTATGATTCTGTCCTGAAGTTGTTGTATAACAGTGAGTGTCTTTCTTTTTTTTTTTTTACTATTGTT
The DNA here is from genome assembly GCF_017976325.1 of Chelmon rostratus. Lineage (NCBI taxonomy): Eukaryota > Metazoa > Chordata > Actinopteri > Chaetodontiformes > Chaetodontidae > Chelmon > Chelmon rostratus. The sequence continues at coordinate 9,778,971 of NC_055677.1, forward strand.
TATAATCCCTCAAAATCCTTTTTTTGAGCCTACTATGAGTACTACATACAGCTTTGTGTTGCGTCCCGAGCAGGGCTGGCTTCCAGGCAGCCGGTTAGTTGTGAATGTTTATCTGAGGCTGCGCTGCTTACACCACAGAGGCAGCATGGGAGTCTGGCACAGATACAATGCTGTGAGCTGAAACTGTGACGTCATGTGGGTGGCCGTTCCTATGTAGTCAGCACTTTTCCCCCCTCCTCCTCCTCCTCTTCTCCTCTTCTCCCTACAGCTGCACATCACACACTGACCTCTGGCCATCCTCCACGAGGCCCAGGGGGAGGGGGCTGGACCAGGAGCCCTGCACACAAGTCGGGGGAGAAAGGCACTAAAGCAACCCATGACGAGGGGAGGGATAGGAGGTGAAGTTTTAGGGGGGAAGGGTGGCGAGGTCGGTTAACCTCTCTCCTCTGCAGACTGACTGATCAGAGAGGATGGAGAGCGGTCTGGTGTCGGTCTGGGCATCTCGTCCAGATAGAGTGAGACACAAAGGGGTGGGAAAGAGCAACAGCACGGCAGCAGCAGAGAGCGCCCGTCTCACATGCTCCCCCATGTGAGAATGAGCCAAGCAAGAACGGGAGCAGCTTTATGTAAGTGTCTCCCAGCAGGCTGTGGGATGCTGGAGAGCCTCACATGTTTGTGCTGTGGTCATCCCACAGGGATGGACCAGGGCCCGTCCCGTCTCCAGCCACTTATCGTCCGTCTGCCCCTGTCTGAGCATTCGGTTTGTTTGTGCGTCCGTGTCGCCGTCTCTCCGTTGTCCACCCCTCCCATCATCGTCTCTCCACTCCTGCCGCTGCTCCCTGGTTCACCCCTGGCTGCGAGGGCTTGCAGCTGGGACGGGGAGGAGCAGGCGGAGGTAGAGGGAGGGAGGGTGAGGAAAGGCGGGAAGGAGGAGGAGGACAGATCAGAGGTGCCGGCTCTGTTTCCCAGCAGACATAGCAGAGATCAGAACCGAGTCCAAAACATAAACAGTGGCCGAGATTTACTCACATGGCTTTGAGATGTGTGCCGTAAAAGACATCACTTGCAGTTCTGCGTGGCCCACAAACACCAAGAATATCTTTAAACAACAGCTCATCAATTCAGATACTTTAAATAACATGAAATCAAGCACATATGTGCACACACATCCAGCATCGCAGCCACCTCTTACCCCCTCTCCTCCTTCTCTCAGGGCAGCTGGCAAAATACAAAGGGGAGAAGTGTGCAACTGGTGCGATAAAGCTGGGAACATCTTGCTATTCAAGCGTCAGCATAATAAACTGGAGGCACAATTAAGGAAAAAAAAATCCCCTAAACCACATGAACAAGTGCTCAGTGCTGCAGCAGCGTTCAGCGCCTCAATCCAGCTGCGGGTTGTCTTTAGGATACAACAGAGCTTTTCTGTTCCCCCTTCTGGGGAATGCAAATGATCAGACAGTGACATACTGAGGGACTACAAAGCATGTGTGTTTTAACCTCACATGTGCTGCCATGATACTATTCGGGAGGTCTGATATATTCGTGTGCACAAACATTACTCCCTTTGTCTAAGATTCCCAAAAGCTTCAGCTACAACACACAGTGGGATATTCATATAAAGTTAATTGTTAAAAGGTGCTTTAAAACTTTACGATTTAACAAGATAGAACAAAGAGCCCTTATTTAAACCTTAGATTAAAAAAGTTGCTGAAATCTTCAAAAAAAACCCCCACCTCCTGTAAAATTAACAGCCCTAAAAAGCATAAAGTTTGAAGGTTTTTCCCTGAAGCTTTAAAAAAAAAACAGAGAGATTCCTCGCCCTAAACCCTCCTCTCTGTTCTCACAATCCCCCGAGGAGGCTGGTGCAAAGTCTGCCGCTGTCTGGCTGTTCCCATGGCAACCACCAGGTGAGCAGACAGGCTTGGAAAGCACGGCGGAGAACATGTGACTCCCTCCACATGCTCAGGCACAGCACACACACACACTCGCTCTCGGCTAACAGGAGGCGAACTCCCTCCTTTATTCGAACTTGCAAGTACATGGCGTAGTCACAAAAAGGCAATGTCTGGTGAGTCTGAAAGCAGACGAGCAGATGACCAGTCTGCCAGTCCGTCTGTTTGCCACTCTCTGTGACTGTCTGTGACACATGCACACACACACACATGCAAACACACACACACACACTGTGCTGAGGAGTGAAGAAGAAGAAGAGGAGGAGGAGGAGGAGGCTGCCCCAGAGGGGGGCAACTGAGATGTGTCATAACCGCTGAACGTCAAGTCCGGTTCTGCCACAGCGTCAAAAGGGGATGGAGATGCTGGAGCAGCAGGGGGAGTTCGGCATGAAAAAGTCCCACGAATCATGATGAACATTTTGAAAGAAATTCTGGAGAAAAAGAGAAGAAGCTAAATGTCAGCATGCTAACATGCTCACAGTGACAATGCTAAAATGACTTAATGTTTTTATGCTCCCCGCCATCATCATCATCATTAGCATGCTAATATTTGCTAATTAGCAGTCAGCAGAAAGTACGGCTGAGGATGATGGGCATGTGTTTAGTTTTGCAGATATTTGGTCATAAAACAAAATAGTGGACACATTAAAAATTAGACCTGATGATGGCGCTATCTGGAAAGTCACTATTACAATTAATCCTGAGTGGGACATGAGCGCATGCTCCAAATCTGATGGCAATCCATCCAATAGTTCACTCAAAACCAGAAATATTGACCTCATGGCGGCGCTGGAGGACCAATCAGATGATCCCACGTTAGTCGTCTTCCTCTGGGGATCATGAACGCTTGCACAGAGTTTCACTGCATTCCATCCAGTCGCGGCAGAGTTAATTCATCCTGGACCAAAGCGCTGCGCAGATGGGCCGACTGATCTTCTTCAGTGATCTAATCTTATCTTTCTATTTTACTGCTCTGTTATTTCTTTACTTCGCTGTTCCGACGCCAGGACAAATTCCTTGCACACATGTACCCGGTGACTAAAGTCTGATTCTGATGAGGAGCTTAAAGATTATTATTAGAATTCACTTGCAAATGCAGTAATGTTGTGTATCACATTTCTGCCAGTAAAAAGGAAAAAAAACTGTGTGTTGCTTAGTAGCATGTACACAAAGTCGTGTGCAGTTACTGGAAGGAAATATTATGATCTTACTGTTTATTATTGACTCTTTTTATCACTAAGATATTGCCTGTTTGTGCTAGCTGTTGTATTTCCTCCTTCTGCACGTGGCACACGCTGATGGATTACTACAGTGGTGGGGCTTCAGTCTCTGTCATATCCAACAATACCAACCATCAGCAGGCTGTAAAGCTACAGGCTGCCAAAACACAGCAAAATGCATGTACTGTCCAGCAGCCACATGTGATTAGGATGACCATGTTTTGGACTGAGAAGATTCACCGTTTGTTCTGTTGGGACACGGCAACGAGCCCCGTGTCCATCACGAGCCCCTCTTATTGCGTCGTCACAGGTGACGAATAAGGCTGGATCAGTCCTGCACTGTAGATCTGAGGAGGGCTGGAGACGCTGTGCCTCTCCCCTGTCCTCTTGTCTCAGCTCTGTCTGGGATTTGCATAATCAGGCAGGTGACGGAGGTCAACACGCCGCCATGTTGCCTTTCATTACTCATCTATCGCTGCCTCTCTGTTTGTGTCCGGCTTCGCAGGATGACACAGGATGCCTAAGCCAAACGAAGGTCAATCCACCCACCTGACCTGTCTCTGACACTCCACCCTCATGCGCTCATGCTGCTGCTGCGTGATTCATCTTTTATTCATGTCTGCCTCAAATGTGAACTTGATAAAAAGCATGGCCACATAACATGAGGAGGAACACACTCACTCCTCGGAGATTTCATCACTGTTTTAACATGTAGGCTACACAGTGAAAACCCTGTTTGTGTGTGTGTGTGTGTGTGTCTGAAAACGTGCAGGATTGCCACAGAGGTGGAGAAAAGTGCACACCTGCATGAATATTACATTACATGTGTTTTTTGCTTTAACAGCCACATGTGTCTCTTTCACTTGCAAGCATTCCCCTCCCATAACTGCCACCGGCGTTCTATAAAAAAATAAAAAAAAAACTCTTCCTCCTGCCATGGCCAAGTTGTGCTCCCGGCCCCTCGGCTTCGCAGCTCCATCCGCCGAGGTGATTTCTGTGGAACACGACTCCAGAATAGGCTGGCTCGTGTTGCCGTGGATTCCGCCTGTCCGCCTGCAGGGTCTATAAATAGTGCCTGTCAGATATTTTCACTCCTGTGCTGAGCGCACTCAGTGGCAGAGCAGTGTATTAATATCCACGGTGACCAGAGTCGTGCCTCAGGAGGGAGAGTATGGTGCGGAGGTGTGTGTGTGTGTGTGTGTGTGTGTGTATAGGGAGGGTAGGTGGAGGGACAAACAGCCAGGGGCTCAGCAATACTACACACAACCAGCAGGCTGTCATCTTCCCTCCAACCTCCCTCTGCAGACTGAAGCTCCAACAAGAGACCTCTTCATGTCTCACTCTCTGACGTCTCCCCACAATGCGTACACACAGCTTACAGGGGACGTGATCTGAGTCACATTACCTTTTCACAATGATTACTCCACGTCGTAACCGTCTCCTAGAGACTCCAAACAGAGTGTCTATTACACAATCAGATGCGAAAAACCACACAAGGCCTATCATCTTAATCATAGGGATTCTGCAGCACATGAATTACATTACAGAGGGCTAATATCCCTGGTGCACGTTGCTAATCAGCCTTGAGAAAGTGCAGATCTGCAGATAACCCGTGAGAGCTTCAGCTGTGTGAGATTTAAGCATGAAAAATAAATCAGGAGAACAATCATGAGGATTAAAAGTGGGTAAACAAGGCACGTCGGGTATGAATTCAATAATAAGATAAAAGGTTTTTTACCAGTTTGTGCAGCTCACGCGTACAGTAGGTGCAAATAATACTATGTCTTTTAAAGCTACACCAGTTCATCATTTCTTAGCTGGTCATGTGCATACACCCCAGCTTTCACAGCTCTCTCACTCACGCACACACGCACACACATGCACATATCTAGTGATTGCCTTGTGTAATAGGGGAGGACTCTGAATGCGCAGCTGCAAAGCGTCACATGTGCGCCTGAACAACCTGAGGTCAGATACAACAACATGCAACACGCCAACAGAAAATGTGGCCCAGTTGCCAAACTCTCCACACGTTTTTGGGCATTTAAGAAATTATGTAAATTTAGCCAGTTTCCATGTGTTTCTCTCTCAAAAAGAAACAAGCTCTCTCCTCTCCTTACACTCACACACTATCACGCCGGTGATCATTAAAACATGCACGACAAACACGTATCAAAGGAGAATGAATGCTGCAACAGTGTGACGGTATTCAACATGATTGCATCATGTGTCTACACACAGGAGCCTCCTGCACTCCATGAACAAGGACTGTGTGCAGAGAGCCTGCAGAACACTGCCTCCAGTGGAAAGGGTCGGTATAACTTAAACTGCTCCTAATGACGGTGCTGTGAAACAGCCACAGAGAGTGGACAAAGCTGCTAATGTTCAGTTTTCATTAAAAATGTTTCATAAAGATGTTGATTTTCCACTGTGAAATTAAGCAATTCTCCACAAGGCAATATTTTATGCTCTTTGGTATGTAATGCACATAATTGATTTTATTTTGCATCTTTCTTATTGTCTTATTGTCCTTTTTATTTTTGCCACTCTAACAAGTGAATTTCCCTGGTGTGGGAATATGTAGTTGTAATGAATTGCATGATACTGCAAGGTGGTCATGTTATTTCATCCACTCCTGTGTGTGATATGAGTGTAAAAGCTGCTAAGAATAGTATAATGAGTTTTAACATACATAATTTAACGTGCATGCATGTGACAGCTTGAAGGGGATAAATGGTATTTTAAAAAAGTGTTTTTCAAAGGGGTAGTCCAGCAATTAAGCACTGCACTTCCATGAAACTGGAGGACTCATAAGGAATAAAAGGCAAAAATCTGTGCATCAGCAGCCAAGACCTGCTGACTTTTAGTCCCCAACATACTGAAGTCAAGCTCTAAAAACATGGCCCCTACACGTCTGAAGTCTTTTCGTTAGACCCTTCCTGTCTGTTAAATGCCTGTGTCATTCAAACTCCACGCCCATGTAACTCAGGGTTTCTATTTTAAATGTGTAGTTTCCAAGCCTAACCCAAGATAACCCCTGATGACATCACCAGGGGATATTTTCTCAAACTTTAAAAACCTCCCTTCAGGGCCACAGAACACATACAGCTGATCATGACTGGGAAAATCAGGGCATTTCCCCTTTAATTCACTTTAAAACTTCACTTTTCCCAATAGAAAAAAAAGATACAGATAAAGGGCATGAAAAGTGCATTAAAAAGACTCAACAAACTCATGCTGCACTATATTTTAAAATATGGATTGTACTAAATTCTCTATGAAACTTCTCTCAGATAAACGGTGCAGATATCTGCCTGTGTGACAGTATTGCAGTACAAAGTGTGACAGGTAGATATAAGAGATTGCAGTTGGCTTCTCTCTCAGTTTGTTCTGTCTGTACGCAGACATTCCAGGAGCTGCACCGTGTGACGTCTCACATAAGGCATCACATTTCACAGTGGCCCACAGTCAAAACCTCAGACCTCTTTGCTGGTGCAGCTGATTACTTGCAAGCATTGAATTAAACCTCTGGACTGGCTTATTAAATAAAGGCCAGCGTGCACACAGGAGCAATTCATTCCTTCCAAAAGAAAAGAGGAGGAAACTGTGCAGATACGCCCTCTTTTTCCTCTCTCGTGTTGCACGAGACTACGCTGCAGTATTGTGTGCTCGACGTCTTTTTTTTTCCTCCAGCTTCATAAATTTACTCTAATATCCTCATATGCTCCACTTCGCTCTCCTCCCCTTTCCTCCGCCTCTTCCTCCTTCACAGTGCCCAGCCTCTACTGGCGCCACAGCAGGGTCATCTGGGGTTCCACAGCAGAGGGGGAATGCGTAGAAACAACAATCGTACATTTTCACAGAATGAAACCATGAATGAACCACAAGCACAAAATACTCTGGCTGTATGCAAAACAGACCAAGAAAATCTCATTAAAACACTTTTAGGATTCAGCGTTGCTGCTGCGCCACCAGTTATCCAAATGCATAAAAAGGCGGTTTTAACTCCCTGTGATTATTATCTCCGGGCAACCTTAAATCCACTGCCAGCGGTTGGGTTGGTGTATGCTTAGAGAGCAGTCCTGATGCAGTGCTGCTGCTGCTGTGTGCTGACAGAGGAGGAACAAAGGTGAAGCTGTGAGTACAAACTCTGCACAAAGACAGGAAACCTGATATTCCAGCTCTCGACATGGACTGAGTGTAGAGAGAGGGAGAGTGTGTGCATGTGTGTGATATCAACAGCAGGGAACATTAAGTCCTGCAGGACACATTCTGCACAGACGGGTACACTGCATGTGTGTGTGTATGTGCTTTTTTCTTCCTTTTTTTTTGTACAGTACATCTGCAGCACAATTAATCATCCTCGACTAAAGTACGTTGAGAAACTGTGTCAGAGTTTAACCTGCTTTCTCGTGCACTCACACTTCAGCTTCATGAGGTTTGAGCACGGAATGCAACAAAGAAGAATATTTAAATATATGTAAATCACTAAAATGCATCAAATGAATTGCAGGCACTTGCACCAATATTCCTCATCTATAAAAAGAAGCTCTTTCTTGGGTCAATCAAGCCACGGAAGCTAAATACTTTCAGTCTCATTGACAGATTAATGCTGTCACTTTCTTTGACTGCAGAACAAGAGCTGTGTTTGTGACCACGTACAGTTCAGTGCAGTGCCTCCGTGGGCAGCCCCTGACCCAGCATTGTTATGTGAAACCCTGGGCACCATGCTCCAGTGCTCAGCTATGCCGTCACCCCCTCTAGGCATGTAGCAAACACAGCCCTCTGAGTAGCCAGCGAGCGGCTGCCCTCCTAAGCCTCGCAAAGCAGCTTAGAGCCCCGGCTGCCTCCGCGGTGGTCACATGTGTGAAACGTGCACTCTCACTGACACACAAACACATGCAGGCAGGCTCGCCGCCGCCTTGTGCATGGCCACAGTGGGACGGGCTTACTCGGCCTCATGGACAAAAAGGGGACGGGTTAGGTCATAGTCACTCCCACTCAGCTGTACCGAAGCACGTTCCCCCTCAGGCACAACACACACACCTGCAGAAAAACATGCACCAGGACAGAGAGCACACACACACACAGACACACACACAATGTTCTGCTGCTCACCACAGCTCATGTTCTTCGCAGGAAAGAGGGAGTGTTCCAGCAAATCATAGCCATGTGCTGGGAGAAGGCTGGAAAGAATACGCTTTCCCAATGACACATAGATTCCCACTTAGATCCATCCACCAGGCGCTGAGAACAAATGAACTGAAAAATACTTTGGTAAAACTCAGCTTCAGTTTTGTTTGGTTTCCCCTCGCTGTTCTCCAAAACATGACGCAGCCTGGGTGAGCTGCTACACCTAATTAGAGTCAATTATGGGCAAGAAAAACAGCCAAACAATCTAGTTTCTCTGACAACAGAACAAAAGCCTGTTTATCTTGTTTTATCTCTGTGGACATGGGAATATTATCAGGGTTTGTGTCGACTCCTGCTATTGGTTGCTTGTGATTTCGGTGATCTAAGGATTTAATCCTCAATAAAAGTCACTCAAGTGACTGAAACCTTAATGTAAAATGTGCTGCAAGCTCAGCAACCACAGCTCAGCACCGGGGCTCCTTCTTGCACAAAGAAAGCTTGGTGATTCCTTTCATGCCTCGACTTTTCTCCAGTTGTTTCTTTGATTTGTGACTCAGCTAAAGGATAAATATATACACCTTTATCATGCTCTTTTCATTCCTCCTCGTCTTGTTTCACTTCCTCCTCCTCACTTTTCTCTGCGAGGGGAAGAATGAAGAGCTAGCCAGCAGCAACCAGCAGCAATCAGCAGCGGAGGGATTCACAAATATGCGGGGATCTGAAATATATTCTCAAATCTGAGTTAAAAACATTAAAAACTGTGTTTTCTGAGGCATAATGCATAAAGTTAATTACTCTAGTGTCTTGCTAATTCCATTGTTAACACGAATAAATCTCAATAATAACAGCACTGTAGCCTAAAACACTGAGTAAAAACAAGAAAGGAAATTTTGTTTTTGTAGATTATCTGATCTGATATTACTGTCTTCTCTGCTGACAAAGATTAATTAACTTTACAAAGTTCTTGCCATAATGATCTATTCATTCAACATCTTAAACATAATCAGTGTAATTATCACTGCCACCACTGTTGCCTCAGACATTTAATAGTCTTTTCTTGCTTTTGGCACAATCGTTGATGCAGCTATATGTAAGGCTCAGACACACTGGTCCCGCTTATGACGGTCGGGTGCTGACATTGCTGCTACGACATTTCACATGCAGCAATTGTGTGAATCTATCAAAATGAGAACATGTGCACAGCAAAAAAAAAAAAAGTTTTCTTCTCAGTCAAACCATCTTCCAGTGCATCCTCCATATTTTAACATTTGGCAGCTCGCACACTGCAGGGAACCCTCATCTGCTCTCTGCCTGCTTCTGTTTTGGATCCACACACTGAACATTTGCTTTTACGTCAAGTACGTCACGAGGAGCAGATGAACGCAAGAGAATGCATATGTGTGACAGAGCTGATGCGTTCGCTAATAACTGTGTATATGACATTTATCATCTATATATGTCACAGTCGCACATCAGAAACGTTGGTGCTCCTGTTTAAAATATTGAAATATGTTGCATTATTTATGTTATGCATATGTATGATATCCAGGCAGTCAGTAGTTGTGCGTACTGTACAGCAGACTGGGGGAAATATGCCTCAGTCTTTTTGGCATTAGACTGGAAAAACACTTCGGTCGGGCACTTCTTCTCTAAAGAGCAAAAACTCCAAAGTTAGACATCAGAGTACAAATTAATTGATAGTTAGGGCAAAAAGAAAAGCCAGTAAATTAAAGTATGCTTCCTCTAGTTCTAGTTATGTTGCATGCGTTTGCCTCTTCAGGGGTGGTCTGTTTCTAGACTACAGATGGGACATTTCTAACTAATTGGGTTCAAATCTTGGCATCAAAGTAATCTGGCTGAGAGATGACTGATGAATAAATAAGACATTCCTACATGAGCCAAAACTGATTTGAAGAATTACTTTTTCAGTGGGATTAGACTAATAAGCGAAGCTACACCAAACTGATTAAGATACGTCTGTTATGAACAGCATCTAACAGCTAAAGAATTATTTAATGAACGCCGCAAAGTGACAAAATAAACGTTTTCTCCCACATTCACAAATGACAAGAGTGTTTTTTTTCTCCAGAGTTCTCTGAATGAAAACCAACTAGATTACCTCAATTGCATGTTGGGCAGTATCACTAGTAGCAGCAGCATGAATCACACCCACACACACACACACACACACACACACACACACACATCACTGCTGAGTCACACGCACTGTGTCTGCCCTCTGTGTCATGATGCATACATATTACCCATCATGGGCAAACTCATGACTACTGGCCCTGTGAGATGCATGGTGTGTGTGTGTGTGTGTGTGTCACTCACATCCAACAGGCCATCCGATCAGTATCACACGCCTCTGTACAGCAGTGCAGACCTCTGACTGGTACGTGTGATGCAGACAGGATGCTGTAGAAACGAGAAGCCGCATCAGGGTTAAGTGAGGTAACAGACTTTAAAGGCCTTATGATGACAGAATATGTCTCTGGCACATGATGAGACAGAATAGTGCTGCATATAAATTGATTTCACTGTCTGCGATCAAATATGCTTATATTTGCGTCACAGGCGAAACACTGCTAAGCAGTTATGACCTTATCTTCCTCAACTATCTGGTCTCTGTTCTCGCTGCTGTACATTCTGGGTTATTTTTGTGCACTGAAGTTTGGCCTTGAATGGCCCCACTGTAGTGTTCCCATATAACCCAAATGTGGGCAAGACAATACAGAGCGCTGTGTTTTTGTGGTCTTTACCGCCCCCTGCTGGACAAGCTTATAACATTATGCATGTGCAATATGAAAGGCCAGTCCCTTCTCACGGCTGCTTTTACACATTCAGACACAGGAAGTCAGACAGATGCATCTGTGAGCGTGTTCATGCTGTCCTCTTTGCAGCTCTTCACCAGTCACGGAGTGTCATCCACTGGTATTTAAGTCTCCTTCCAACCAGCCGCGGATCCTCCCTCCAAAACAGCTGGCTGGTGTGCGCAAGTGTGTTTAAAACGCAGACAAGGCCAGTAAACTTCCCCCTAATAACACTGCACAGTTCACAGTCAAAGGCGGCACATTGCATATTCCCTTTCATCTATCCAGTGCCTCTGAGACAGACACAGGAGTGGGTTTTGAAGGGAGGGATGAGGGTTGTAGTCAGGGGAGGGGCAGAGGAGGGGGAGACAGCCAGGCTGAATCTCCCGTTTTTGCCCCAGGGGTGTGTGCTGCTGTGTTGCTCTCTCTTTGTCTGAAGGCTGATTAACAGAAAGCAAGACTAAAGAGAGTGAATATGAATTCTGGGCGCTGACAAAAGCTTCTATTGTCTCAAACCTCCACTGCATTTTACAAGTGCGTGTAACAGGGAAACCCACATAAAGGACAATACAAAGATGTATTCAGATTGAGTAAAAACAGAAATACGAGTGAAAGTCCTGCATTCAAAATTGTACTTCAATAAATGTATGGATTTGTCTGCAGTAAAGTTAACTTTTAATTTAATGTTTTTATCTCATGCTTGGAAGTAAAATCTTAACATCTTAAAAGCTTAACTAACTATTAGCTATAGCCATCATGTAGTGGCATTAACATCTAATTTCCATCTGAAATAACATCAGAAACTGTAAATATGGTGACAATACATCAATGTTGTGTTTTCAGCTTGTTCCGCTGCCCCCAAGTGGCCAAAATCAATTAATACACCTTTAATGTCAGTATTTGAGGAAGTGTATCAAGTTACAGCACCTTGAAAAACTGCTTAGAAAGCTTTCAGTTTAAAGTTAATGGTGTGTGCAGTTTATTTCATGACACCAACCTGAATAACATTCTCACATTTTCTTCATTCTAGTTTATTTTTAGCTTTTAGCTTTTGTGTCAATTCACTAATCCAGCCCTCGATGGGTTTGCTGTGGTAAAGAATTTCACCACATAATAGCATCATTATTGAACCCCTCTATCATTTCACATATGGAAAAAGCTTCCATATGCACATAAGCACTGTGATTATACTATGCAGTACCAGCCAGAAATAAAATAATAATTACAGCTCTGGTATGTGGCCCACAAAGCTGAATGTCATGGCCAGTAATATGTATGTAGTTCGTTTAACATTCAAATCCAGAAACGCTGCAGTGGATTACATGTTTCTTAGCTGATGCGGTTTTGTTGCAGCATGTGTCAGGGGGAGTCTGTGTAGTCAGCGAGGTCACGAGGGAGCAGAGCTTCCTGCTGCTCTTGGTTGATCCCTGAGGGTCAGCAGGTCTTGGAATTCCTGGGTGGAGACGAACTTCCACGCCACTTGTTTCCTCGCTGGCTGTCTGGGACTGCTGAACTCCAGCCCGTCGAAATTGAATCGAAGAACTAAGAACCTTTAAAACAGGGGTGCCCAAACGTTTCACCACGTAGGGCCAAAGCTGAAACTTAATGGTGGGCCACTGGCATACAAGGATACCAAGTTCTCTAATTGGCTGGTTTTGGCATCAGGTTTTGCAAAGTGTCAATCTGCTTGCTGTGCTCAGATTATGAAAAATAACTAATAATTAGGGATCCTGCATATTTCAAGAGCATTTTTACCCCACAAACATAAAATGGCATGAACAATGATTTATAGCTAATTTTTCTTATTAGGGCACCGTGTACCATTTATTCTATTTAGGCGTCCTTTCCGCATATCTAATATCAGAGCAACAAGGCTTGTGTTCATTTGTTCCAACATTAAGTAAGTGACTACAGAATCAGATACCTGGTTGAACGTGAAATGTTGTGAACATCCCTGCATTGTACAAGAGTACTTGAATATGTATTACTGGAAGGATATGTACACATCACTTCAGCAGTGATTTTGAGAGAAGCTACTGGCAAAGAGAGACAATTGTTAGAGAGGGTGACGATGAAAATGAATGATAGTGTAAATACAGTCGCTGGCAGAGCCTGTCTCTGTGCCTCTCGGGTGCGCTTATGTTTGGCAGATTTGTCATGCTGGCTCATATCGATCTTCCCTCTGTGTGATACATTAAAATCTGTGTGGCACTTTGTAGAAAAGCCATGACGTTGCTCTTCATTAAGCTCGGGTGGCCGGTGCTGTTTGAGTGGCTCCCCGTCAACAGATGTTAGAGCTAATGTTCCACACACTGCCACCTGCTGTACAAACAGGCAGTTAGGCCTCACGTCAAGGTTGCAGCCAGGAAAATATTTAAATGGAGGCACAACAGGAGAGAAGAGTAAAATATGTGAGAATCCCTGGAAAAACAGGAGGGTTGCCAGGTTTGGTTTACAGCAGCAGCCTGAGCCCTTTGCTGCTCGTCATTTCTTCTCTCTCTCTATAACTTTCCTGCCTGTCTCCAGCTATCATTATCAAATGATTAAAATAAAAACAGAAATGGCAAAAAACACATTAAAATACGTTCTATAATATGTAGCATCTTACCAAGGAGCATCTAGCTTATGCTTCAAAAGAGGCAGTAAAAAATAATTGTTTAATTGCAGTGGTGTATCCAGGCTGTTTTGAATGGGGCGTTCAAAGTCGGGCACAGACTTTAAAGGGGATTTGCACTAACCATGACATTTCGGATCTTCCAAGTTTTGTAGTCAAGTAAATTCAAACTTTTCCAGCAGCGTGGGCCAGATTTAGTCTTTGTTCCTGGTCTTTTGTTGTGGTTGTTTCTGGTAGCTATGATTTATTAGTAGTGCTACTCAAATTTAAAAACTGATGCCAATTAAGAGCACTAAATTGATCCTGATTCTTTGCATTCGCCCTGCTGGAGTGTTCTTGAGCAACACACTCAATCATAGGGGCCTCAGGGAGTGCAGTTTAGTACCCAAGCTTGCAAGAGTAAGTACATTTCAGTGTTCCTTTCAGCTCCTTAAAATGATCTGAATGCACCTGAATGTGCACATTGTTTAAGTATAAGCACTATTCGGGAATCCTGGAAGACTGCAAACATTACAAGCACCTTTTCTGTTTACAGTTGACGTGATGCATGCTGTGCCTTCAGCAGCCACTGGTTGTTTGTCCAGCAATAATCTATTTACATGTGATCATTTCCAAATGTTCAGGAGTCAGGAAACATTTCCCTGTATTGTTCAGAAATTCTCCTCATAGAATACAACCATGCACACTTCGAACATCTTCAATGTCAATTAACTCTTGGGGGAAGGTATTGTACATTAGGAGTGCTCACATGCTTTTATAATGCATTGTAAACCTGTAACCTGAGAGTCTCTGTTAATCACTATCTCTCAAGACTCAACCCATGTGAAATGCTCTCAAAGCAACAGAGCTCTGTAACTGTCTCGTTTTAAAAAAATGTTGTATTTATGTATGTATGTGTTTATACTTTGTCTTGGTCATACTCTTGACCGTTTTAATGACTTCCCCTCAGGATCAATAAAGCTAATCTCATTTTATCTTAATTTATGGTGTGTTGCTGCTCAAAGATCAGGTAATTGCATCTGAGCTCTGGAGGTCTGACCTGACATTAAACATGAAGGATTGTCTTGAAAGCTCACATGGGAGAGAAAACGCACACTAATGACAACAGATGTTTGATGTAGAGTAAAATGGGGATATAGGATAAATGATTTCTGAATTATCAGCATTAGTTTCTGTCCTTGAGATGACGGCTGCAGACGCAGTCTGGGTTACTGACCAGTGTTTCGGGGATTTACATCCTGTTGTTTGCGACTCTAGACTTTTTTATAGATCATGTCACACAGTCTGTGGTAATGAGGAAGAAAAGGGACTTTGCTCACAAACGCTTCATATCGTGTGCAAATCTTGTGATGCTGCGGAAGTGTCTCTGATCGTCACAGGGAACAGACGCTGGCTTACACCTGTAAGGTAATACTTCTTAACTTTGTGTAGGAAAACATTGGTTTTTATCTCTAAATTGAGGAGTTATTGCTCTCTTCTGCATTGCTGTTAAATTGTATGACTTTCTCAGAATTGTTGCACTGTCAAAGGCTTTACATTGATGATGCTATACCTTGCTATTTCTACAAGTTAGTCTAGAATGTTTAGCTTTACGAGTAGCTAAAATGCTCACTAGCGGTGCTAAGATGATGGTAAAAACAACATTTATTACTGGGCTTAAAGAATTAACAGACTATGAGAACAGACATTTAGGCTCTGCTGATCCTGCACAGAGAAAATGTATTAATGATCACTGACTATCCATCATGTATGTTAGGTGACACATTATTTGCAATCTGTGCTGCTGTGACGTGATTGGCCATGGAATGGGAGAGCAGCCTGAGGCGTGCCCAGTCACTGAGGAGCATCCACTCGCCATGTGACCAGCCCACCTGGGCAGACGTAAGGCTGCGGGACAAGACAAAATCTGTGTCCCAGCTGGTTGCCAGGTGAAAGAAGCATCATCTTCCTCACTCTTTGTGCATCTGTGACAACTAAACACATAATCCAACCCTCTGTAAATGTGGCTTTTGTGTTATGTAACAGGTATCAAACTACAGTGGAAGTGAACTCATCCATTCAAGAAACTTTGGTAAATAATGGTGCAGCAAAGCCAAAGCATTTGAGCACTTTTCATGACATTTCTGAGCTGTTTGCAAACATCTTCAGTGTGGGAAGAATAATCAGTTCAGCTGAATGCTGCTTTTTTCCTGTATCACTGTCAGACAACTCCATCCATTCTGGAGAGCACAGAGACTCATCTGAATGCTCTGATGCGGAGAAATTATGAGAGGGAACGGTCACGAGCCAAGACCAATTTGACCCGCGCTCAGTCACTGGGGAGCCTTCAAAACAGCGCTGTGCCCATCGAGACCCTAAAGGCTCTGTTTGAGTCAAAGGCGGCAACGCAAGACAAGACCAGGAGCAGTTTCAGAGCTGCAAGTTTCCCGTCGCCTTACAGGGCAGCAGACATCATGAATGGAGAGGTGGAGAAGGTGAGGAGCCCTGCAGAGAAACCGAAGCCCCAAATTCCTGCTGACGCTCCAGTTAATGATGCAGAAGATGATCATGTGACACGAAAGGTAAATTCACTATTAGCAGAAAACATCAGTAACTTATATTGAATTGACATTTAGCGCTCATCTAGTGTTAGTGTGTGTATGCAGACCTCCCCATTGTTTTGGGTCTGATGGTAGATTAATTTTCAGTGCATATTTAACTTGAAACCAAGTTCTATCAAACCCATCATATTACTTCCAAAAGTAGAATCAAGACTTTGCATTGTCACAGAGACATAGGTCTGCTTAGCAGCAGTGACAGTTCATTATTTCTCTCGCTAGGTGGTGAATCAGGCCTGGACAGAGAGGAGAAAAACAATAGGGGGTATTGATTTTGAAAAAATTGCAGCCTCTCAAGGTGGTGAGTACCAGCCAACATCAATCAAAGCATGCTCTGTGAAGAGCTGCCAACCTGACCACTATCTCTTCCTATCTACTGCACAATAAAGCTGAGAAAATGAACGTGTAAGTGCTCTTTCTACTGAGGAGCTATGAGGAGAACTTTGAAAACTTTATATTGGTCAGTGAGGGACATTTGACTACAGACAGAATAAACTATTTAAAAAACACAACAAAAACAAACAATAAAAAGCCCAGTCATAAAGTACACGTAACATGAAAAAAAAAAAAAAAATCTACAAATGAACTACATGTATACACTTCAAGGACAGAAGTCTTGTTCAAAGGACTGAAAAACTCAGTTTGTCTTTAATCTCCTCTAAATAACAATGTGTTTTGGTACAAATTTTACCAAAAACAGAAAGTGTTCCATTAGTGTTAATATGTCCAAATTTATTGCTAGCATAGAGTCTTTCAGTCAGTGCACAGCGTGTCAGCTGAACATGCAAAAATGTACAACATACAACACACATACAAAAAAGTTTCCAAAAACAAATAAATAAACCAAGATTGAAGTGCGTATAAATGGAGCTGTTGTTTCAAGAGAAGCCATGTTTCCCCTACAATTAGCACGAGATCTCTTCCTATAACATGAGAGGAAATTACTCTTACTCTTACTTTTGATCCACCACAATAACATGTTTAGCTTGACAACCAAAATCTGAGCCTAAATCCTCATGCAACTGAAGAAATCTGAACAAGATGCCAGCCGCCCTGGTAAACATTCCCTGGAAAGCCCTCCTATGACTCAGGTCAAAGATGCGGATGGCATGAATGAAAGCGAAGAGGGGAAACGGAGATGAATATCGGCACGGTGACTGTGCAAGAAGCCATGATTGACTCAACCTGGTGTGGGCGTAGCAGGCCACTCCAGAACAGGACAGAAATAGCCGACATGCTGCGAGGCCTGAATAAGTGCAGGAGGGTGAAAGGGTCAGCTGTCGCCAGGGCAGGAGCGAGACAGAGGGAGGGAGCCACCGAGAGTGGCAGAAGCACCACTGCCGGACAGGAAATCAGACCGAAAAACATTCAAAGATTGAAAGGAAATAAGAAGACAGGCAGGCCAGAGGAACTGGGAGCTGTTCAGTTTCTGTGAGTACAGATTTGTATTTTGATGAAATGGGGAAACTAGAGAGTATTGTGTGTCTGCTGTGTAGAAACAGTCTAACCAGCACATGGTCTCAAAAGCTTGCCTATTCCTACAACAATTAAGCTTAAAATACAGAGTAAATTAGCGGAACTAAAACTACCTCTGACTGATAGCTTTAGCAGCTATGTAAATCTTAACATATTGGAGTGCTGAGACTTTAATATCACTAGAGGTTGACCTAGATGTTGCAATTCACCAAATTCTTATCATAAAGAGTTCATGCTTCATACTACATGTTTTGTCATGTGATCCAGATGCTAGTGGACTATTGATTTACTGTCTGTTCTTCTACAAACAAATTAAAAACATGCGTGTGTTTACTTTGGCTCTCCTATGCTTAGTCAACTGTAGCTGCAGTGACTTGCGTGTCCTTTTAGCACTCAGTATCTGTGTCAGTGGAGTCAGGTGTCCGTCCCTCTCCACCACAAGTGGTACATTTATAACTTGACCACATGGCAGCTGTTACCCAAATTTTCTAACTTTTAACATGCAGCTCAGTGACATGGATGGGAACGTAGAAGTCACCTGCATGTTACTAAAAAATATCATTAAATTGTCAGTCTTTCAGTCACATGGTGGTGTGACAGTAAACAATGCGGAGGCAAAATTTTACTATTTTTGTCTTTAATCCAAATCCCATGTGACGAATTTGATGCCATACTTGATACCACTGTCAACATGGATCACAGAGAGCTCTGATTAGGCCCTTTTTATAATTACTACACAGTATAACTTGCGTCATAATTCAAAACACTAAAGCTGCTTGTGTCTGATGTCTCTGCAGATGAAAAGAGGAGGTCAGTTGCAGATTTCAGAGACAGTTCCTTCACCCAACTCAAGGAGACATCGTGTGTCTCGGTCAAAGCTATGTCTGCTCTCTATCTGTCAAAGGTGGCACCTCAGGAATCAACACAGAGTCTTTTAAAACCGGTAAACATCTGTCTTCTCAGTATAATATGTGCTGTCTTCTTGCTAGTGCTGAATTTCTTTGATTGTTTTAGAAAAAAATCCAAAATGTAATTTTGTGACCTACAAGCTTCACTGTAGAGACAGAAGTAATAGACAAAACCACAAAAACTGAATCCAGATTGTAACAGTACAGTCCACCAATGCACGTACACTGTGGCAACATGCTTCACAAAGAAGACTGGCAGCTACACACTGCAGTTTATTACCCTTGGCAGTCTCCATTAAGGCATCATACAATATTGACATAATTTGGCAGATTAACTTGACCTGAAATGATTATTGTTTCTATCCAGGCACAAGATCAGCTATCTGAATCTGGGAAAGGAGCCAAACTAACCAAGGTAGGATATAGTTTCACAAGACATTTTGCGTGAAGGTGTGTATTGGATTTGCATTGTCACAATAACATACTATCATAGACCAGAATCAAATGCTTGTTTTTCCCTTAAAAGAAAAAAATGAAATGAATGGATGCTATCCACTCTGTGTTTTAATCTTACTTATAATTGTGGTTGCATTTGCGGTAGAATTTCCTGGTTGCTTTGGAGCTCCTCTAACCCACTGACACCTGGCATGTGGAAAGCAAATCAATTGGTTTGATGAAGGGAACATATCGCTCTTATTGCTGTAAGCACGTCTGCATGCTCTGGAGCATGACATTTACTGGATAGCTCACTTACAAAGGACTCAATGATGAGAACATTGCTTTGTTCTTCAAAGATGGCCGAAGATTCCCAACAGAGCAAAGATGACCTCCCTCCACTTCCTTCAACCAGACATCAGCCAGGAACGGAAGACTTCTCTGGGGCACATTTCCAACGGCCCAGGCCATCCCAGTTCTCCAAAGGAAATTTATACCAACAGCGGCAGAAATGTGAGCTGAGGAGACTTCTGAAGCACACTCACCCAGAGCTGAAGATGTTGGATGACGTTGTGGACGAGGAGCTTGCTGAGGTTTTGAGCTCAGATACTGGGGTGACAACTGGCGGAACTGGATACGAGGGAGAGGTCCTTTCAAGATGCTTGATATTTGAGAACTGTACCTTGGGTGACAAAGTATCTCCTTGCACCCCCAAGAGACAGATGGCAGAGGGAACAAGGGAAAGAGGTGATGTCAGTAAAACATCAGCTGTAACTGAGGAACAGGAAGAAAGCCCATGTAGTGAAAGTGTTAAAGAGATCTTGGAGGATGACAAAACGTTTGGCGCCAGTCTAGATCCTCACAATCTGTGTGAGGAGGATAAGATAAGAATAGATGTTCAGGCTACCAGAAGGATATTTGAGAGTCAGTCTGTGAAAACATCCAGACTAAATCCAGATCAGAAGTTCCAGGGGAAAGCTTCTATTTCTGGGGATGAGACAGGGGCGGTCCAAAAACAAAGACAGCAGGGTAGAGAAGAGAATCTACACATTGAAAACAAAAGCAATGCATGTACCAAAAGTCTTGATTTGACAGATCAGCTCCATAAACAAGGTCCATGTGTTCATATCATTGGTCAAAGCACTGACCACTCGTTTTCTGGCAGGGAAGAGGTCTCTACGGGTGAGACACTCTTTGAGGATGAGCATATAAGCCTTCCTGATGCAGAGAAACTAATCAAAACGAGTGCAGCTCTTTTTGAAAACAATCCATTTATCCAAACAAACATAGAAAGAGAGCATTCCTATGTGCATACTTCAAAATCCCAAAGCCCAGCAGGAGACAGTGGAGCAGCTCAGGACTACCCAATAGCCAATGTCAAGAACAGAGCCAATTTGTTTGAATCAATGCCGTTTGACAAAATTAAGCATCAGAACAAGGAAGAGGTTGAGACGATGGTGGAGAACATCAAGGAAACACTTAATTCCCTTTATCACGTTAATGCCATACATTCAGGCGGCTCAATCATTGAGGTGAATGAGACGATGATAGCTAAAAAGGCCAAATTCACACTGACATCAGAGAGTGGGCCAAAGATAAATTATGATGAGGTGGCTGAAGGTGGTGCACAAAACCTCATACTCCAGTTGCTACCACGCACAAACCTAAAGCGGGAGATCATTTACCTAAAGGAGGATAGCAAAGGCGGTATGGAGGCAACAGTGGTGAATGTACCTGTGCACCAGCATCACTTCCATACCAACCAAGACACAGAGTTTAAAACTGCCAATGTGGTTCAGGTTGTTGAGGATATTCTCAATCAAGATAACTCTCTGCGGAAAGGAGTGATAATCCAGGAGGATGTGGACAGATGTGCTGAAGTCACTGTTTACTCCCTCTTCAGTTATTTTGATGAGGAAGACGTGAAAAGTTACTATCCTACACAAGATGCAGTGTATGATGAACCAGAGCCAGAAAGAGTTGATGTGAGTAAAACAGACAATCAAGGACTAAGAAAAGGTGCTGTTGAATCAACCATAAGCTGCCTTCTAGAAACTTCTAAAGACCAACCCTGCCAGGGATCAATAAGGCCTGAAATCACAACGAAAGGCAATGTAAAACTGTTCAAGAGTTGTATTGAAACGGGAGATTTGGAGTACTTGAAAAGTCTTCAGGCTGAGGCAACAGTGCAAGAACAAGAGCCCCTCTACCAAAATGTGGCTGGACAAGGCATGGAGCTTCATCATGAACAGAGAGGTGATCAGGCAGAGGAGAATACTTCAGAATGGGTCCCAGTGGATATAAAGAGACTGAAAAACATTTTCTCTGGAGATCAAAGACCAACTCAACCAAAACAAAATCTATACCAAAATCTTGCCCAATCTACCACCATTTCTTGTGCAGTCAAAGGTCAAAATGTGACACTTCAAAAGAGCCAGTCCTCTACAGAAAGCAATGTTGGGGTATTCTCCCACAAGCAACTGAACAAAACCTTTAGCGAGAGTGGTGCCCACATGGAAAAGGAGGCTTGCCACTCTACAGTTGCACCACAGGGATCATACCTGTATCTCGAGACACAGGACGATGACAGGGTCCACCAGGCTGAATTAGTCGAGGTGGTGGATGACAATGATGAGATCTCTAACCTCCAAACTGCGATACATAGTCTCCAACAGGCCACAATCGAGGCTAAATCTTTGCATCCGTCATCACAAGAAAAAAAGCAGTTCCTTGTTCAAGAATCATCGAAGGAACCTGTTGTCTCAGTTACAGCAGGTAATGTCAAACAGTCAACAGAAGCAAAACTACCGCAAGAAACTGAGGACCAAAAAGAGGACCAATGCCTGAAGCCAAGTTGGGATGAAGTCCCATCGGCCAATTACATCACCTCAGAACATAAATCCGGCCGCCGACATGAGAATACAGAGACTTGTGATAAAGACATTAATTCTGAAAACGAACAAACTACTGACGTATGCAGCAAAAGCTCAGAAACAACAGCTGAACAGGCAGAGGATGAGGAAGCTGTTTTTCAGGGTAAACTTCAAGCAGCTCTGAATTCCCTGGAGAGATCCAACATTAATGTCAGTCGAGGTGATTTCAGAGCAGCTATGATATACAGAAACTCTTCCAAGCCTCACAAAGAAAGATCGCATGCAGTGTCTAGTCAAGAGACCACTGAGGAGGAGCTTTGCCCCATGACTGACCCTAAATCAACTCAAGCACCACTGAGACAAGAGGTCTCCAAAGAACAAGAGACCCCAGCCAATGCAGAACTCCCAAGCCAAAGTGAAACGTTAAATAAACCAGCCATCTCAAAGAAAAGCAAAAGGCCTGTTGGTCAAAAACCAGCCATCCCGCCTAAACCTGAGCATTTGAAAGTGAAACAAAGAGATATTCAATCAGTCAAGGATGAACATGAGCAAGATCTGTACAGGAATAACAGTAATACAAACTCAGGACCTGATTTAGTGAATACTCAAGGAAATGAGCTTTTTAATGAAGCTATGCCAATGTCTCAGGAAATTGAAGTGAGACATCAAGTCCAAGGTTCAGTTGTTACCTTGGAAAGTGATTCCACAGATCAGAATACCAATAATCAACACCAGGAGATAACCGTCACAGCAGAAGAGAAAAAAACCCAGGATTTCCCAATCAAAGAGAATATGAATGAAAAGGATGAAAGCCATGTAGATTTTCACGAAGCATGCAAGAAATTTGGAGGAAAAAAGGTGTTTCCAGTTAAGAATGCTCCTGTAAAGCCAAAAAGAGTCAAAATTGCCCAGCCTGACAACAAAAACCCAAAACACATGTCTGGAGATAATAATTCCTCTACTCTTGATCATGTGGTTGAGGAACCACAACTAACTCTTACTGGCCCACCACACAATAACCCAAACACTGACAGCACAGACAGAAACGAAAAAGAGATGAAACAAGAAAGCAAAGTTGAGATGAGGGAAAAGAAAGGACGAACGGAGACAGAGTACGAACGCCGACAGCGTCTGTCAGTTCACATGGATGAGATCATGAGAGGGAACATAACGGCAGCCATGGAAATTTTTGACAACTTGCGAAAGCAGGAGGAGCTGCAGAGCATTCTCAGTCGAGTTGAAGAGATTGAAAAGGACACGAGCGAGGTTGACGTAAGGTCTCTGAGGGGAGTATTTGAGAACGTCCCCGACTGGGTTGTCAGCTCTGAAAAAAAGAAACAAAAAAAAGTAAATGTACAAAACAAAGAAGAGAGGATGCCATTAACGAGAGACGCGGAAAGCAAGTCGTCAATGGCACATGTTTTTGGAGATCTTGAGCGAGCCAGTGAGGAAATCATGAATCTAAAAGAACAGACTTTAGCCAGACTCATGGACATAGAGGAAGCCATAAAGAAGGCTCTTTATTCTGTCTCTACTTTGAAATCTGACTCAGATATTGCTGGTTTATCATGCCTGTTCAAAGAATCATTAGGGACAGCGCAAGGATCCCCATCCTCTGGTAACATTAGCAAAATTAGCATCGGCTCAAGCAGAACAAAATCACTGCAGACGCAGGGAAGCCCCACAGCACAGGCAAACACAGCTTGGCCAGATACCAAGAGAGCTAGCACTGAAGAAGCCTCTGCAAAGCAACGAGCAAGTCCTCCATCTTCACCTGCCTTCATTTCCATCCAGTCAGCTGTTAAAAAGAAAGATAAAACAGAGGCGCTTCCACCAGAGACCACAATCTGCCCGACATGTCACCACAGTCCAAAGACGGGGGAGAAGTTCCGCACGACAAAAACTCTGACATGCAACAGCCCTGCTCAAAACAGAAGAGGGGACCCCAGAAAAGGAGGTCAAAAACAATCCTCTTACAGCCCCCTTACCCCTAAACGAGAGCTCAGTGTGCTCGAGGTGCATAGTGACCGTGAGGTAAACAGCATTATGGGCACCAAAACGGTCACAGAGAACTATGAGAGGACTGATAGCCTTGGAAACCGGTTTTACTCTTCCAAAACCTCCACTGTTGTCGCTGCTCAGCCAGAAACGACAACATCCACGAGTCAAGCAGCGGTCAGTCCGGCTACGTATCAGGTCACCAAGTACCCAGAAGTTCGGCTACCAATCAATCGGAAACCCTAAATAATTCACAGACAGGTGCAGTTTGTGACAGAGTAGCTAAGTGTTGGACGTGTTTTACATTTTTCGAATTATAAAGTTATGTACATAATTTGATTTGCTTGGTTATGAATTATGTTGTTCATTACTGCTTGTTTATTTATAAGAGGTTATCATTAGTTTAAGATCTTATTGATGTTTGAGGATTTATTTTTAGCTTGCAGTCTCTATACTGTTGAATTTGCATTTGAAATGAAATATACATTATTGGTTTTCATTGATGCTTTTGTGTTTGTTGTTATTAATCCTTATTATTGTCGAAATCTTTCAGTTTCAACCAGCCCGTCGAGAGATGTGTTCAGCCTGTTTGAAGCCAGTTTATCCAATGGAAAAAATTACTGCAGACAAATACATTTTTCACAAAACTTGCTTCTGTTGTAAACAGTGCAAGAAAAAACTGAGGTGAGATATTAAAATATGCCACAGAAAATCACCAGAAACACTGATCAATGAGTCCCATTTATTGTTTTTTCTGTGCCAAAAACAGTTACTTTGATAACTTTAATAAACTCATTGACTTCCAAATGCAATCACGTTAAAATCATATAAGATACCTTAAATTAATACAAATGTGCATAAACTAATTTAATCCAAATTTTCTGAGTTTTTAAATCTAACACGTCCTTTTACCATAAAATGATTACTTTTCACACATTCTCAATGGTGCATCTCTTGTATTAATCCCCTATCCAGGTAGGATATGACAGATGTCTTTGCCTGTTTCATATGACACAAGTATTATAACACTTAATTGTCTATGAAAATACAACCTAATAGAATGTCACAATAATATAGATAAATAAGGGGACATTTTTCTGCCTCCATTAAAGCCTCAGCACAACTGTGAGCTGTTTTTTATGGTTTAGACAGGACACTTTTGCAGTTGGTTAACTTTTCTAGACCCACTGTAACTGGAGGGAAGAAACTTACTAGCCTAGCAACATTAAGGCTACAAACAACCCATAATGCAGCCCTCTTAAAGTCACAGGCTCTCTCTTTTGGCTCTGTCCTGGCTGCATTCACAGGGAACATCTACTGTTGTACAATATAATACATCCCAAATTTTTCAAACTTAGCTGCAAGAAACCCAATCGTATTTTCAGGCTAATTATTACAATAACCTTAACGTTTGCCAAATCCATCCAAAATCTTTCACTGATTGATTGAATGATTATATGTAATGGAGGCCATTCTTTTTACATTTACTTTTTGAAAAAGTAAAACAGTCCAAGTTTTTTACTTATTTACAGCTCATTTACATAATGTTCATTTTAGAGCACTGGTTCCCAAACTGTGGTTCCACATGGCCACAGGGACAAATGTCAAAAGTTGAATAGATCCTTTTCACAGCAGACATTTTGATGCTCAAAATTGCTGAACCGCACTGCAAAATTGCAGTTGCAGGAGCAGCATTAATATGATTTTGTTCCACCTGTGCACAACCCGCTATGATTTTAAAAAATACCCTTCCTTCCTCTAACCAAAGGCAGTTCATTTCAACTGTAACTGACAAATTGTGCTTATTTGTAGCATGTACAACTACGCACCTTTATATGGGGAATTCTACTGTATATTTCACTACAAACAACTGTTCAGAAGAAAAGGGAATTATGATGAGGGCTTTGGACATGCTCAACATAAGAACCGATGGCTTCCAAGGAAAACTGCTGACATGGTGTCCAATTAGTCTGAGGCTTAAATAATCAGCGTCAATGTGAGTACTAGCAGGCAAGACTTATCTTTGTTATCATATTCACGATAATTCATCAGCTTTGCTTCCCTGCATTAAAAATGTGTTCTGTCTCTGTCCCCAGCTGATCTGATGGTGACTGTGATAACACACACACAAAAAAAAACTTCTTGAAGATGTGTTTGAGGCTCCATGCAATAACCAACTGCTGTCCCAAATCTAACTTTGTATTCATATAGTGATTGGTAATGAATTGTGTTGATGCATAACCCATGGTGTACTGTAACTGCAGCAACTGTTCAATCATTGTAAGAAACTGCAGCATAATATGTTGACAGGTGCAGACACATGTAATAATTTTTTTTAATTATTGAGCAAGTTAACTTAAATGACCTATTGTTTTCTTTTTGGTCTCAATTAATACAACAAATTGCCATAAACATGTTTGTATAACCAAAAACACACATCATTTTGTTGCAAATATTCTGGGTAGAAGTGGATTTATGCAGAAAAATCCCACCATTGACTATTCAATTGAGAATAAATGAAATTAAATAATGGTTAAATGCAAAGGCAGAATGCACTAGGATGGTTATGTCTGTACAAATAAAGAGGCTCAGTCTCTTGGCTCCTACTGTGCAGCACTACCGAACTGTTCACATCAATGATACTTCAAGTCTTTGACAGTGCATGTCCTACCTGAATGCTCATGAGCTTCATTCCACCAGTTACATTTCTGCCCACCATTCATATGAAGGAACAGGGAGCTAAAGGGAAAGTTTTGTCATTTAATTTGATTTACTACTTACATATGTTCAGTTTTTTTTGTGCCCTGCAAGTATGCATTTTATTAATTATAAATGTTAATCATACTATGCATTCTCATTTGGCACATATGTCCAAATCTAAGTCCCAAGTGCTAATTAACCATACCAGCACCATTGTGGAGCATGTGGTGAGCTTCCATTATCTGGATGCCAGGGTACAAATAAGTAAATTATCTAATTCCTGAGATGTATGGCCAGGCCAAAAGCATCCTAAAATACACATTTCACTGTATCAGATATAACAGTGAAATGTAATGGGTTTTCTTTTGTAGCTGCTAATAGCTTATCTACTGTACATTGAAATACATGTTGGAATATGAACATTTGAAGTAATTTGACTTTAAAGCAACATTATGCAACCAGCTTACCTTAAAATAACAGCTTCGAAATAATTTTGATGGTACACAGACATGTAATCTGGAGAATGGTGCCTCTCATTCCTACTCTGCGTCTGTTTTTGCACTATGTTGCATGTTGAAAACGAAGCAAAAGTCCAAACACACAGGAAACACTCTCAGGAAGGCACAGGTGAAAACAATCAGACAATTACACAGATGAAAAGACACAGGAAGTAAAGTAAAGAATGGCACATGAGGTAAACTTTCAACATAAAACAGGAAAGAACAATAAGGAAGATGGGGCAATGGATCTGATGAATGTACTGTTTATCAGTCCAAATGAGACAAGAATTATGTTTGAACAGACAGCTGAGTGTTGGGGGGACTGGACCTCACTGATTACTGCACAAAAGCACAACTTTATAACTTTTTTTCACAAATTTTGGCAAAAGTGGCTAATATTTTATGGAGATACCAGTTGATTTATGGAATTTTCTGATGGAGAGATAGCTTTACTTGTTGCTAAAGTAACGGCTGTCCGCCATTAGGTAGTTAGATTAGTGAGCCATGCAGCTACTGGTCCTATTAGCTAACTCTGCCATACTGGGAGCTATTGGCACTGGGGGAGTGTTGGTGATTACACCCCTACACAGAAGCTGTAGACCACTGAAGGTTTTCAGGCCCAGGTGTCGGACACAGTGATGAATGCCGTCAGGGAGCTGGCCGGCGGTAAGAAATGAGTTAATAGTATGGCTAGCTGCACAGCTAACTGAGCTAACTAGCTAACGGCAGTGACAGTTACCCTCAGCTAGCGATTAATAGCAACAAGTAAAGCTATCCATACATCAGGAGAGCTGAGGCAGAGCTGTTGGAGGACATCAGAGGGAAAACCAGAAAATATTTTCTCACTAAAATATGATCCAGATAAGTCCAGCCTGTAAATCACCTTGGTATGACGGTGCATAATGTTGCTTTTAACAATATTTTTTAACAACCTTCCTGGTGTATGATACACTGCAACAAAACAAAAGCTAATGTAAAATGTAATAAACAATGCAATTTAGCATTAAAAAGTTGTTTTTTTAGGTGTTTTGTGCCTTTATTGGACAGCTAACAAGAAGGTGGGGCTTCAAGGGATGCAAGAAAGGTCCCTGACAGGACCCAAGACCTGGACAGTGCAGTTCATGAACCCCCAGACCATCCCTTTTACTTTGTGCTTCAGTAAAGTGACTATACTATGCCACCATTTTAATTGTTGCATGCCACCTGACAAAAACTATTTTATCATAAATAAAATAAATCAAGAAAAAGGCTATATATATATCTCTGATTATGTCAAATACAAGTTTTACCCTGTTCATTTAATAGCACTTGTTCAAAATGGACTCCCTGTAGGCTCATTTTCTGGTTTTCTGAAATTAGGAGAGACAGATTATTTTATGGAAGTACATTGTTTACCTGAAAGTCATTGATGCTGCCTGAGGAGGAGCACCGAGCCTGAAATGTGCCAGACTGAATGCCACCGATCCACACCTTCTTACCGAGTGCCTGTATTTGTACACACACTTACAAAGAATTATGTATTTTTATCTCTCTGCATTTTCCTTATTTTTTCTCTTCATCCTGAAAATCATATTACATTTAAGTAACTCACTTGAGTTCGGTGTGATCTTGAAGTTCATTGTTGCGGGTTTCAGGTAGTAATAAGCAGAGACCGCCAGCAGCAATGGGCATGATGCCATATATCAGCATGGGAATGGTGTGGTGGTAGACCACCAGGAGCCTGATCAGTGGAGCGAGGATGCCCGCCACGCGAGCACACATGGAGTTGAAGCCTACACCGTTCTGCCTGTAGGAATGGAAATCTGACTTATTGGGAATCTCATGCTGATTGTTAGTCTTTAAAATGCTCTTCTTTCACCCTTATTAACTATAAAAGCAGAGTTTCTCTATATGTCATCATTCACCAAGGGTACAAAATAAACATTACCTTAAAATGGTAGGGTATAGCTCTGCAGTATAAACATAGGCTGTGCTGAAAGAGGCTGCAGCAGAATATTTCCCCAGTACGGCTATGACTGTGACCACCACAGGAAGGTCTGATGAGTAAGCAATATGTCAGATAAACAACTGCATATTGAAACCCCAAGGACAAATATTAAAAGAAATGAAAAGCATGTTCAACACGCATACCTTTTGGGATGGCAAGGACCACGAGGCAAGCCGCACCCCCAAAGAGCAGAAAGCCTGCTTGACTTATTCTCCTCCCAAAGAACTGAACAAAAGCCAAACTGCTGAGTTGTGCAGGAATTTCAACCACCCCAAAGATGAACTGCGTGAGGTAGATGCTCAGGCCGAAACTGCCAACATTCAGGCTCAGTCCATAATATAAAAGACTTGTTGAAAACCTGGTATGTTGAGGAGATAGTAGTGTCAGTTTGATATCAGAGTGGACTGATACACACTTCAACAGCAATGCAGCAATGTGAGAAGTTTAACCTGGAGTTATTCCAGCTGGTGTCAGCTGCTCTTGACAAATAACAAATATTCACTGACAGAGAAACAAAACAGCATGAATGATCTTAATTAAACAAGCAAAGAAACACAAACCAGTTAAATCCCATTATGAGCGTACGTTTTCTCAAATACGAAATCCGGAAGACGTCCAGTATGCTTACTTTTCTGCAGGTGACCTCCATCTCTAGCTGAGCAGTAGAAAAGCAACTTTTAGAGAATAATGCAAGTGAGACGATTTGATTTTCTGTGGAAGAATCTGAATGTATTTAATGTTGCTCACCTTGTCCAGCTGATCATCTGTGACCACCCTTCCATTCACCCTGGCCGCCCTCCGAAGTACTGTTTGTGCCTCCTCCTTCCTGCCCTGGGTCAGAAGCCAGCGAGCTGATTCTGGGAGGAACCTGGTTGAAATGCAGTTCCAAAATCAGAGTGTATGAGTCAGATGTCACATTTATCACATCTCTGGAAATGCTTTAAGACAGTAGCATTTGTTGATGCATGGTGGCTCTGGAGGCTGCTGACCAGTAGAGAGCTCCCACAATGAGGAGAAGAGGGCTGAAGAGCACCAGCTGCAGAATCCTCCAGTTGGGGATCAAATAGGCAACCCCAGGCAACACCATCAGTCCAACAGGGACGAAAAGCAGGATCACCATTGTACAAAAAGCAGACTTGGAGGAATCAGTCCACTCCACCGCTGTATGACAGATGTGGATTGCATAAACAAAGTCACCTATTACGGTATATAGTTCAGTGCTGCCCATTCCTATAGACTAACTCACCAGCTGATTTGTATGTTTTTAGGCCACAATTACTGTCGTGGCAGAGCTGATCTACAGTTTAAAAAGACATGTTTTGGGTGATCACATTGATCCAATTATTAACTTTGGCATAGACACAGCAGCCTGCCAATATTCCTTTTTTTTGGCACTTCTTCTACTTCATGCAATCTGAGAGACTTAAATCACAAATGAACAGTGAACCTACCCATCACAGATGTGTTCATCATAATGACTCCTCCTGAACCCCCACAGAGAAATTTTAAGACCATGTAAACATAGATGTTTGGTGAGAAAGTGGCACCCACACCAAACAATAGCAGGAGGAAGAGGGAGAGCAGGACTGCAAAGCGTCGCCCAAACCTAAAGACGAGAGAAAAAAACAATTGTGGATGCAAATCTGCACATATGCATAGGAAAAGACACGGGAAAAGATTTTGGTATCAGAAGCGCTCTGGTTTGCGTTTGCAGTCCGTGTAGTATTGACCAATCACGTTTGAGTGGGCTTTGATTGTATGTAGGTAAAAAAAATAAATAAATTTAAAAAAAAGAGCAAAAGAGTCTGAAATGCAATCTGCAAACCCATCGGCTATCTGATGACGATCTAGCTTTTTAGTTTGAAAGTTAATTTCATAATCGGACTTTCTGGAAACAATAACGGGTGCATGGAAGCGGAAGTCTTGGTCCCAGTATCTGTTATCCGGATATCCACCAAAAGCTCTGAAACACTGACCTTGCACTGACTTCCATCTTGTTGAACGTGAAACTTTAAAGTTTAAGGTAAATTTTGTTTGAGGAGCCCTTGTGTTATTTGTCCTTACCTGTCAGAAATTGCCCCGAACACCAGCGCTCCAACCAGAAAACCTGCCATGTAGATGGACTGTGATGCCTCAGTGAAGCCACTCTTGTCACAAACCAGATCAAACTGAAAAGAGAAAAGGATGGTGAAAGAAAGAGAAAGGGAAAGAACCAGTCAAAGGAAGAATGGGAGCAAGGAATAAAGGCTCAGTGCGCCTGAGGGACTGTGATGGAAGTCGACCCACATGGGTTTTTGAATGGTCAATGCCGATAGTTAGAGAGTTATAAAATGAAAAGTAAAGTTTTAGTGCCGCAGACAGCAGCATCTCCTTGTTTCTGAGAGAGAACGAAACTTTCTCAACTTCCATAATAAATAAGTTATGTTAGTGCATGCAGTAGCACCCATAGCATCTCTTTGTTTTTCACTTACCGAACATTAATGTCTTATTCTAAAAATGTGCATTGTCTCCAGTGTGTCTGCAGACATTTATTGTTTAATTGGCTTTACGAGCGCAGACATCGACTGATGCCGATGATCTCAAAATGCCAGACATTGGCCAGATTAATTGGGACCCTGAGGGTCGAAACTAAATTTAGCAACCCCGCGGCAGTTTCTTCCTTACCTCTGTCAAAATGCTGGAACCTCCTCTGGGTACCTCATAGTCCCATCCAGCTACGCATCCACTTGTATCGTTAAGCCCATATGCTTCAATGGTTTCCAAATCCAAATCCACAGGTCTGAACATTTTACAACTTTCATACTTCCCATCCTTGTTCACCGGGAGGGTGAGATTTCTTTGATCATCAGCTGTCAGATTGGGCCCACGCTCCAAGATCCAGTCAGTGTTGCAGTGATGTGGAAAGCTCATGCCTATAAACACCTGGCTAATCACGTCAAAAGCAGCAAACATGCTGGGGATGCATAATGCAACCAGTAACTGTTTTTGAAACCAACCAAACTCCCCGACCTCCTTCAGGATCTGCCCGAAGTTGCTCATATTGACGTGTGGCTGAATATTCAGTGCTTCCTCGTCAAAGTGCGGTGTGAAGTGTGGATGAGCCCAGCTCTAAGTCTCATACATCAGGCACCATAAATGAATATATCTGATCTTGCTCATTAATCTTTAACCCACTGCAACCCTATAGTGTGATATGACACTCACAGTTTGTTTGGCTTTGTTTTCTTGTTGAGAACAACGGCATTACATTTTAAGCTTTCAGCAGAGGTTGTAAAACCTTCAACAAAGGGATAAAATAATGAAATAACACAGACAGGGACAGTAACTCAAAGTCACACTTTATTTATACAGCACTTTTAACACAATTCCATTAATATACGCTTCATAGTGCAGAGAGAAGAGAGAAATTAAAGAATGAATACAAATCACATGTTTGTATGTACAAGCGGTAAACAAACCCCTTTATATATACAGCTTCAAACGAACAGCAGCAAACATGAAGGCAGGTGTGCCCTTTTGGACTTGGTGTCCTGACTGTCTGCCAGGTGCTGAACCCTCCTCTGTTCAAGGACCAAGCGGACTTTGCATTGAGCTGCTGTGTCCGTCTCTGATATAGATGTGCGTAAATACTGTGTATTATATGTTGGGAACAGAACCCAAATTTTTGTGATGTATTGAACAGAACTGTTTGTGTGAACGAACCAATTTCTAATAAACTTCCAGCTATAAAATGCACAAAAAACTGAAAGGCATCATGATTTTAAAATGAAATAAAATAAATTCAATAATGTTTGACCCTTAATTCCTGTCAGTTTGGTCACAGCTTTCATACTAAGGAATAAATAAGGAAGAAAAGAAACTATGAACATCTGATTATGATTTCTGTCCAAATTACAGTTTGTGCTCTTCAGTAATTTGCTCCGCACTGTGTTTGTGATGCGCAGGTTCATTGACTGGTTTTCTGAAATCAAAAACAGAAAGAAGCATTTCAATATAGAATTATTTACACTTATTACAACCAAAATCAACATTGATTCCATATAATAATAGTAAAAACAATAATAACAACAACAACAACAACAATACTAATAATAATTATAATAGTAAGTAGTAAAAGTAAAACATATTCTTTATTTTCAAATATAGAATTTATACTCCACTTACTTGACTTCAGTGGTGTCTTGAAGGTCAGCATTGAGGGTTTCAGGCAGTAGCAAGGTGAAACCACCAGCAGCAATGGGTATGATGCCATATATCAGCATGGGGATGGTGTAGTGGTAAACCTCCAGCAGCCTGATTAGTGGAGCGAGGATGCCCCCCACACGAGCACACATGGAGTTTATACCCATGCCACTGTGCCTGCAAGAATGCACAATTGACACATCAGGAATCACACTCAGGTTGAAATTAGTTAGGTAATGATTTAGATTACATCGTATAGTAGTGTGTAAAGATACTTGTTAGGTACCTAGTATATGAGAACAGAGGGAGACGACATGAGAAACGGAGAATAAGGCAACAAAAGTTGTGTTAAAACTACACTTAGATATTATAAGTGCTGGATATCTATTTAATCATCACAGAGCTATATAATTATTTTTTTGCTGTGTAAGAAGTAAATTGGGAAATCGGGAGTACTTATTGTTATCAACATTGTCTACAGTGTTCACCCCTTTTTTCACCTTAATTATGGTGTACTTACTTACTTCCTTATGGTATGCGGGCTGTAAAATAAAGTGGTCTAACCCTGTTTTCACTATATGATAATACATTTTATTTATGTAGCACAATTGCACAAAACTGCTTAACATTTGGGATGCTGTGTAAAACATAAATGCAAGCTGAAACTCTGCCATGCAAAGAGGAAACAGTATATAAACCAGATCCAGAAACGCCACCGCCTTCTCTGGTCCCTAGCTCATTTAAGATGGACTGAGACGAAGTGGAAAACTGTCCTGTGGTCTGACGGGTCAACATTTGAGATTCTTTTTGATTGAGATTATGGACACCTGTGTCCTCTGGGCTGAGGAGGAGAGCCGCTGAAATCGTACATCAAGCAAGAAAAATATTTCACTTTCTAAATGACAGCAGTTGGTCTGCGTGGTTCCCAAACACTGACAGAGTGTTGTTGAAAGAAGAGGTGAATATAGATAAAAAAATAAAATGTAGTGCAGTTACTCGGTATGCAGGCTGTAAAACAAAGTGGCCTGTTGTTTACTGTAATAATTGTTTGGTTACACAGGATTCCTGCTTTAAAGTAAAGCAGTCTCTTGTTTGCCCTACTTTCAACGTAGTTACCAGTAAATATTGGATTTTCAGGCTTTAACATGCAGCATTGCTTGTTGCGGTATCATGACACAGTGCAGTCTATCACCACAAAAAATACAGCTGAATGGAAAACACATTATGTCAAACTGAATATTCAAATGGATCAGTGTTAAGAAGATTTAATGCAACCATCATGAGCAACATCACCTTAAAACGGTCGGGTATAATTCTGCAGCGTAAACGTAGGCTGTGCTGAAAGCGGCAGTAGAGGCAAACTTTCCCAGTACGGCTATGGTCGTTTTCACCTCTGGAAGATCTGAAGGGGCAATAACATATCTGAGAACATGAACTGTAGCAGTCACATGAACACTCAAAAAAAAACTGACATCTTCATGACAAATGTTTTCAGATGGTAAAAAGAAGGTTTTGAAAGTACCATTTGGGACAGCAAGGACCGCGAGGCAAGCAGCACCCCCAAAGAACAGGAAGCCTGCTTCACATATTTTCCTTCCGAAGAGCTGAGTTAGAGCCAAACCACACAGGTTTGCAGGAACTTCGACTAGACCAAAGATGAACTGTGTGAGGTAGATGTTCAGGCCAAAACTGCCAACGTTCAGGCTCAGTCCATAATATAGAAGACTTACTGCAAACCTGGTATCAGAGTTGGAGAGATGCGTTCAGTTTATTGGGAATATTGGGACAAAAAGGCTTTTCATCAATTAAAGAAGACACACCAGTCATAGGCCATTATGAAGGTACGTTTTCTCAAATACGGTATCTGGAAGATGTCCAGCATGTTTCTTCTTTCAGGTCTACTCTCCATATGGAGCTAAACAAATAAAAAAAAAGGCATTGTTTTAGAAAAATGGCTTCATAGACAGGTTTACTATATTTTTGTAGTCAAAGTGCATTTGATGCGGCTCACCTTGTCCATCTGATCATCTGTGACCATCCTTCTGTTCACCCTGGCCGCCTTCTGAAGCTCCTTTTTTGCCTCCTCTTTCCTGTCATGGGTCACGAGCCAGCGGGCTGATTCTGGGAGGAACCTATCAAAACACAGGTGCAAAATCAGGAAGTAGGATTTACATGTTACCTTTAACAGCTCGCTTGTAATGTTTTCTGCAACATGTACTTGATGAGCTTGTCAAAGCGTTACGGTCAGATAGACTGCTGACCAGTAGTTTAGTCCCAAAACGAGGAGAAGAGGGCAGAAGAGCACCAGCTGCAGGATCCTCCAGTTGGGGATTAAATATGCAACACCAGACAACACCATCAGTCCGACAGAAAAGAATAGCACAATGGCCCCTGTGCAAAAAGCAGCCTTAGAGGAATCCGTCCACTCCACCGCTGTATGACAGATGAGAATTGCACATAGGTTATTTTATTTATAGTCTATTACCTGCATGATTTTCTGATGGCATATGTTTTTTTTTATTTTATTCACAGCTGTGTCTAAGGCTTGCTTTGGTCAGTCTACTACAAACAAACAGTATACTTTATACCCATCACAGATGCATTCATCACAATGACAATACTTGAAGTCCCGCTGAAAAATTTGAGAACCATGTAAACATAGACGTTGGGTGAGAAAGCAGTGGCCACCCCGAACAGCGTCACAAGAGAGAGTGAAAGCAGGATCGCAAAGCGTCGACCAAACCTGCAAAGAGAGGAGAAAGAGCTCGTTCCAATTCTTTAAAGGGGCAAAATAAGTTAGATCACAGCTTAAGCATTCAGTC
Source organism: Chelmon rostratus (assembly GCF_017976325.1). NCBI lineage: Eukaryota > Metazoa > Chordata > Actinopteri > Chaetodontiformes > Chaetodontidae > Chelmon > Chelmon rostratus. The sequence continues at coordinate 9,815,184 of NC_055677.1, forward strand.
TATGTTTTTATACCTGCTCATTGCAAGAACATTATTGTGATTATTAGATACTGATAATAACAATGATTATAATCACAGAAACTCATAACAAGGGAGTGGATATATGAGGTTCATATCAACCCATTGTCATTCCCACTTCATCGAATACCAGCATGCTTTCACACCCCTCTGCATCTCATATGCAAGATAAGCAAGGTACCGTTTAGGCACCTTGCTCTGAGCATCTAATATTGGAACAGATGTGTTTACATCAGAGAAGCCTGTTGCGTCTGTATGAGACACCAAAAGGTGTGACAAAACATCTCCTGTTCATACCTGTCAGAAATTGCCCCGTACGATAGCGCTCCAATCAAACAACCTGTCATGAAGATGGACTGTGATGCCTCAATCAAGCCACTGCCGTCACAAACCAGATTAAACTGAAAACAGGAATGAAGGCGAAAGGAAGGAAGGAGAAATAAATTAATCGAAGACAGAACTGAAAGCAGACATCCCAATACACAGGGCTGAGGGACCCTGACTGGCCTGCAAACCTCAGGCAATTTAATTAAGATATCCATTGGTTTACCTCTGTCAAAATGCTGGAACCTCCTCTGGGTACCTCATAGTCCCATCCAGCTATGCATCCAATTGTATCGTTAAGCCCATATGCTTCAGTGGTTTCCAAATCCAAATCCACAGGTCTGAACATTTTACAACTTTCATACTTCCCATCCTTGTTCACCGGGAGGGTGAGATTTCTTTGTTCCTCACCCGTCAGGTTGGGCCCACGCTCCAAGATCCAGTCAGTGTTGCAGTGATGTGGAAAGCTCATGCCTATAAACACCTGGCCAATCACGTCAAAAGCAGAAAACATGCAGGGGATGCATAACGCAACCAGTAACTGTTTTTGAAACCAACCAAACTCCCCGACCTCCTTCAGGATCTGCCCGAAGTTGCTCATATTGACGTGTGGCTGAATATTCAGTGCTTCCTCGTCAAAGTGCGGTGTGAAGTGTGGATGAGCCCAGCTCTAAGTCTCATACATCAGGCACCATAAATGAATATATCTGATCTTGCCAATTAATTTTTAAGCCATGACAATCCAAGCGCGTAATATGACTCTCACAGTTTATTTATTTATTCCTGTTGGGAACAACAGGGCCATTTTTAAGCGTCAAGCAGTTATAAAACTGTCAACAAAACAATAAAATGGGCAATAATACAAAGAGTGGTAATTAGGTCTCATAGCATTTGCCTTCATTTTTTATTGGGGAATAAAATATTGTCATCTTTCTATTGCAATCACAATTATAAAGTTGGCGATAGGTGAACCAATAAAATGAGCAGGAACACAGATAATGACCATATCTCCGCTATAACACGGTTCACACAAAGTGCTCGTGTGGAAGGACCAGAAAAAGGATTTTATATCATTTTACATTTAATGATGACCTGAAACAAACAGTTTTAAGTATATTTGACTCTTAAATTTATACCAGTGTTCTGGACAACATTGGTTTCCTGCTTTTGAATGATGCAACAGAGTCGAGAGTGCAGAAAACCAGCTCTTCTGTGCAGTAGCAGAGCAGGTGACCTCAGCATTTGGAGCCTGTCTGACTCTACGTGTAGTGGAGGGGTGAAGGATGCAGAGATTAACTGAGGACAGAGCTGTTGTTTCAGTAGTTATGGTCCTGTGGTCAGAGTGACATCTTTTATCACATTGTTGTACAACAGGGCACAACCATTAACTTGGTTTGGGACATGCTGACGCTGAGTTAATAACCTGGCTAGATTAAGAGGAACCCTCGGCATGCTTGAGATGGACACCAGGTGAAGAATCCCACACCTACAACTGATGTATCTACCAACCACGGGTCCAACAATAGATCCAGCTTGAATGACTGACAGTCCAGTGGCCTCTCAGCCTACCACACTGACATTTAAGAAAAGTTACATTTAGTCATGGCCCCAGTGTGCATGGGACGGGATAAATCTCACCTTTGTGTGGCCTTTCAAACTCTTTCGTGGATCATCTGTTGTTAAGGACACTGACTGTTTCTAAGCTACAGCCTCAGGCATAGCCCACATGTACACGGATATGTTTTAAAACAGATCGTTTCACCCTCTGCTGAAAAGAAAAGAAACACTTGTTGACATGACCTTCAATTTACAAGATATGCGCGTCACTATTTGCTAAAATACGGAGCTGAGTTAGTGTGATATCATCAGAATCATCTTAAGATGCTGTGGCATCACGAGGGGTTGTGTAGCAGTGCCTAAGCCCCGGACAGGCTTAGGAACTGGAGGGAAGGAAGGAAAAGGGGGCAGAGGGATGGCGAGCACAGGGATGTGAGGAGCTGGGCAAACAGACTTTGTCGAGACCACATACATTCAGAAAAGTGCTTTAATGTTAAAGAAGTGTTCAGGTGGAAGAGACACCTTTAAATTGGAAAAAATGGCATTTTTTACCTTTTCTTCTGCAGGATCTTTTTTTTTTTTTATTGCAGAAATTAGCGGAGCTACCTGTCTGTAACCTGCATACTGAAGAATAACTCTTCATCTTCTGTTGAGCCTTCTAGTTTTGCCTGTTTTTTCAGTTGTATTCCACTACCCCACCCTCGTGACCTCTAATAACAATACAATGTGCACACATGAAAGGAATTTGACTCCAGTTTTTCCGTTGCTCTCAAAGCACAATACTGAGGCGACCAACCCCTGCACTTTCTCGCGACCCATTTTATTTAGACATTAAATACATATCACATATATTTTGCAAAAGGGGTCATTGAAACAGGGCATTTACAAATACAAACGTCAGCTGGAAACAGAGCTGAAGAACTTATGGAATTAAAATCAATTAGCAAGTGCAGTTAGCACATAGTTAAAAGCAAGTGCCAGCAACCAGATACCAGCATTGCTCCAGTGCGGTACCAACATCATGCCGTCAGAACACTCAACCAGAGCAGGAAAATGTAGATCATGAGATAAACACAATATATCTAAGTAAGAATAATATTTCGATTTAATTAAATCCACTGAGTAAATTCAAATAAATTAACTGATTAAGATATTTCATTATGACTCAATTACATGGTACTTGTATGTAGAATTTAATTATGTTTTATTAATACTTTTTACTAATTTAGACATTTCTCTTTTTGATATATACTCAATATTTTTGTTTAGGTTTTAATTATTGCCCTTTTGTATTTTAATTAAATCTACTCATATTAAATGGTTAACTCCAAAGGGTCTCATTTAATTAAAATTTACTCAATTACAAATCTGATTATATTTAATTAATAATATTGCGTGCAATCTGTTGCCTCAATTTTATTGAGTATATATGGTACATCTTTCTTTACAGTGTAGTTGTTTTCAGTCCAGTTAAATCAGCGTGCACAGAGCAGTGATAGCACAGATTTCACAGAGGCAATAAAAAGTAATGAGTGTTAATAATGATCAGAGCAGCTGATTACATTTTCCAGCACAAGATGCAAGAGAACAGAGTTTCAAACGACATCAGTCTGTGTTTTGTTGTTGATTTTTAAACCCCACTACAGGAGTATCACGCACACTCATGCATTGCGTTACCTTTGCCCATTTACACATCCGGCAGATATGGATCAACGCTAGCATTCATTCAGAGTTGTATTTCTGGCTGCATGATGCATACTAATCCACCAGTTCTCTAGAGAAATATCTTGGTCTTTTTGCTGCTAAGTGTTCCTCCATGCTCACCCCCTAGTTGCTGATTTTATCTGAGCCAATGACATTTACATCTGCGCAATTTCAATTTTTAAACTTACTCATGCTGTGAATACATATACACATAAAACGACATAAGAAAAAACAAGTGCAAAGTAAATATATAATTTAATATTTTGTATACAAATCCAAGTTATCAAACAGTCCATTACTGTAGCATTGTTTAAAAGTGCAACATGATTCAGTTGAAACAGCATTTAGGAACCCACTTCTCAGTTGAGAAGAAGAAAGTCCATATAAGTTACATTCTTGTGCTCTTTTCTGAATTAGTGAAGGGTCCCGTCACAGCAGTCGTGTCCACAGGTTTTCTGAAATTAAAAACAACAAGACACTCATGAAGAGGTGAGTTTCTTGTAAGCAAAGTGAGCCCTCTGTGGCGAAAGCGTTCATCAACTCACGTGGGTTCGGCGTGTTCCTGGAGTTCAGCATTGAGGGTTTCTGGTAGTAGTAAGCAGAAACCGGCAGCACCAACAGGGATGATGCCATATATCAGCATGGGGATGGTGTGATGGTAGACGTCCAGGAGCCTGATGAGTGGAGCGAGCATGCCCGCCACACGAGCGCACATGGAGTTTAGACCTACGCCATTCTGCCTGCCAGTGCAGACAGTGGACTTATAAGCAACCACAAAGCATGCAATTACAACAAACATGGCATTTTCTGCCAATATTGAGTTAAATAACAGATTTTAGATTTTACCAAAGGGACATTACCTACCTTACCTTAGAGTGGTGGGATATAGTTCTGCAGTATAAACATAGACTATGGAAAAGCTGGCAGTGGCAGCAAATTTTCCAATTATAGCTATGACTGTTGCCACGACAGGAAGGTCTGATGGACAAATAACAAACACATTTGTGACAAATTGCATTACATGTGTTAGGTTAGAATATATCTTTGGATGTAGCAAATGATAATGCTCATACATTTCTTAAAATGTGATGTTTTCATCAATATGGGATTCGTCCTAGTTCTCAGGGCTCAAGGATATGTTCAGCTAAGATTACAATAGACTGTGGCTATCCAGTACCTTCTGGAATTGCAAGAATCAAAAGACAAGCACAACCCCCAAACAACAGGAGCCCTGCTTGGCAAATTTTCCTCCCAAAGTGCTGGATAAGAAACAAACTGCCCAGGCGTGCAGGGATTTCTACTAGACCGAAGATGAACTGCGTGAGGTAGATATCCAGACCGAAGTGTCCAACATTCAGGCTCAGCCCGTAATACATCAGACTCGTTCCAAACCTGGGAACAGAATGGAGGAGGTGTCTACAGTGCGGCCGCAGAGATATGGCTTAGGATGTGGTTGTGGTTGATGCTCACCAGACGTAGCTCATTATGAGAGCACGCTTCTTCAGATATGATATCCTGATGATGTCCAACATGCTTCCTCTTTTGGATGGAACCTCCACCTCCAGCTAAACAACGCAGGTGTCATTTTTTAGTTATTGTGTATTAATTCAAGAGCTTTATTGAGTTTGATGGGTTCTGATGCACTTTACCTTTTCTAGCAGATCTTCTGGGACCTCCCTCCCGTTCACCTTAGCTGCCCTCTGGATCTCCTTTATGGCCACCTCCTTCCTGCCCTGGGAGAGGAGCCAGCGAGCTGACTCTGGAAGAATCCTAATTAGAGATATAGGTCCATGATGAGCTATAATGTTGTTGTATTTCTATTAGCATCTAAAACATTAAATTCTAGTCTCGCCTGAGAGGCTGCTTACCAGTAGAAGATTCCCAGCATGAGGAGAAGAGGGCTGAAGAGCACCAGCTGCAGGACCCTCCAGTTGCGGATGAGATAGGCAACGCCAGACAACACCATCAGTCCAAGAGGGAAGAAAGAGTGGCAGACAATGGTGCAGAGAGCAAACTTGGAGGAATCACTCCACTCTCCGCCTTCAAAGCAGAAGGAAATGGCATCATTTTTCAAAGTTAGTGTGTGTGACTTAATACGAACTAAATTCAGTTAAATGTATGTATGCTTCTGTAATGCACAAGCAGGATCAGTTCAATGTATGCAACACACAACAATGCAACACACAGCAGTGTAACCCAAGGCACACTCCGGTTTGAATGTACATTGGTTTTAATTTAGGAGACGCGGGCATGTGAGTAAATAATCAAATTTATTATATCACCATATCCTCTGCATGAGATCACAGTTCATCCCTGCAAGTCAGCTGTTATTCTATTGGCAATGCAACCACTGATATGAGCTTCTTTTTAAAAAAAATCTGTGATTAGCTGCTGTTTGTAACAGTAATGCTCTTGACATGGCATTATAGCAAAAGAGGCAGAATCAGAATCTGCTTTATTGGCCAAATATGTAAAAAAAAATAAAAATTAAAAAAATTAAAATAAACAATAGACAGCATGATGAGGCAATAAACAATATATACAAAAGAGATGTAGACCTACCTATCACAAATGCATTAGCCAAAATGCCTGAAACGGAAATGCCACCCAAAAATCTGATGACAATGTAAAAATAGATGTTGGGTGAGAAACCAGCACCGACACCGAACAGCAGCATGAGAAGGAGGGAAAGCAGGACGACAAAGCGTCGGCCAAACCTGCAAAGAGAAGAACTGTTACGCTGACGCATGATATCTGAAAGGAAGATGTGTGAGACTTTTTAGATCTTTTTAGCAGATATCATATCACGTGTTGGAATTTGCCATTAAATCCAACTCTACAGATACTTGTTGCTGTACGAGTAAAAAGCACCCAGTGTAGACTCATGGACGTGGAGTAAAGGTGTGAGTGAATGTGAACCTGTCCGCCATCTGCCCCATCATCAGAGCTCCAGCCAGGAGACCGGCCATGTAGATGGACTGCGACGCTTCGATCAAGCTGCTTCTCTCACACACCAGGTTGAACTGATACCAGGGAGGATGATGATGAAAGAGGGAGAAAATCAAACACCAAACCAAGCTCTGTTTTTCTCAGATAATACTTCTTTTTTTTCATATAATTCTAAAAACTGAAAATTGAAGCTGGTTAAAAAGAAAAAGGGAGGGGGACAAGTGTTCTACTGCTAAGGTTTAAGGCTAAAGTTCTTCACATTTCTCGTGGCCACCGTAGGGAAGGTGAGGTGGGGTGTGTTCAGTCAGTTACCTCTGTAAAAATGCTGGAGGCGCCTTTGGGTGCCTCAAAATCGGATCCGTTAATGCATCCAATTGTATCGTTAAGCCCATATGCTTCAATTGTCTCCAAATCCAAATCCACAGGTGTGAACATTTCACAACTTTCATACTTCCCATCCTTGTTCACCGGGAGGGTGAGGTTTCTTTGTTCCTCACCCGTCAGATTGGGCCCACGCTCCAAGATCCAGTCAGTGTTGCAGCGATGCGGGTAGCTCATGCCTGTGAACAACTGGCCAATCACGTCAAAAGCAGTAAACAGGCTGGGGATGCATAACGCAGCCACTAAACGTTTCTGAAACAAACCGAACTCCCCGACCTCCTTCAGGATCTGCCCGAAGTTGCTCATACTGGTATCTGAATGTGCTCAGAGTGCAACGTGGGACAGAGAAAAGTCAGGGTTAAGGCAGCATTAAGCCACAGTCAGTTAACTTAACTCTCCTCCTGCAAGTTAATGTTTAAGCTGACACTGACGGTGCAGAGGTGGCTGCAGCCAAGTCGCTAACAAACAGACTTACCTAAGTATTAAAACGTGACATGTTAGGATGCCTCAGGCTGAAGTTCAACTCAGATGTGAACATTCAGACTTAAACATTACGTGTGAGCACAGGAGGGAGGAAGGGCTCTAGAAGCTTTAGAGCACAGCACTGCGTGGAGCCACGTCTCATGGTCAGACGGCTTCCTGTGGACAGTTAAGTGCAACAGTTTAGATAACTACGGTGGGTTTTCTCAAGCAAAGTCTGCGCTTCCACAAAGAGCATCCTGTGTGTGGTTTTCTTTCAACTTTTCTCCGTATGTCAAAGCTACATAGTTAAATGTGATGCATGAGAATAAATATCTGGAGGACCTGAGCAAAGCCAGAAGGTTGATACACCACACAGCTGAAAAACAAACTCAATTCAACTTTCCATCAAGTTATGTTGTCTCAGAGTTCAACCGTCCACACCCAATCAGGATTAAGAATGAGAAAGTCTGCAGGCACCTACTTCAACTTCAGGGGAAGGAGCCATCAGCCCCCCGACTTAACGCCCCTGGCCCACATTGGTTTCAAGCCATTGATCAATGTACTCCAGGTTTAATCATTCCTGTCTATTCTAAGACATCAGCAATGACTACTGGACCGTCATGGGTCAGAATGTCAACATGCCGACGGCCACATGACTGGTGTTTATTCTTGTGAGTGGCACAAAAAGACTACAACTAGTATTTTGTTGGATAACCCTGGGTTGTAAAATGATAATTAAGTGTACCCTGAACCTTTACAACACACTGATGTTCAAACAAAGAGAAGCAGTTGAGGTGCAACACAGGAGTTGTATGGTTTTTGAAGCTTGATCCATACGAGGGACTAACAGGATATCTGAACATCTGCTTAACTGTTCAACTATTTTTAAGAATTCTGTTTCTTGAATGTCCCCCAGCTTAATGAGAGTGCTATACTGAATGGCTGGACTGCCTCTTTAATGTCTAGAAAGCAGAAAATAACTCTCTCTGGGTTAAAGGGTTGTAAAAGGACAACTGTGGTCATATCTAAAGACAGCGTGGGCAATAAACCTATAGGCAGTGAGACGTAAAAATAGGAAGAGAGAGAGAGAAAACAGAAGAGTGAAGACAACAGACCGTATAGAAAACATTTATCCCTCTACAGGATCGTCTTACTCCAAATGACAAGTAATGGTGCACATAAAAAAGAGGAAGTGCCAAGAGGTGGCTGATATGCTCATTCTTTATTGATTAAAAATAATCAAGAGAAACATGCTTCGAACTCCAAAATGACCAAAAAAAAAAAAAAAAAAAGAGCAAATGAAAGAATGAGAAAACTGAAACCAGGTGGAAAATTCAAATATATTACAGCCTTGATGAGTTATTTCCTGGACAAAAGTGGGGTTTTTGGCCAGTCATCTGTTGAGTTGCTACAGCTTCGTTAGACTACAAGTAAGCAGGACAGAGGAGACAGTTGGAAAAAGGATGAGAACAAAGCCATCAGAGCTTCAGCTCTGTTAGACACAGGGCTCAAACTACGCAACACACACACACACGCACACACACACACACACACACACACACTCTCGGGGCTCATACACACTTATCCTGTCCTTGTCTGCTGTCAGCTGCAGACTAAACCAGGAAAATGGCACCAAATACTGCAGTTTAGAAACTTAGGGTAACATTGGGTTGCTGACTTTGTCGCGCCCCTTTGAGGAGGACACAGGGTCGACACACCTGTATATCTTTATTTCAGGCATCCTCACGTGTAACAAGAACTACATTTCAAAAGACATTGAAAATCTGAATTGAAACTTTGACAATATGTCAAAAAAAAAAAAACACTTGGTCATTTTCAATTTAAGGCTAGCGTAAAATTTAACATGTTTAAAGTCAAAATACAAAGATTTCCTCTTAACAGTTTATCTGCAAGCAAAAAGAAAAATATGGCATCTGGAGGGTTATGACATTATCACATCACCAAATTAAACAGTAAAACCTTGCTGGCGTTTCAGATCTACACATTAGAGCCGAGTGTTAAATGAACCTGCCGCCGCCGTCGCGCCAATAACTGCGAGATGCACATTCAACAGAAAGCATCCAGAGCGTGGTTAAAAGGATGCAACATCTGTGCTGATAAGGACCTTTTTCATCTGAATTCAAAACACATTTCTGATCGTTCAAAATGTCTACAGTCACAGCTGAGCTGCTTGAACACTGTAGGACGAGAAATCTTCATTTTAGCCGTTTAGAAAATTATAAGCAAGTAATAAAGCAGCTGTGTGACTTCAGATGAGGAAACAGCCTTCACTTCGTACTATTAAGTGTTGGAGACAAATTTGAAAATTATGGGAAATTTAAGGTGAACAAGCAGTGCATCAGGACAGCTGTGGCTCCACGGTCAAATATATTCAATATATACGAGCGACAGCGCGTCCTGCAAAACGAGAGCATTCAAAGCTAAACTTGCAGCTTCACCGTCTTCCTTCACGCAGCGCTACAACCCACAATCGTGTCAAAGGACAGAAAAAAGGCCAAGAGTGAAACACCCAGTATAAAAACAAATCAAAGCCAAATGTCATTATTTACATACTAGAGGTTAAATCAAGTACTTATGTTTCATCCACATAAACAAAAAAAAAATGCACTTAAGTCTTTTTTTTTTCTTCAGAATTTGAGAAACTGATTCCAAACAGGCACAAACTAATACCAACAGACAGACATATCTGCTCATACAACGCTCGTGGCTTCAGCTGCTGTTCAACTTTTCACTTCACTGCGACTTCAAAGTCGAATCAGATTTACGAGAACTAGGCGGAGGCTGATTTGGTTTTCTTACCTTCTTTGAAGGTAAAAATCGAGACAAAAGTCAGCCTTATCTTACGCTCCTTTCGTAAACATGTTCAAGTCCATATCAATTGAAGTACTGTGCTGTAATCTATATATGTGTAATAATTTAAAACTAGCGTCATTGAGTTGCCTCAGGATAAGACTGGCAATACTCATTATCTTTCTTATTGTCAACAAATCCCACAAAGTCCTGTCTGTGTATCTTAACGCAAATACATTTATTCCTGCTGCTGCAAATGCTCACAAGAGCACCAAATGTGTATTGATCCGCAGCTGAAAATAGTCCCCAAACAAAAGCACCACTTACTTCTGCTTGAGCAACATTTGATAAAAACTACAGTGCCCAGATGTTTCAGGACATTACTTTGCCGTGAGAAAAAACAATGAAACTATACATTTGTGACCCAATTTTGGAGATTTGCGCCTCCCATAGGAACGAGTGGACCATAGACAATGCAGGGGAGTCCAAAAGCATGGTGAGACGGACTAACACATTGTTGGTTTTGGTCTTTTCATGGCATTTGTTGGTGATAAGAACAATACAGAGTAAAACCAGCCTCATCCTTTAATGATTGTTACTGTAGGGAGCGTTCACAACCTTCTGAAAAACCAGTTTCACTCATTGTGGGGAAATGTTTTCAGATAAGTACAGAAGTGTGCCTAAAAGTTCAATTCTAGTCAGTTAAGTCGGCTGCATCTGACCACCTCTGAAGATTAAAGTAAAAAGTTTGATACGAGCAACTGAAACCACATTTGTACACTTCAGACAACATAATGCTCCATATGGTAACTGGGGACTTTCCCCGAAACGTGCATTCAGTAGTTCTGATGACTATAAGGCATTGTTACACTTATCAGGATTCAAGGGCGTTAGTTCAGATTGTGCAAATGCATCACATATTAGAGAAAAAATAACAGAATGAGGGAGACCAGAATGGTAAATGAAACTGTAGTTTGCTGTAGATACCTGCATCCTTCTACATATACGCTGTAAACTTTTTTGAGTGATTCTTACACTGTACGCTCTGATACTTCAGCCGACCACCCAATTCAAGGTGGTGGCCTTGTATAATCCTATGGGTGACAAAACGGTACTGTTTTCTTTGGCAGTAGTGGTTTCTTTACGGCCATAGAAAGAAAAAATGCATTAAACTATTTTTTTTTGTACTTTTCACATTTTTTAGGCAAGTCACGGTCCCAGGTAGAACAACAGTTCTAATTAAAGCATTAAACTAATGCTGAGCTGAGCAAAGCCCATCAATTTGACGTCATCTGGTATTTCAGATCCCTCGATTCCAGAAGCCTGTGAAAATAAGAGGGAAGAATGAAAAGCAGTGAGCAAAAATTGTGTTAGAGCAGTGACACATTGCTCTTCATTCAATAAAGTGTTGAGTGACATAACAGCCAGATTTCCAAATTTTCTTAAAATCGGCAAAAGAAAATGCAAATTTATGGTGTTTTCCTCTACTGTTATTTAAATATTAGGAGTCGTTTTGTCGAGATAAGCTGTAGGTGGCGCCAATTCTCCAGTCAGGCACCAACAGGCCATTGCAGAGGAAGAGCGCGCAACCAGATGACGTAATTACAAGAGCTATCTGCTCTATCTGAGCTAAAGGTAGAAAACATGGGGGAAATACCGCATTTGTGTTTGTTTCATGTATTTGCGAAGCATACATTTACACCCCATTTGTACACGTCAGCCAAGCGAAAAAACATTTTAGCAAGTTTTTGGTGTCCCCGCACAGTTTTTTTTATGCAACAATTGAAAATGCTAGTTCACAATTATCACAAACAGGTGGTCTGTAGTCAATCAGTGCAGTATTTCTTGTCACGTTGAAGGTACTTTGGAGTTTAGAGGTGTCCAGATGCCAAGTTTGCCAGTTAGTTTGCTAGCTGACATGCACATTTCAAAACACTGCAATAATCAGCTTTGCCAATATTTTTATGACTCAACATGTTGTTGTTTGTTCGACCTCAAAGATACAAAAGAAAATGCATTTTGGTGAGTAACACTGAATGTAAAAAGGAACATTTCTTGTTTACAAGAAAACTCAAGGCACCTTCATGCAACTTAAATAAAATGTACACGTTATACAGCAATGTTTGCTGTCTTTTCTTTTAACACCCTGTTCATTGTTTACAGATATTTAATGAACAATAACTGGACAGACAGGGGAAGATAAAGGAATGACAGCGATTACAATGTAATGTGTTTACAGATAATGACAAAGAAGAGTATTGTTGTGCCCATTTCAGCAGTGAGTTAGAGTCTAGTGTTAGCATAATTCAGAAAAATCTGCCATGTTTTCTCTCCAAGGTGCTCCGTTGCTTCCCTTAACTAGCGTGAAAAGGGCACAGACACAGTTAATCATAAATGGAGGCTCCTCTAGCTAATAGGTCTGGTAAAAACAAAGATTCCCAAGGTGCACTACTCATTTAGATTTAATGAAACCACAACCAGGAGAAATTTATATCAGGGATTTCTTAAAGACTGAAAGACTACTATCATTAATACAGATGAAGGTGTAATACTCACCAGTTTGAAAGTGACATTTTTATTGGCTTGAGGCTCATCTACTATTTTCTGCAAATTTGCAGCAACTGAAAAGAAAGACAGTGTTTCAGTCCAGTTAAAGTGAACAAAAACTGTGTGTTCAGAAAGAGAGGAGAACGTGACACAGCGTGATCCACTGAGAATTTTTAACGCTCACGTTAAAAACTTTAACCCTCAGGTTAAAAATTCTCCTCCTTCTCCAGTAAAAATTCACTGACCTATTACTAAGTCCCTCCCGTCCACCAGGCCTGCTGACACTAGCTCCTGGGACACACCATCTGCTGTGTCTGAAAAGTCAGAGCATACGAGATCAACTGTGGCAAAGACAAACAAATATCAAGACGGTTCAACTGTGGCTTAATAACGTCCAAAACACTGTGGTTCCTCACGCAGTTAGAGCAGGTTTCTCTTAAGTCAAAATTACTTTTCGCGTCAACAAGTACAACGGAAAGTTCACTCACCTCTCCCTGGCATAAATTCAAAGCGGATGTCGTTTAGCTCCTTCTTTGAATTTCTGAGGAGACGAAAGAAAGAGAGACCAGATAAGAAGGGGCAAGACCATTCATTTGCTGGCTGGTAAAACATACAGTTTCAGACTTATTCCACACAACTGGAATTTACGTGTTTCTAGAAAGTAGAGATCAAGTGAATGAAATATTTTTATGTTGTTTTGGGGAAACATACCTTAACCTTAATACCAAACTAATGGGAGCCTTGACATCCCCTGAGACAGCCTGTTAAAACACAGAGAAGCACAAGAATAAAGTGATATAAAAATCAATGGTTCACAGATGAGGGATGCATTTAAGCCTTAACAACATGATGAAAAGAATGAGGCTCGGCCCTACTGACCTGTGTGGGCACAGCAGCAGCAGCAGCAGCAGCAGCGGGCACGCCTGGTGCAGGAGATGCAGCCTGGGCAGTGGATTGAGTGTTGACTGGTGTGGGCTGCAGTGGGACCTGGCCTGCAGCCTGAGGTAGTTCTGCCTGACCTGCGGCCACCGGCTGGACTTGACTACTTAAAGGTTCGGGAGTCTGGAAAACCTGAAGGAGGAAAGAAATTTCATCAAATCCTGCTCGTCCTTTCACGTATCTGTTCAAATCTGACAAACAAAAGTTCCTGAGTATTTCTTAGGAAGAAATGTTTGTTATTATTTTATCTCTAACTGATATAACACCCTGCTGTCGATGGTGGCCGTCGTATGATTCTGCCAATACACCAGTGTTTGAATACCACCTATGACATTCTCCGGGGTTGCAGATTCATTACACACATAAACAAATGTTAGTGCAGTCTGACAAAATAATATTAACTCAAGGTCCACTTCCTATATGAAGATTAGTTAGACTCTGCAGGTTAAAACTGTGTTTTTTTGCAAGGGTCTGACAAACGTATACATCTTTGATACCAATGCATAAAGTACACTGAAGGGTAAAGAAAGAGCGTTTGAAACTCACCTCTGAATTCTGTGATCCCTCCTTCACTCTTGGTGACTGTTCAGAAACATACAGTGGGAGACAACACTCAGAGGAGGATATCACTGTGGTGGCTTTAGTAAAAGCGAAAAACGGCACGCATGGATGCAAAGAACACACAGAAAGCGAGAGAGGTGGACAGATTAACGCGGCTCACTCGTTTACTTTCCTCCTTCATCGGACCGCTTGGTTTATCCTTATCTCGTTTGAGGTGAATACAGTGATATCATTAAAGTGGGAGCAGAAACAGGAAGTGCTGATTAGACTTATGCCACTACTGAGATGAGACAAGAGAGAACTTGCTGTACAGCGTCTGGCAGGGTGGCTATTCCTTTATATCTGCTTACATTTCAAGCAGTACTGCAAATCAGTAAGCAGGCCTGATTTATGGGAATATTGGAATTGCAGGATTTTTGCATCAATGTGATGAAGTACTGTGATTTTTTCAAGTATTTAATTGAATGGACTCCCATTCCCATCTGACAACTTTATCTGTGGAGATATTCTCAGGTATGTGGCGCACCTCTAGATGCTGGTAACTGACTTGTAAACGAGTGAAAATACATATTCTATAATTGCAGTTATGCTTTTAGCTTCAGATTTGAAAAGCAGAGAAGCGGCATAAGTGAATATGAAATCAGGAGAGAGTCACACTGTTATGTGGTCAAACTGTTTATCTGCAACAAAAAGAAAAGAAGAGAGAAAAAGGCTTTAACAAGCTCCAAGAAACGTACAGAGACAGACAGAAGCCTTGCAGGCCCAAATGAAGACAAACTGACTTGACTGAGAGGACGTGACATGGCGCCTGGCCGATGTCAGGAATCAGCTCTCTGATTCAGACAAAGCGGCTGCGTATTCAGGCTGAGGAGGCTGCATTAGTCTTTAAAGCACACAGGTGTTAGACAGGTACTCAGCCGGGCTCCACTGTCTAATAATAGGGATCTATTTCTGGGTGGAAGAGTAGTCATTTCATATTGGCATAAAAAACAAAAACATGCAGCAGTTGTTGAGAGTTTTAAGATATAACATCCAACAGATGATAAAGTTCAGTTTGCCAACAAGTAGCCAGTGAAGCAGCGTCAAAGCAGCAGAGATGTTGTAAAATTGGAATCCCTTGATGGTCATTAGTGCTCTTATTGAAAACCATTTACAGGATTGATAAGTAATTTGCCTTGTATTGATTAAATGTGATTTGGTCAGTATAAATAAAATTATTTAGAAAAAGAAATGGAAAATACAGATGGCTTCCAGGAAAGGCAACTCTCACCTCTTTGGTTAAATAAAGCTCTCAAAGAAAACTGTTAATGCTTTTCTATTATACCTGAAAGAAGAGCTGAACTCCCCTGTATTTACCAGAGCTTATAGACCTTTACACACAAAAAGTGGTATCCGACAATTTTACACAACTTTTAAAAAAATAAATTGTGGGAAATGGTTATGAATGGAATGCTCACATCTAGCTATGTGGATACAAACTCCTTTATAATCTCTGCCATATTTCAGTAAAAGCCACACATTTGCTTCCCTTCCCATGAGACATAAAACATTTCACGGTTTAAAAAGTCTCTCACTGTACTGACTAACTGGCCCAGACAGGGTTAACTTGGGAGTCAGATTCTACCTGCACGTGATGTACAGCGTGCACGGATTTGTGCTTGAAACTGCAGACGTGAACAACAAACTGTCAACAAACCAATTGCATAACGTAGGCCGGCAATTACTAGTTGTTTTCTGATAGGTTACTGTGAAGTTATATAACGCTAGAACAAAGTCGCTACTATCTGGAGGATAAGAGCTTATCTGTGTGCAAGATTTACTCTGGTAAAATCCTAATCAGTACAAGACCTCTAAAGTGAAAGCACATTTAACCAAATGACCTGTCTGCAGTACCCGCAGCCTTTTCTTAACGCACATCTACAGCCCTCACACTAAAAACAAATGTTATCTGCCCTTTTCTGGACCTTCTTGTCTCCCTACAAGGTCATTCCTGCCCTGTCACATGCTGCCTATCTGACATGTTCAGAGAGAGTCCTTCCTTGTTAGGGGAATGCCATCTGTATTGTGTGGGCATGTGAACAACCCTGGACGAAGGCAGCTCGAGTGGGTAGGAGAAGCGCACTTGTCGCCTGGTGGCGCCAACAGGCTTCACCTGCTGCTCCTTGGCCGTCAGACAGAACATACACACATAGGGGAGACTCAGTGGACAGTGGACAAACATGCTACTGCACAGACATGAGAATGACAATTTCAACATCGTACAGCGATTAAAAGACAAGACATGTGGAGTACAATGTGTCCACGGGAGGAAGGAAACAAGTTCATCTCACCCTCAGGGCAGCAACGGCTGCTTTGCCCTCTTCGCTTTCTTCATCCAGCTCATCATCGCTCCATTCCCATTCGCCATCCTCCGTTTTATGCAGCCGACCACTGGAACCTGGCACTCGACGTACCTGACGACACATATGCACACAGCTGAGCTCGCCTCCTCGGTGAAAAGCAACAAGTGTTGATTTAAATTGTTGCTCTCTTACCCTTTTCGACCTCTCTGTTATTGTGGGCGCCCTCTGAAGTAACTTCTCATGTAAATACTCATGGGTCTGTCAGAAGAGGAAAGAAATAAACGTCCATCACTGTCACAAAATCCTCTTTATCTGTTTATGCAATAAAGTCTTGCATTATTCAGAGACTGACCTGTGACCCATAATGTGCTTTACTTACAAAGACTCTTCACTACACCAGCTTCCTGTCATACTTAGTATTTAAATTAAAACCCGTCTAATTACTTTTCAAGCCTCACACAACTCTGTATCAGTGAGTTGCTGACTCTGAACATGTCCACTTGGCCTCTCAGGTCATCAAAACAAGGGCTCCTGGTTGTGCTCTACTCAAAGTACAAGACTTGTAGTGACCAAGCTTCTGCTGTCCTCTTACCTCAAGACCTATTTACTCTAAAAGTAAAAAGTGCAAACAAAGAAAAAACATTCCCACTTTAACATTCACTGTGATTTTTTTTTTATGGTGGACATTTTTAGAAATAAACTTTCAAATACATTATTGACAAACAAACGCTTGTTCTCAACAGATAGTGACAAGTGAGCAGATCTCACTAACAGCTAATCAATAACCATCTGCTTGCTTTATAACCATTTAAATCCCTCCTGCAGGCTGTCTCAAGACCACAGTTTGCTCATTTGTACCAGACGTGCATCTGTTCTACAACAATGCCAAAGCCTGCCCTCTGCTGTGCATGCAGAGTACTGCAATTCTTGCTGCTGAATAGTCATATCCAGCAAACCAGCCAGGTTGTATTTGGGTGGTGTGACATGCTGAGCCAGCACATTTGTTGTTCTAGTTGCTAGGGTACTGGGCAGCCAGAGGCTGGAGTTAGACTGCTTATCCCTGCCTTTGTTAGAAAGAGCTCTGCACGGTCAATAATGAGAGGAATGCTGCAATGGCCTCAGCTTGGGTCAGACAGACTGACAAGCTGAGCCAAGTGAGAAGTAGCCTGACTCACAAAAAACACCTCAGGGAGAGAGACTTTATTGTTTTTTTTTCATCTCATTGCATTTCAATCGACCTTTTTTTTCCTACATTAAAGCCTCCTTCAATCATTTCAAAACTTCAGGTAAAGAAAAACAACAAAAAACCTTTTTGCTATGAAGCTTGGCTTAATTTTAAACAGAGGCCACACTGAGACCATCCAGATCCGATCACTTCTGCAGGCTCAGACCTTTACTCATCAACCAGCTCAACCGGTGCCTGACACAGGGGTGATGCTGAGTCATTGTGTAACTGATTCAGTTTGAGGCCAAGAGGGAGCGCAAGCACCTACCTTTGCCTTCTGAAAGAATTTATGCTTCAACAGCTCTGAGGATGTTGGCCTGAAAACAGCAGAGTGACAATAAATTAGTTCTGTCATTTGAGCTTTTATACTCCCAATAAAAAACAAAAAACTTAGGAACGTTGTACAACATATGTTTAACAGAGCCAGTGACGCTGATGGTGAAACAAATTGATTAAAGACCAAACACCTTTTCTCTGGGTCCTTCTGTAGACACAGGGAGATCATCTTCCTGAAGGATTTGCCATACTTCTTTACCATCTCCTTGTCTGTGATGCCAGTCTCCAGGGCTGGGGGGTCATTCTGCAGCGTCAGCATCAAGACCTAAAAACACCAAGAACACATTTAGTAAAAAAAAAAAAAAAAAAAAATTCGCAAGTTGTATAGCAAGTCAGAGGATCTGACTTTGCATTTGTTCTGTCAATAACTACACATTTCTAGGTAAGTTTGTGTTCTCACCTTCATTGGTGGGTATTTGTGATAAGGTGCAGCCCCTGTCGCGAGCTCAATGGCTGTGATCCCAAAACTCCAAATATCTGCTTTGAAATCATAACCCCGCACCTGTGGAAGCAGAAAAATATTCGACCGATCAGCTTTACCTTTGTCCCAAATTGTTCCCTCCTGGACGTAAATGGGCTTATTTTCAGCATTTAAAGTCAAACATAATGTGCAAGTTCAGGCACCAGAGTCTTATTGTACAGTCGCTGAGTAGAGGTGACAAGCTGTGGCCACAGACCTCAGATTTCTGAAATAGTGTCAAAAAAAAAAAAAAAAAAAAGGAAAGAAAAATGGCCACTTTGTGACCTTTATTACCTTTATTTTGCTAAGTTAAAGCTGTGTCTTGTCTTAAGCTTTCTGTTGTCACGGCTACTTCCTGTCTCCGTGCAAAAGACAACGTACCTGCTCCATGACCTCTGGGGCCATCCAGCACGGCGTTCCCACAAACGTCTTGCGCACTTTATTTCGAGTGATGTCACCACCTGTGGCTAGAAAGGCACTGACGCCAAAGTCTGAAAGAAGGGACGAGAGAGAAGAAATAATGAGACAAACACACACACAAAGGAATCAGTGCAATAAGTCAATTAATTCTCCTCCGCAGACTAAGCCTCCTGTGCATAAATACAGTGAGATATTGGAGCAGAGCTGGCTCTGGAGCTGGGGTTAATGAGGTTACAACACAGCCCAACACCTTCTTCACACCTGATCTGGGTCACTTGTGACAGGTACTGAACACTGATGTTGCCTCGTGGCTAAATACCTGCAATTTGCACTGAACCGTCATCCCCGAGGAGAATGTTTCCAGCCTTAAGATCTCTGCGAAAGAAAGGAAAAGAATTTGTACGTTGCTCAATTAGTTCTCACACAGAGCTGTCAAAGCTAAAGTGAGTGAAGTGGCTCAGCCAGATCAAACAGTGAGCATGAACAAAGACATTCAGAATAATGACATCAGTTATTAATTGGTTAGTTTAAGTTTATTGAAACAGAACATTAGTACCGCCCCCAGTTTAATGATGTCACAGACTCAAGTCAAGCTTAGTATCTCGTCTTCACTTGTTTGATTATTAATAACTTGTCAAAAAGACTTTATACGTCTTGCTACAACAAAAAGGCGTCAAAGGTTTTATCTTTCTACCTCTCTGGGTTGCTATTTTTTACGACTTTATTAGCAACACACACACACACAGTCAAAAGTTAATTTGTTCATCCTGTTCAGCCTCCCCTGGTGGTGATAAGAGGATTCAGCAGGGACAGCTGTCTGGCTGCCCGTCTGCACACAATTGCACAGACTGCCACACACACAGAATACTGCTACCTCACCAGCTAGACAGAGTTGTCATAGCAACAGACTCTCAGAGATAAAGTCGAAGGGTCAAGTAAAAGGTGACGAAAAAAAAGTAAGGATGGCAGCCGTGTCACTGAGGACAACAGTTAGCTCTGTCTGCTGTCCAGGCTTTCAGGAAGTGGTGGCACATTTTAAAGAGAATAATGGGAGAAAGACAAAGAACACCAAAGTGGTACAACCCCAGAACATTGTCCACCATTACACCACCTGGAACTCCTCACAGATTTGCACAAATCATCCTGAGACTGATCTTTGAACTGCACTGACAGGCAGACAAATGATTCAAATGAAGTCTCAACAGCTGTGCAGTTCACCTGATGACCAGATGGGGGCACTGGAGTAAAAAACTTGCAGCTTCAGCTGAAGGGTAAATGCTGTTCGACCATTCCAGCAAAGAAATTGGTCTCAATGAATGTAAAAATAGACTGGTCTTTGGAGTACTGGTTTGGAGATGAGGCATAACACAGCTTCCAAGAAGCAAAGGCTCACTTTATTGGGGATATAATTCAATCCATATAGACTATAAACACATGCCAAATAACAGACACATGGGGGCAAATGCTGCAGGCATAACTGTGGCTGTTGGAAAGATTCTTGTGCCTCTCAGACTACTGCCAAAGCATGCTTACAACTTGAAATGCGTGTTGAAACTTTGCCTGGATCACTACAAAAATCTATCACCTGGGGTCCTGGACTCTTCCCGAGGCCCAAATTTTGCAGCAAAAAAAAAAGCAAAGGAGGTGGAGTCGGCAGTTGGGCTTAAGCACCCCCTCTCTTGTAGCTATTAGCTGAAACTACAATCTTTACAAGCAACCTCCTCAAGACACACAATGTGATGTGGGGACCCAAGAGTGGGCAGGTCACAGTTCAGATCTTTGTTCAAATGTTGCTGCATACTTGCTTATAGAGGCCTCTTTACTAAGAGTGCTCCAGTAAAATACCACACAGACAACAGGTCGTGAAGTGACAGGGGCAGGGAGTGGCAAACAGTGAGCCACAGAGGGAGGAATGCAGCATATGTGACATATTAGGACCATTGGCTGAAAGCAAAGATGGGGATTCCCGCTGCAGGGCAAAATCCCTGCTGGGATAATGCGACGATCCAGAGGCAGACTAAGATACTGCACAGGATGGGGTATTAGTGGACTGCTTCGACAGCCTTCTCTAAAACGGTGTGTTTCCAGTGATCAGCTCAGGCAGACAGAGCTGTCTTTGTGCTGCATGTGGCAAAACTTTTGATGTGCGTTCGGGCCTCGACGAGTTCAATTACATAACTGTCACACCAGGGACGATGCAGAGGAAGGGAAAGGGTGGATGAAAAACGGACATGACAGGCTTTGCAGGCAGCTTTGAAAAACCACCGTTAGAAATGTCTGCTGCCGTACAGACGTCTGTGCTCCGCGGCGCTCTGGCTTGTCCCACTGTCACTTTGCTGTCCTGACATAACAGCTAGCTCATATCAGGTCACAGTATCGTCCAGTTTCTTCACTACTTCTGCTTAATCAAGAACACGCTCATCCTCCTCCCTGGGTGTTCGTACATACAACAGTGATGAGATACATCTGGTAATGTGAGATGTTTCTTTTTAAGGATTAGAGGGACCACCTGAGGCTGAAAGGCAAGTCTGAGAATATCCCAAAATACTTTTCCTCGTTTACACAACCACATCCTCTCTCTCTTTAACAGTCCAGTCCAGTCATCTAGTGCTTGTGGTTCAGGGTTATGTACTGTATTTAATTAAGTATTGTGGGTTCAATCCAGGCCAATAAACCACTCTGGCCACGTCACAAGACCTTCCAGCTTATCATCTCCCCTGTCACATTTGTTGGAGAACAAGTCTAGCTGTGGGACTGCATTCTGCTTCTACAATGGGAAATATGCCAGGAAGTTAAGCTATGCCAGCTGAAGAAAAAAATCCACCCCAATGAACAATTTACACTGAGCTATGTGGATGATTTTGCACAGAGAAAGTCAATATCTAACAAGTTAAAGGGTTGTGCAAGCAGCTCTGTGAGGCTGTACATAGGAACAACAGCATTTTTAGCTACATGCTAAAGGTGCTTGCTAACAGCTAATGTTTAGGAGGTATACTGTTTAACATGTTCACTATCTTAGATTAGCCTGTTAGCTTTGCAGGTTATTCGGCCAAGAACCAAAGATTTTGGACAAATTGAAAGCTTTGACTTGCTGATGGCACTTGATGAGGTGTCACCGGATCACTGAAGGACTCTTCAGGACACCATATATATTTGTAACAAATTTCATGGCAGTCCATCCAATAGAGATAATTCAAAGCGGCGGACTGACCGCTAACGTGGCTAAAAATCAAGATCAGACTTGAAATGATTAGGTCGTCAGAAGACATTTTTTTTTAAGTTGTGATAGGGATTTTGTTTCACATGCTACGTCATGATTAGCTTAGGTGAATGAAGAGCTTAAAGCTATTAATCAGAGCCATTTTACTGCCAGTGTCCCCAGAGTTGTTTGATTACTCACATCATGGATTATTTTTCAGAGGCTAGTTTTCATTTGTAAATTCAAACAAGCTGCTGAATACTATTTTAAGATGGATTTTCAATGTAATATGCTTCACTCCGATAGAAGACAGCCCATGAAGCTGCATCATTCACAAAGAGTGATCAAGGCCGTCTGACTGCATCCCTCTTGCACTCATTCAAGAACCACGGAGACGATAGTTCACTGCAGCAGATTGCAATGCTCTGAGAAAAAGGCTGCAGAGTGCAGACAATCATTAACATTCACTGGAGAGGAAGAGGAGGAGGAGGAGGGAGGAGGTGGTGACACAATGCACCACACAAGTTCAAAGAAATACTGTAGCAGAGAGGAAAAAAGCCAACCTGCAGTTTAACTCCCTACTCCGACTGTACTAGTCATCCAGCCATATGGTACAATAGGTGGGCTTACGCCAGAAGAATAACCAACTGATTCAGTTCATTTCTATGTGTTAAAGCGCATTAAAGATAATGAGAAACGTTGCCAGAAACTAGAAGGTGATACGCAGCCAAAAGATGTTGCAAAATGAACAAGATATGTGTGGTCTCGTCATATTTATGACCCACTGACGTGATACCCAGGCAGTAGCCAGGTGGGAACAGCCACGGTATGAAACTGTCAAAAAGATTTATCTTTCTCATCTCGCACCTTGCAGCTCCAACAGGTCACCTCCTGTGACATCACATCCTGGTGCCAGGCTCACAGTGGCCCTAACAGGGCTGTGAAAGAGGGTTTATGAAATACCTCCCCCTCTTTTAACCGTGCCCTTTGTGACCACAAAAAGCATTCGCTCTTTTGATTGCTTTCCTCCAGCCTGCTGAAATCCATTCTCATCTCTTTTTCCAAATCAATTTTTATGTCTTATTTTGTCAGTTTTCCTTTAATTCACAGCAAGAGACTCTCTGCTCCCACAGGCAGCGTAACTACAGCCATTACCTGGTCATTACTAAACCACATGCCAAGTAATTTGCTGGCAGAACCTTCCCATGTACCTTCAGAAGACGTGAGGTTTCAGAGATGAATAAGGCAAAGAGCTCCCCACAACATAAGACTGCTGTCGAAGGGGCCTTTGCAATAATTAACTTGCAGGCTGATTTTCTAATGCCGCGTTTCCACTGAACAATGTGAATGTATGAATGTATCTAAACCCAAAATCTGTTTTGCATTTCCACCGCAGACAGTACTTTTTAAATGAAAGGGGGTTGTTATGGGGGCTTTGGGGCTAACCCCCTTCACTTTTCCAGCACTTGGGAAACAACTTTCTCAGTCTTGCGATGCGCCACCATTCATTAAATGACACACTGCAACTTATGCTGTACATTTACTGCCCGATTGACAGCTTACTGCTGACCTTTTCCTTTGCTCCGATCATGTTCACTGTTCACTCTCCTTCACTCTTTCAACCACACCCATCAAGCTCTGAGCTACGCTACTCTTATAACAACAAGAACACAACGGAGGACATCGAAAGATCTTTCTGCTCAAGATGTGTTGTTCATTAGGACAAGGAGAAAAGCTTTGTTTGAGAAAAGGCTGCAGGCGGCAAGACAAAGGACTGCTGAAGAAATGGTAAGAGCTGGGAAACCCGACATTAGAGCGCCAACACTGACTCTGATTCTACTGTGCTTTACTCCCAACTTTTAATTTCAGCCCACCTCGCTTGGAACCCGAATGGAGTGGACTTATCGGTACCACCCACAAATTTTGCCAATAGAAAGGTGAAATAAGATCCAACTGACTGACAAATCTACTCTACAGAGATATTCATCTCTCGTCACGTGCACAATGTCTATGCACTGCTCGAGTTAGCAGACAAGTGCCACCTTTGAATAACTGACTTTCCGAGCTGCTGTGAATGTGGAGGTGGAGCAGTTTGCCGTCTTGTGGTAAATGTCTCCGGCTGAGGCTACAGCCCGGGCCGCGAGACTCTAATTGCTTTTCTGCCGTCCTTGGCTGGATGGAACATATCATGTGACACTTTCTCCCTCCTCGACAAGCCTCAGCCGCTTGACTCTCTCCATCACCCCTGCCCCGAGGCTCCCACTCATATGATCCAGCTTACGCTGGAGGACCTCGCACGGCCATATGCACACGTTTACAGCAGACATTCTCAGCGTGTCGGTGATTCAGTGCTGCTTGGGATTACCTCACATGCCTCACACTTACTTTTTCACAAGTCACACCTCAGAGCCTGGGGTGGACAGAGGTGATGAATGAATGATCCTCCTTAGAGCCGGGCACAGAGCTGAAGGAGGGTTTTTACTCTGGGAAAACCATTCCCCTCTCTCTGGCAATGACCAATAACCCTGTCACATTATGCTGAAAGTGGATACTTAAATGCTGCAGCAGAGTAAACCGCAGTGGATTTTCCTTTTAATTAACACAGTAATTTAAATAGTGTTGTATGCTAATTCCTTACATCTCTATCTACACTTTCTATAGGGGAAAGCTGTTTGCTTACTGGCAGGTTACTGAGCTGATGCTTCACCTACATGGCTGAACAAAAAACATCACTCATCCAAGCCCGTGGTCAAAGCTTTCAATCAAGCCTCTCTCACTCTCTCTCATTGGCATGCGACTCTAAAAGCTGCTGAGCACTTAACCAAGCCGAAAAAAGCTATGCATTATTTATACATGTAGGCTGTCCCGGGCTATATGTGTGCCAGCGGGAGAGAAGAGGAGACGTACGAAAAAGTGAGTAATGAATATTAAATACAGAGAAGGTAGCGCGATGACTTCTGCAGCCGGCGTGGGTTCACTGTGACAGCTCGAGTGCGGGGATTTAGCCAGGTCTCGAACTGGCTTAGAAAGAGAGCTTTCGGGATCACATTTCCTGTGGCACACAAACCTGCCATTGACACATTCCACTAATGCATATTTATACTGTAACTCGTAATGACTATCAGCCCTGAAAGATTATCAGCTCTGAAGTGGGAGTCTACTTACAGATTTCTATCAGTAGTTTTTTAAAGTTGAAGTTGCTGCAGTTTAATTAAAACACTGAGGGCTTATATCATGTGTACAGCATTAAAAAGATAGAAAGTGAGTGGACTGATTTATTCATTCATTGATTTATTCATTCATAACCATACTTCAGTGGCATAAACACATCATTACTGCTTCTTCTTCTGGAAGACTTGTCACAGTCCCATTGGGAAAGTACACTGCCTCATCTCTATATAGAGCCCAATGACACCCTTGACCTTTAGTGAGTGAAAGTGGCTGTCTGAAAATGCCATTTCCTTGGTACAGTCATCCGTCTAGTCTGATGGAGAATACCAATCAGTTCTGTGCATTGAAATTTGCAATAAACCATGCACTAAGAGCAGGAATGAGTTTGCACAGATTACCAGAGATGCTGCTTATGTTTTTGACTAAAACAGAAGAAATACGTGATGAGATGACTGAAAAACAAAAAGACAATTCTATAATGAATTGTATCTGAATGACTGGCCTCACAGGAAAGTGTCAGCACAAGCACAACTGGACATCGCTGTAAAAACATAATGTCCCATGTAGTCACAGTGGGGGACATAGTATTAGTTTGACAGCCTTTAGGAGAGAGGGGGAGGAAACAGAGAGGAGGAAGTTAGGGGCAGAGTCATGTATATTTCTGCTCCATAAACCCTCAAGGTGAACTCTAATAAACCCTCTGTGCTTAGTGATAATGGGAAGTCCTGCAGCTGCATTAGTACCTGAGTGCAGGGCCATGAGTCTTCTTACCTGTGGATCTGTCCGTTCTTGTGTAGGTACTCCAGGCCCTCAAGCACGTCTTTCAACACGGTGGCTATGCTGGCCTCGTCCAAGACGCCTGTCTTGTGTTCTCCTCGTGAGATGATATGCTTGATCACGTCCAGCACGGAGCCTGGATAATAACCACAGGAGACAGCGGTTGATAAAAAAAGAACTTACATTGTCATGCTTCATTTTTCTTTGTTGAAAACTGCATTGGTGATTGTCAACATCAATGTCAGGGAGAAATGAAAACTATCCAGCCGTCGACCTCTTTAAAAACAGGCTGGGTAAATAAATTGTGTCGTTTCTGGTCTTGACTGATGATCTACTCCTGCAACAACAGTACGTCACATCGGCTAGCCTATATCATTTGTTGAGCCTAAACCAAACCTTATTTATGAAAACACATACTTCCTGGTGGATCTGTAGCCATTCAGTCAAGATAATTCATGTCTCATCTTATATTGTTTGGTTAAATTAGATTGTGGGTACACAAAGACCTTTTTCCAGTTCCAGAAAAGTGGATTTTATTTAAGGGAAAAACAAACGATTTAGCTGCGTTAAGACAAAGTCCTTTAACCATAAACATCACCATGACCTTGTCATTTGGCCATGGCAAAACAAACCAATGGTGGAGAGTGGGAGATCAGAGCAGTCATTATCATGCATTATTTGAAAGGTAAATCTGCCTTTAAAAAGAATTTATGTTGTGTTATCTATGATTTGAAAAAGTAAAGTCAGTGTCTATAAACACAGACAGGTGTCTCTGTGAATAAGCAAAAGCAAGACTTCGATTTATGATGTCATTAGAGGACATTTTTTGGACTTGATCCATTGACTTTAAATTAGATTGACTTTGTTGGCTCATAGGATTTTTGTTTGAGCTTTTCCATCCAAATGAGTTCACAGCTGGCTATCATGAAGCGTGGCCAGTTGAAATCACCATGGCTACTGCCAGAGTCATGCCATTCTATGGAGCAGCTACAGGATTTGACTTCTGATGACATCATCACTCCAGTCCGTTTCTCTCACTTTCACCTCAAATTCACAAAAACCAACTGAGCTCTGCAATAATACACTGCATGTGAATTCTATTTGAGGGTGCATGCTCCTTTTATGCCTTTGCAATTGGTCAGCGATCTGCATGAAAGATAAGCGTGCATGTTAACATTTGAGGTTATAACTCAAACTGTTGCTTTGTCTTTAGTCTCCCAAGGTGAAAGGAGAACTAGCGTTGCGCTGCTCACTGACCGGGCAGGTCACCATGTCTCCCTCAGCCTGGCTCCTGCTGAATAAAAGGAGCGCTCTGGATGAAAAGTCAGACTGCTGTCAGTGTATGATTTCCTTTGTGCGACTTTCCAAAGAATAAAGAACATCCCTCTGAAAAGAGGTTCAGTATTTGCATTCAGTATGACAGAAAATTGGGGGACACTGGTGAATGGGGACAAAGCAGAGAAGCAAAAAGAATGCCACTTGGCTGACAAGCTGCATTGTGCTGCAGTGATACACAAACACAAACATCACAGTGCCACACTGTCTATCCGTCACACACACCCTCAGCCACACACACATAAACGACACACACCCACACCCACACCCACACACACACACACACACACACACACACACACACACACACACCCACGCAGCGGCACTTGCGAACAAAAGCTGGAAATGGCCTTTTCAAGGTCCCGAAACACTGTCCGCACACAATTCCAGGACTGAATTGATTGCGTTTCAGCAACTGTGCCAGGCTTGGAGTGCAAAGATATTTATTTGCACAATCACGTCAGGGTGTCCTCGCCTGCAGCACTTAGTCGAGCACTGCATTACCCAGCGGAGCCGCCGATGACGGGCCACCTGAGACAAGACGGCGTTACTGCAGAGAGTCTTAGGCACAGCGAGAGGCAGAGGAGGGGGAGCGAGTGAGGGAGAGGCGAGTTCAACGGGTTCCTCGTGCAGTGACGGTGCGCGGCAGAAAATGTGATTCAGCAGCGAGGAAAAGAGACAAACCCATTCAAAGAGAGCACAGACGACGGAAAGAAAAGCAGCCTAGATGTGTGTCTTCAGTGTGTGCAATAGCAGGTGTGTATGTGAGCGAGTGGCTTGGCGAGAAGCGAGAGGGAAGCGTAAGAAGAGAGCAGCCGCGCCTCTCTGATGTGACAGCTCTTTGAAGCTCATTGAGAAAAGGCAGCCTGTTCGGCTTTTTTCTTCCCCTCCCCTGTTCTCCACACACGGTTCCCTCCTCTCTCAATGCTTCTGTGCTCGGCATGATGTTCATCTCCTCGTCGCAAATGGCTGTAGGGAGGAGAGGAATTGACAGGAAGTGACAGGTGACAATGAGGAGGGCGCTGAGGGAAGGAATGAAGAGAGTCAAGTCTAAATGAGGAGGAGGCACAGTCCTAATGAGCAAACAGGAGTAATTACATGAGAAAGTGACCAAGTAGCTAATGTGCAGGACCGTATACTTGCTCACTCAACCAAATAGAGAAAGTGACAGCCCTGCTTTATCTAAACACCATTAAAGACTTTTTTAGAAATACGGTTTTTCCCTTTCTTGCCAAGAGGAAGATGAGAAGGTTGATACTGATGTCTGTACGTTAAGCATTAAGCTTCCTCCAGCAGCCGGCTAACTTAACTTTGCATACAGACTGTAGGAAACAGCTAGCCTGGCTCTGTCCTAATAGTAACAAAATCTGCCTTGCAGCACCTCCACTAATTATCACTTCACTAATTATTTATCAATTATTACTAATTATTATTATTTATCTTTTTTCATTGGTACAAAAAACGTGTAAAAACAACAGTTTGTTGTTCGATGATGGGTTTATGTGCCAGACTTCTTCTTCTTCATTCTTGCTCAGGAACAGTAACTTCCCAAACTCTGCGCTGGTTGTCTGGCAACTGTTCCCAGCCAACGAATAGGGATTTTTACACTTTGGTTTTGCATGGATTAAACAAACAAAATACATGTTAATTAATGGGCTTAAAGGGGGTGGTAGGGGGATTTTGTTACATTTGGACAGAATCAGGCTAGCTGTGTCCCCCTGTTTCCAGTCCTCATGCTAAGCTAAGGTAACGGCTGCTGGCTCCAGCTCCACGTTACCAGACAGACACGAGAGTGGTACTGATCTTCACATCTTACTCATGGCATGAAAGCAATTCAATGTATTTCCCAAAATGTCAAACTTTTCTTTATAGGGGAACAGAAAAACATTGGCATAGATAGAAGAAGAGGGTAAAGCAAGACAATTAGTGCACGGCAAACACTTTTCCAGACCAAGCTGAGGTGGCACTGACGGGAGAAAATTTCTAAGTGCACACTCACAGCGTGATGTAAGCTTTGGAGCATCACTAAATGCCAGCCTTGTCAGCCTCTTTCAAATTCGTCTGATTGAACTCTTCATGCCTCATTAGGCTGTTTCAACACGTTGACACTGACTGACAGTTTAACAATCAAAAGGTTCATTTCGCATGGGAAAGACTACATGACACCTGTTGGAGTGGTTGGAACAGTGCCTGTCCAAGACCCCTGAGGGAACTTAATACAAATCACAGGGAGTAAATTAAGTCTTTACAGTGTAGTGCACTGTAGAGGACGCAAAAACTCAGGAAAATGTCAAATCATGATGTCAGTTACATGCTGGATTAGCCAGATCTCTCCCTCTTAGGATTTCAAAGAAAACCTGTAAAGGTGTAAAAGGCAGGATTTATACATAGCTCTACTTAACTCTACTTCATCCAACAACAACATCACTTATACAGTCTTTCCATTCTCCTGTTCAGAGCAGGCGGTTTGAGACTGTGGGAGAGGATGAGAGGCTGATAGGGGGGAGGAGGGGGAAGTGGATGAAGGAGATGAGAGCTGGTGCCAACTGTGCTAAAGGCCGATGGGGAATGCCAAGCAAAGTTGGAAGGGCACAGGGAGGGTGTGGCAAGGGAGGGGCTGTGCAGAGCCATAGGTGGTGTAAAAGAAAGGTGAACAGGAGAGGATTGTTGGCTGAGACTGAAAGAAGTCTCCATCAAAGCGTCTAAATTACACAGTTTAATTTTCTAGGGAGAAAGAACAATGTGATAAAATAGTGAACAAAGGTAATTTTGCATACTAGAATTACATTGTTTTAATTCTGTAAACCTGAAATCACCATCAAAGCTCCCTGTCAGCACTTTGGCAATAGTTGAGGGCCACATCATGATGTGACAAATCCACTGGCTCCAAACTTGACAGAGTCTTTTCATATGCTAAATTCAGTCAATAACAATCTGCCTTTAGCTGGATTCCACTCTGAGTGGCATTTGATTGAGCTCGGTGGCAGCGACTGCAGGTCGACGAAGGCTGCACACTAATCTCCTGGGAACACATTCCTCTGCTTGCTTTGGCATGACTCATATTCTGTCCCTGTGGGTTTCAGTGGATGTCTCTCCGATGTGAATTCAGTCACTGACAGGTTATGCGGCGCTCTAATGAAACAGTTGTTCACATGTCACATTCAGAAGAGGAATTTCCTGAAAAGCCCTGTGCCTGCTGCGTACCTACCTCAACACTCAGCGCTACAGGTTTGGCCTTGAACAGATTTGCCAGAGAGGAGTGCAGTCCTGATTGAGGGTTAGTCCTTTTAGAACTCTGCTCATCTGAATGAATATATGACATGAAGCCTACAATAGGACACTGTACTGGGACCGTGAATGTACACTATATTGTCCAAGAAGCAGTGCCATTAAATTGCTATTAATTAGGGGTGGGTGAAAAAAATGTTGCTACGCCCCAGAATCAGAATCAAATCAATACATGAGATTCCAGAAGATTCACATCCTACTGTTAACAATTTGCAAAAAAAAGGTTGACGAGTTAGACAGTGACAGTGTTTAATCTGCTGATGTTCGGGGTTTTTGTGCATATATGCAATGATGAACTTTTTTGATAAAGTGACACCAAGATCAGAAAGTGGCTGATGGCCTGTTTCAGTGGCATGTGCCGACTCTACGTCGCTGTTAACAGAAGGGAGTGTTACTTGCCAGTGGTAGACCGGTGACATGCTGCTCTTCATGGGCCAGGTGCCAGGTGAAAATAAGCGGCATACCACTAGTCAAAGTGGCATATCACCAAGAACACAAAACAAGCAAGCAGAAAAGTGCAGGTACAACACCTATTTGTGGAGTCCGGAGAAGCTACATTCTGGAATGACACGTTTATCCATCTGCTCAGAACTTCATCAAAAGTGCAGAAGTGTTCACATATTCCAAATCACTGCATGTGGTCTTACAGGTAGCTGAGGTCAGTGGGAGGCCTGTTGTATTTTTCTTCAAATCACAATTTCAATTTGTTTGTTTTGTTTTTTTCAAAGTAAGCTGAGCTACTCCACAATCTCTTCAGGTATCCCCTAGCAACTGCTGAAGTACAATCTGGGCTGCAAGCATCCCTGGTTGGAAATCGCTGTGCCAATACAGCATGAGTGACATACAGTACCTTCTTATAAGAGGCATAGGCCAGTAAAGCAGCAGTGGCATGCCAATACTCAACAGTGACACAACGCTAAGAATGAGTATATGCCACAATAACATGAGTCCATCCAGACATGTGCTCAAAGACTGCTTTTAGAAACGTCTGCAGATTTTCTATAAATTACTTTGCAAAAGACAAAGCTCTAGGGCTACTTGACGAAAATCATAATCACAAATATTTTGGTCATTATTAAGATCATGATTATTTAACACGCTTGACTGACTGTGGAAACATTATGCGTTTACTGAATTTAAAAAAAAGTCCTTTTAACAGGGCAACTTTAAATACTATTCAACTGCAAAATCCTTCATTTGAATCCATCTGCCTGACAAGTCTGACTTTTCTCTAACTCATTCAGTACTAAAAACGCTCTGTGAAAAATTGGAATGCGGCACAATAATCATTTTATCTCGATTAACTATTTTTGTAATTGTTGGAAGGCAAAATCATAATTAAAAATTACATTTGTTTAATCACCCAGCCCTGCTAAGCTCTCCAAATCATAGTAACTGTCTCGGACGGGTCAAGTGCATCTGGAGCAAATGTGAAAATATTGCTTAAAAATGTGAGTCGGGTAGAATGTGGCCCAACAACATTTTTGTCTATTAGAAAGGAGACCTGTAGGAATGCACTCTGCTGCTTCGTCATATAGCACTTTAAAAACAAAAACTGTGGACATGTCGGTGCTTTGTCTGAGCAACTGTCGAGCTGTTATCAGTCTTTCAACAGCAGAAGACGCAAGACAGGATTGAGTCGGAGGGTGGAGGCTTTCTTACGCTACATCAAGCCGGAGGAGCAGACAGGGGTTGGCCTTCCTCTGGGCTGGTATGCTCTGCCCCGTGGAGTGATGCTCTATAAACCCAGCCTCATTTGAGGTCTGTCTCCATGGCAGACGTTGCCACGGCCATCATTTAATTACTCCGCACAATAAAACTCAACATCAAGGGCTCTCTGTTTAACTACGATAAGGGGAATGAGAGAGGCCATCTTAAGTGGTGTCTGCTCCTGCTGTGAGGCTGGCCGCCTGCTCAAGCGTCGCTTGGCGGGCACCATGACCCCCGGCCCAGCTGCAAGGCGGCTGCCAAGAGGCTCATGACTCGAGTGTATCCGAGGGAGCCAGGCATGCCACCTGGACACTATCCGTTACAGTGGGATGCTGTTTACACTGGGGGCTGGAGGGGAACAAGGGAGGATAGAAATAGAGTGTAAATGTTTAGCGTGTGGATGTATCCGTGTACGCTTGTGCTTGTATAATTAAGTGTGTGAGACTGAGAGCAGGTTTTGGAGAGAGACGAGTGGCAATTTTTGGCCTCTTTGTAAACTGAAGGCCATTCTCCAAGTTAAAGGAGCCCACTGCTTCTTGCTTGTGAAATGTTTGGCACAGGAGGCCTTCATCCACATTCAGTTTGTGTCTAGGAGCCCTCACAGGTCTGCTCTAAAAGCTTCTCCTTCTCAAATACTCTGTACAGATCCAAAACTCTGTTAGATACCAGAGTTTGATGTTGCTGGTGAAAATAAAAACAAAACAATCAGAAGTAGATGCAATCATTGCATTTTGAGGTCTTTCTTTCTATGGTGGCCCTCTATTCATGCTCCTCTCACTAGTTAATTGCAGCGCTGCCACATGGGTGCCATGACGCCGGCCTGTGGGCTGTTATTACCTCTGCCCTGTCATTAGCTCCTGCACTGTACTGAGTTAAAGCCCGGAAAGAGCTGCAGCTCACATGGGACACAATGAGGATCGGTGCTGTCACATCCCCTACAATCACAGTCAACATCACCAGCAGTAAGTAGCCCAACTCTTCCTACTGGACCCTCTCCCATCTTGAGGGGCCCTGCCCAAAATTCTGGACCCAGCCAGATATGAATTTAAGGGGATACTTCAGGTTTTTTGAAGTGGTATATGAGGAACTTATCCATGGTCAGTGTATTACCTCCAGCAGATGGTGGTCAGCACGCCCCCAGTTTAGAGAATCACCAGGAGTACTGATGGAAAGCTAACCAATGTACTGTTGTGGACAGCATTTTAGCCACCTGAAAAGGTCTACCTAAAAATTCAATCAGCTAAAAATACAACATATTCAGCGTATTTTCACAGCTTTTCCTCGCCATCAGACAGCGCTTTCTGACAGGAAACTGAAGCCATTAATATAGCTCTCTCTAAAGCCACAATCCAAACCGGACGCCTTTGACAAAAATAGTAATTTTAGCTTGCAGAACACAGGGGGTTGCCGGGCTACTGCTGCCTCGATCTGTTTTACACTGTTACACTGTTTAGTTTGGAGGCGAACTAACGAGGCAAAACACCAAAGCCACACAACAACACAAACAAACAAACTGACCGAGGCAACAGAAGAGCAGCAACTCCCATGTTATGCAAGGTAAAAAGTAGTGATTTTGTCAAAGGAGTCTGGGAACTGGGAAGATAGCATATGATGGCTTCAGTGCCTTGTTTAAAGGGCTGTCTGACAGCAGGGTAAGGTGGTAGAAATATTTTAAATATACACAGACTGATTTAGGTGTTTTGGGCTTTTTTTGGGTGGCTTTCTGCTGCCCCCATCCACAGCAGTACATTGCTTCGCTTCCGACACCTGCACTCCTGCTACTTCTCCAAACTGGGGGTGTGCCAACCGCCATCTATTGTAAGTAATACACTGACTATTGATAAGTACCTCATACAGCCCCTGTATGAGGTACTTAACTGAACTATCCTTTTAAAGCTAGAAGTATACTCCAAACCAAATTGGATTTGATGTGGTAACTCACTGTAACTCAAAATCTGCTCATTTAACCCCTTATTTCTGAATCAGAAATCAGACATATTGAGATTGATATTTTGGCCTGTGCAGGATCTAAACATTGAGGTTGACTGGAAGAAGTCAGGGGTAGTGTAAGAAGAGAATGGACACGTGATGGAAGAAGAAAGCCTTGGAAGACACATGCACTTACCGCCACTGAGCAGCTTCATGACCAGCCACAGCTCATCCTTTACCACAAATGAGGTGTAGTAAGACACGATGTTGGGGTGGTGGCACTGGCTCATGGCCTGAATCTCTTTCTGTGAGAGGAAAGCAAGAACAGGGAGACAGAATCCAATTAATCAGAGCTTTACAGAGCATTTATGTGATCTAATGACTGACCAGCTGTTTATTTGCCACAGAGCTAACATTTTGTCACATCATTTGGTGGAAATGGATTAAGGTCTCGTATCAGAGGCAGTGAATTTTTACTAATTACTTTCCTCTCAACAAGCAGCAAGCAAACATTATTAGAGCTGTTAACAGTTGTGGTGGTGTTGAGACACAACCTAGATTCCAAAAATATTGGGACGCTGTGTAAAACAGAACGGAGTCATTTGCAAATGAACCACGTTTGCCGAGTTTTATGAAGTGTTCTTGAGCCCATGTAGCAACATCCTTTATCCAATCATGTGTTCACAAAGTGGTGAACCTCGCTCCATCCTTGCTTGTGAACAACTGAGCCTTTCCAGGACTTTCCCAGTCTTTTGTGGCTCCTCTGCCAACGTATTTGAGACAATAAGCAGATATTTACAAAACTCAATGAAGTTGATGAGTCACAACATTTAATATACTGTCTTTGTACTGTTTTCAATTGAGTATATGTCAAAAAGGATTGGCAAGTTATCACATTCTGTTTATTTCTGTTTTACACTGTGGCCCATTTTTCATAGAATAGGGGTTTTAAAACCTGAAACACGCAGCACACCTCCCTTATGTTTTCATGCAAGCCACACAGAGCCTGGTAGCTAACTTTGCTCATTTGGCTCCCACAGACAGGTATGAGAAAAGCCTGGAGGAAATAAACTGAACGCACTCACAATAAACGCCTTTGATGCTGCAGCTATTCTTGAAATTTAGTGCAATACTTAACATGTTAATGACGTCAGTAGTCAGAAGAGAAATAGGTTAGGTAAATATAATGCACATCTATGCAGAAGTGAAAAACAGCCGGTACTCAGCCCTTTCTACAGCCGTAAAGCTCTCTTTCTGTGTGTGTATGTGTGTGTGTGTGTGTGTGTGTGTGTGTTTGGAAAGCAGGAGAGCTGAGGTAATGCTGGCACAGAGGTCTAATCCATCACTTCAGCACCGGTCCTGAAGTCATTGAGGAGAGACAAGCTTCCGAAGAAAAAGAAAGTTGGGAGCACTGCTTCTGTTTCTGCACTTGAATACCTGACAAATGACTGAACCTGTTACTGGAGCTCCATGTTAATGCCTTTCTGTACTTGTTGCTCTATTTACACATATAACTGTTGAAGACCAAACTGAAATGGGATGTTAAAGAGTATTGCAATACTGAAACAACCAGTCCGAAACTTCTGAGGATGTCTAAGAATAATACTGTAAATACTACTTGAAATTATTAATAATATATCCAACAAATGTTTAGAGTATTCATCAGTGCCCTACTCAAAACAAACTGAAAATCCCAATTATTTTGAAATCTACATCTACATCTACATCTAAATCTACAGTTGAAATGATGAGTTAACAGTTTGATCATTTATGAATGTTCGCTCATATAACTAGTTCTTTCAGAAAAAAAAGCTCTTTCTAACTTCTCAAATCTGAATATTTGCTGTTTTTCTAGTTTTCTATGAATGTAAATTGGATTTGTTTGGGTACTGGATTGCTGGTTGGACAAAACAAGCATTTTAAAGCACTAACTAACTAACTAACTGATTAATTGAGATTAACAGACAACGTAAAATAATCAGTTATATGATAATAAGTTGCAGCCCTGGTACAATCACAAAGGACATCACAGCTTGACATTAAATGTTATCCTGCAGAATATATTTTGGGACAGCAACCTTTCATTGGAACATTCTTTTCTTTACTTATGAAGTTTAGTGAAATGTTTGACAAAGTACGAATTATTTGACATCAAACCCATCTATCCTAAACTCAGCAAAATGTGTCAAGTAAAGACAGATCCAGGGTTTATTTACACATTGCAGCTTGATAAGTATTTTTCACTGTTGATGGAGCTAGAATAGCACCACACACACACACACACACACACACACACACACACACACACACACACACACACACACACACACACACACACACACACACACACACACACACCCTATGCTGTGCAAGGGCTGCAGTATCTCTGTATTGGATGCACAGAGGTAAAATCGATAAAGACCATCTCATCTAATTATGGGTTTCCACCACAAACGACCATATTCCCCCAGATTTCAGAGTGTCATCTAAAATGGCTATTGAGTGTTGTACTATGACAGGTGCACCACAAGCATGTCAAGTGAAAAACCTTAACACTTGAGCTGACAGCATTTGTTAAAGGCATCAATCAATAGATGCTTGTGGGTCATAAAGTAAGCAATCAAAGCCTGATGTTCCATCAGCATAAATGCTTAGCTTACACAAAGTACATTAGCATTATCTGCTGCAGAGTCATCACTATTGAGCTTGTGGCCTTCAGTGAATGCGTCCGCCAAGAGAAGCTAGGAAGGCATGTGACAGCCCGATGCCTTTAGAGAGAGGCACTTGACAAAAGAGGGTTAAGATCTTGAACTGAGTCATAATAAGGGTGGATACGGACTGTGCATGAAACAAAGTCATTGGACCATGACAGGTACATACATGTTTAAATGCACACAGATCCGTAGAGGACAATATAAGGTGGAGCGTCAGTCAAAAAAAAAAAAAAAGCGACCAACAGGTGAGGTCAAACCCCACTCCAACGGCTCTCAACTAAAGCTGTTTTTGATTGTCAAGCAGACTAATAACTTCCAGTCTGTCGGGCCAGACGGCGAGCTCTGTGGGTTGTCTCCGCTATCATTCTTTCTCTGGATGCTACAGGCTGAGAGAGAACAATAATGATATAGCCTGTTGGCTGCAAACTGGTTTCAGTGGAGCTTAACCCAGCCCCCCTGTGTTCTCAGCACAGTGGAAGAGGCAGGTCACCACAGCACTGTGGGCCAGGGTAACCCCAGAAAAGAAAAACAATGGGATAACAGGGAGGATATCGTGCTCTGGCCGTTGGCAGGTTTTCCCATCTTTTCCAGCAGACAATGAGTGAATGAGAGTGACTCTTTGTTGTGGGGACTAGGTCACTGTAAACTTACGCTGCATGGCTCAAAACCATTCATATTTCTTTCCATGCAAACTTCAAAGTCCAACCTTTGACATTTGAGAAAATGTTGATTTGTGAAAATGTTTTTGCAGGACATCTCAATGTTGGCTGGAAAACAATGAACAGTGTACAGTCTCTATGGCAGAACCAAGTCGAGGCTTCGTGGAACTTTTCCTGCATCAAATCTAGCTTCATTAGAAATTTTGCATTGTCAAGTCAATAATTGCCTTTAGATACAATTAACAGGTTTATCAAACTGTATTCAATTAATTCTGTCTTATGGTCATTTTAACCGAAGAGCCAACTACGGGCAGAAACAGGGAAATACTTCCCCCAAACAATCATCAACAACATCGTTGTTTTGGCCTTTGTGTTTGTTGCTGTTGTTGTGGGTGTTGCAATGACTTTGTCCGAAAGCACAGACACTCAGAGCACACCTGTCTGCTGCCATACACAAAACCTCACTGTCCCATGATTTCATTTCTGATTTAATACACAGGACACAGATGACATCAGAAGAAGCACTTATGGCAACCTGTGTAGGACATCACCGTCAAGTGACTTTTTATAATGACCATCTGTGTTACATTCATAAGCTGCATACCATTACCATAGTTTATCTATGTGCTTTTGCATGAGTTGACTGTACACCATGTATCAGAGGGGATTTTTTTAAATGAACTAGGTTAAATACCATTTTTGGTTTTTAATGACTTTTTGTTTATTTTTTACCATATAATGTTCATGCCACTCTAGACATACAGTATACCTTGATGAACAAAACATGCTAAAAGGTTGACACATTTCTCCATTCCATTAAATAAAGGTCTTGTTTTTTGTGGAAGACTAGCGGGCAGATATGTGCCAAAAGTTCTGATCAATAACAACATCAGACTGCACCTCCATTCCCTCTCTCCACCCTCATTTTGAAACTGTGTCTCTCTTACTGATTATTAGGACCTAATGGAAATCACATTGGTTTATAGAGTCTGTGACCTTTGAGTCAAATCTCGCCAAACTGTAATCTCAAATTCCTGTTTTCACAAATAATGTGAGTAAAACAGGGCACTCATTGTGACATGAGTGAATTCAATTTGGTTTATTTAATAAACAAAACCTAAACTGACCTTTCAATCTTGTGATGGTCTTATACATGTAAGTTAACACGCTGCAAAAGCCAAGCAAAGCACTAAAACCCTTGAGGACGTTTAACCATATACAGATTCTCCAGGAAATAGACACATCCACACCAATTGTGTTTTTCTATTAGGCCTGATCTTTGCAGTATTTGGCGTGTCTGCTGACCTTGAAACTGAGCAAAAAATAAATGACCTATTGTCACAGGCCGAATACAGTGCTGGGTCACAAACTGGTGCCACAGAATCGCACTGATGGCAGACGCACAGAGAAGCCACTATAGAAGCAATGTTACGTCACTCTCAGTCACTCAGAGTCAAACACACACTCACTATGACCCAATCTCAAACTCTCTCTCACACACAGACACACACTCACACAAACATGCACACAAACGCGCATCGAAAAAAGATTGACGAACACAGGCGCTGCCAAATGAGGGAGAGACACACTAAAA
The DNA here is from genome assembly GCF_017976325.1 of Chelmon rostratus. Lineage (NCBI taxonomy): Eukaryota > Metazoa > Chordata > Actinopteri > Chaetodontiformes > Chaetodontidae > Chelmon > Chelmon rostratus. Next base: position 9,854,596 of record NC_055677.1, read on the forward strand.
TGTGATCTTAATGCTGCTGAGAAAACAAATATACTTGACGATTATTTCCTTTAGCTCAATTCAGACCTCAAGATGTTTTAAGGTATTTTGAAGCTTAAGCCAGGTAGATATTTGGTCCCATACCAAAAGTCTTGAGAAAAAAGAAACGTTGACTGATGATGGAGCTGGATGAAAAGTTGAGTGAATATCAAAGTTATTACACATGAATGTGTGTACTAAAGTTCATAACAGTCCATCCACTAGTTGCAAGAGATATTTCACTGGTTAAATGAAAACTAAAGCCAGCTGGTGGCGCTAGAGGAGAACTCAGGGTCGCTAGGATTCATCCCCTGGGCACCATAGATATCTGAGCCAAATTTCCTGGCAATCCATCCAAAAGTTTTCAAGGCATTTTGTGAAAAACCCAAAAACAAAAGGTGCAAGAAGGAAAGTCAGGGTATCACCACAGTTTCACAGGCTTCGTCGGCTGCGGAACTTGATCATACAAAATTTCAAGACAATTCAGCAATGCAATGGAGATGGAGCAAGACAAACAGGTTGCTCTAGAGATGATGGAGAAGTGCAAGAGGGAAAGAGAGGAGGGAGACAAAGCAACAGAAGGGAGGAGGAGGCAGGAAGCCATACAGAGAGAGGAGGAGGAGAGGAGAGCTACTGAACAAAAAGAAGGAGAAATGAACAAAAGACCACCTGAAGAAAGAGAGGCTGCAGTGGCAGAAGGAGATGCTGGTGGAGAAGGAGCCAGTTAAGCAGTTAAGAGGCAGGTATACATTAAGTGCTCTGAAAAAAGAGCAACAGAGGAGGCGGGGGGAGGCGAGAGGAGGCTGAGCTCAGCTGTCTGCTGAAGGTGGAAGACAAACACAGCCTAAAGTGCCTGACCTCTGCCCTGAAGGCCGAGCAACAGGGTAAAAAGGAAACTCTGTAAAACTGAAAGCCAAAGAGTCCCACCCAATCAACTCCACCTATCTCCTAACTTGTGCTTTTGTACTCATCAAACTTTTGTCTTCTCTTGTCTTAAGAAAAAACTAAAACCCCCAAACCCAACGAGACGCTGCAATGGTTGCAGGGAGGACTCAAAGTTCAATACTGGACCGTTAAGAACCAGGACCGCAGAGAGAGGAAGGATGAGAAGCGCAAGCTCAAAGCAGAGGAGCAATACGCAAGATGGATTGCCTTCAAGGCCAGCCGTGCAATCCAGTTTTCCCAGCAGCGTGACTGTTACACTGAAGGATTTGCTGCAGGCAGAAACATCATCCTCAAATCCATTTTCTAACAAACTTCATTTACTTTCTTTCTTTGTATTTTGTGTTTTCATGACGTAGCAAAGTAAAATTGTGTTGATGTGAAAACATGAAGTTGGATGGATTACAGTCTTATATAAAGAGTGGTTAAGATGCGCTTAAATATATTGAAGTGATGCTCATGTCACAAATACTGGCATTGTGCATTGAACTCAAAAACATGCATGCAGCCTGTGAGGCTATACTTATGCACAGCAGGGCCTTCAAGTCCTCAGGCTAACACGTTCACAATGATCATGCTAACATGCAAGCATTCAGTAGGTATGTTTTTTATTGAACATCAAAGCACATTACAGTCAGTACAAATACTAACTTACTAACTACAAATAAGCAGTCTGGCAGTTTTCTGAAATATAAAACGGCTTCAACCCATAAACAAATGAAGAAACCAACAGCACAAAATGCACCCATCACCACGGATTTACCCTTCACCATGTTCCGAGGTACAACTACCTCTATGAGTGATGAGAAGAAAAAACAGAGAGAGGTATTGATCAGAGGGGGCAGTGTTTATTGAGAGTTAATATATAGAGAGAAAGGGGTCCTTGATTTTTTTCAAGCACAAAAAACATCAAATCTTTAACCAAGAAGTTGCGCCAGTGGTGTTCGGACACTTCTTATGTAACAACATACGACATGTGGCTGTGGGGGTAGCGAACCCGACAAGGTCATCTTGGCATTTGGTAAACCTCCCTTCAACTGGAGACCCAGATTAGTATTTCGTTGTGAACTAGATATTACCAGGTAGGAACACTATCAACAAAGTAGGTTTCAATACATAAGTAAGCCCAACAGTTGTAACAATTGTGTAATTATGTAAGAGGATAGTCGAACTGCACCGAACGCAAATTGTAAACAAACCTCCTCCTCATCTGATCTAGCCTGAGTCACTCAAAAGCGCCTGTCCGTCAAACTGCTGTGCCAGGAATAACTACAACATACCACTGCGTAAGGAGACATGACAGATTATTGGTCTTTCTGACATCAAAGAATTTCACAGGTAAGACTAAAGACCAGCAGACTTATTTAAAACTTGCGGCATCCTCTTTTAAAGCTGCTTCTTTAGAGAATAAGTCTGGGATCAATTTAATGCTTCCCCGACGTTTAAACGGGTACCCAGCAGGCTGTGGAATTGGGGGGAAAACCACAGGCAGGAAATCCGACCTCGCTGTATTCCATGTGACCGCCTGCTCCGAGAATCCGGGAGCAACATTCCCCTGATTCATCCTCCAGAAATCTGGGGGGTGGGGTGGGGAAGGGTTCCTTCTCAGTTTAGTATTGCCAGCGAGTAGTGAGAAACCTGCCAGTAATCTCTAGCCATGATCTTCCATGCACATTTAAAGGCTTACAGAATATTTATTTTGCACAGGTTACTTTCACAGGCTTTTGGATGAGAACTAGGACAGAGGAAAAATCCATCAATCACTCTGCTGCTCTGGGTTAGCAGCTCATTTCCCAGGAAAATGTCATGTCTACTGTGATGCAGCCAACAAATTAAAAAATGAATCCTTTGAAAAATACATGTTGCACAAAAGAAACTCTCTGCCATCTCCAAAGCAAGAACACAAGCCACAAACAAGCTCCTGATCCTCTCTATGTGCAGGGGGGCTTGATACGATCCTTCCACCTTTTGAGCTAAATCGTAAATCACATGTGTTATAGTACATGATGTGCCGAGCTGCGGTGCAAGATTGCACTGAGGGCATAAAAACACAATACAGTCATCAGGAAGATGTCCCACGGTGGTCTAATAGTTTCCTGGCAGTAAGTGGAGTCCTCCTTCAGAGAACAACCAGAATAGTGTTTGACGTGACAGGAATGATTGGCTTGGAGAAAACGAGTAATGAAAAGCAGAGGTGGAACTAACTCCCTCCACACGCACAGACCACAAAGACAAAGCCCTAATCGAAATCTCGTGTTGTAAGGGAGTGCATCTCCCTCACAACACATTAAGAGTAGCAAGGCCACAAAAAAGGCAAATTTAGTCATCTCTTTTAGCAATCAAAAGTAATGCCATTGTGTTTTTTAAAGGCATTGCTAATTGTTTTTATTGTATTAAAAGGAAGTAAAAAGGTCTTTCAGGAAATATAAAAAATGCTGCTTTTAATCTCAGGCGCCTGGAAGGGCATGTCTGTGTCTGTTCTGCTGGCAGGCTGAGCCCTGGCAGGGGCTTGTTGCTAGCTTGAGCAAAGCTAAAATTATATCTTCCACAGCCACATGACGGATTTTGCAATCAGACGGTGTACATGCATGCTCTGTGTGGACATCTGTGTACCTACAATTTGTTGTGACCGTGCAACCACTATGCTACAACAAGCTACCAAGCTACAGTGCATGTGTCCATCCGGGACAATATTCAAGCCTCAAGGACCAAACCAGCATCTTACTGGTCCAACGTGGCATTAGCAGGTACGTTTACAAGCTGCCTAATGTGCTGCAGCTGAGCAGCTAACTAGCTATGTGGCCTGCAAAGGAGCAGTGCACTTGGCTGGTAAATATAAATTGGTCACTCGTTCAACGAGCTAAGCGGCTAGACAAGACGTGTGTTCATGTTGGTAAGTTAGATCAGAAGGAGACATTGGCAGGAAAGCTAATGTGTGTTGTTGTATGTTGTGTAGCAGGTTGCTGTCTGGCTCAGTCTGCTCTGCATCTGATAGAAGGCTGATGAAACTGCTTTAGGCAACATTTGCTTGCCTATATCGAAGTTCTCCGTCTACATAGGCAGCATTCCTTCGCCTTCATGCAAAACTAGAGGGCGCCATTATGAAAGAAAACAATATTTAATCATTCCAAATTTCTCCTTTTGGTTTCTGATTTTTTTTTTTCTTAAAGGAGAACACAGGTCAAGTGATTTACAATACACATGCTGGATCTGGGTCAATCTAATATGCTTTCAACTAGCAGCGTTGTGTGTGTCTTACCAGGAGTTCATCCATACTAGTCTGGCACTTCTCTAGGTTGATGCGTTTGATGGCCACCTTCTCCTTGCGTGGAATACAGTAGGCTGCTTGAACCACTGCTGTGGCCCCACTCCCTAAGACAGACAGGAAAACAACATATTATCACCTTTATTATGATTCACTGTAATATAAGTTGTCTCAGGCAAGACAGGGCTCTTAGTGTGGTTGTGGAACCCAACTTTAGCACATACAGCACATTCATCTCAGGCTGCATTCACATCCTTACGCTCCCACAGCCTCTTTCAGTTGTTGGCCCCTTCCGTAACCCCCCTTCTACATCAAAAGATAATGGCTACTACAGGATAGTAAACGTAACTTTTATTATGAGCTCAAAATCCTCCTGAGTTCAAGAAGGTTAAGTACAGTTCTGCATTGACAGTTCATCTAATTTCATTTTGGTACAGCTTAACTGTCTGTTCATCAATTATGAATCAGCTTTCCTAAATCCTGCCTGATGAAGTGAACCTGATTAGGGCCATTGACTCTGCTTAACAAGGCACATCACCAGGAGGCTTTTGAAGGTTCATGCCAGAAAGGACCAAGGTTTGGTCCTAAAACAATTTGGAAATTTCCCTGGACCTTATATCCACGGCACAATTTGAAGATTTAGTCCACTGGACATTGATAATCAGCAGTTATTCTTTATGGAGCCAAATACCACAATCCAGAACATGGCAGTAGCTCTAAAACTAGGAATAAATAAGGTTTATTTGTCACATACATGAGGAGTATATGCAGTGAAATGCAATGTGCTCTGCTTCTAAGGTTGTGTTAAAAGGCTGAAAAATAAGGCTTAGAAAAAAGAAAAGAATAAAACAATTAAATATGTGCAGCCTTATACTATGCACCACAACTGAACACTATTATTCATCAGTACTTTTCAAGATTTACATTTTACGAACTTTTCAAGACTGGGACACTTTAAATCAGCCTCCTTTTCCAAGTGTTTAAGACTCTGCACAACACTGCACAAAGCCTCAGCAACAGTGGGAAGTCTATGCGGGTTTATAGCACCACACCTACTTTTTTGATGTGCAAGCAAACAACACATAAATCACAATCTGATTTAAGCTTAAACCCTACAACAGTAGGCTAATGTTTATTTTGAATAATGTGTGATAGTCAGGAGTAAATGCTTGTAAAAATCCTCCCCAGGAGAGGTACGCTTATTGTTCCTCCGTGTGAGGTCATTTCACTGCCCCCTCTATGCTCTTATTTGATGACATGCATGCACACACGGTTGTTTCCACAAGTTCTCTGGAGTATATGTGATGCTGGGTAATGCTGGGAGCACATTGTCCTCTGGCAACAGGCTTTGGTGAGTGAAAGAGTGAGAGGTGAGTCGGTTCGCCCTCCAGTAAGCTTTTCCTAACCTCCCTCATCTTAGCTAGGCCCAAATATTAACAAAGTGCTCATTGTTTTGAGTTTCATTGAGCCAGAGGTGTGTGGAGGTTTAAAAAGGGCTATAGTAAAGGGAAAAAAAAAGATTGCACTGATTTTAATTAAAAAGTAAAGCTTTCCCTGAAGACTTGACCGCCTTTTATTTAACTGTTTTTATTCAAGATAATTATGACTTCAGGCTATTTGAGAGAAGCAAAGAATAACAGCATAACCCTATTCAGTATAGCTGAAACTAAAATAAACCACAAACTCATGCTCTCTAAGATAATACAGTAAAACTGCAGTTTCCTTGACATTTCATATTATGAACAGGCAGCAATGGTCACTTGAATCATCATAAATACACTGTATGTGAAAGCCTGCTTCCTACGGCTGTAGTGGGTGCCATCTATTGACTGGCAACCTCTAATGTGTGGTTGGCCTTGCTCAACTCTCCATCATGCAAGTAATCACAGATCACTCCAACATTGCTCAAAGGAAGGGGCTGAACGGCTCTTTAAATATATCCCCAAGCCCCCTCCTGCCACCACCACCAGCAATACCAAACAAACCTCTGGAGGCTGGCCAGTGATGGGGAGCTCAGCCCTGGCTGGACCACAGGGAGCCAGTTGCCCTGAACACAGCCGAGTGTAAATTCCTCCACACAAACAAACAGCCAGTCGTCAGGGGTGGCTGGACAGGCTGGAGAACATGTGTGCTTGCATGTGTGTGTGTGTGGAGGGAGGATGAAGAAGGGGGAGACTGTTGGGTTTGCAACAGGCAAGGTTAAGGGGCACCTAAGCTCTGCACGCCATTTAGACTCAGGAAGCCCAATTCTACAAACCAGTTGGGACCTTGACTTAATATAGACCTGATGCTCTTTGATATTTGCTACGCCCAATGTTAGCACACGGTTATTCTGCATAGAGTAGTCATGTCTCTACTATTTGTATCCAGTTACATGATGATTTATCACATTCACTACCCAGCGTCCTGATAATCACCAGCAGTTTTTGACTAAGAATACAAACCTCATCGTGAGTGAGGCATTAAATACAAACACAAGTCACAAAAACATCAGATCTTATCAAATAAGCCACACACCGTCACATCTCTGTCATTGTCACAGACAACATCATCGCGGCCTTCTCCGTCGGAGTGGGAGGAAGCACAAAAAAGAGCCATCCTCACAAAGGCAAGCGCTGCAGTAGCACGAGGGCTTTGAAAAAGTCGGGCAAACATCTAATCTGCTAAACAGTCTGGCACAGGCGGAAAGGCTGCATATCAAGCAGGGGGTGCTTTCCCCCCTTTCTGTAAATGAATTAACAAATGATAATAAACTGGAGTCAGCTCTTAATAAATACAAATACAACTTCAAAGTTTGCCTGTCTGTATTATCTGTTTCCAAAGGCTTCACAACAAGAGTCTGCATGTTCTGGATGTGGATGGTTAAATCCAATCCGCATATTAAGTTTCCACATTAGGCAAAATCAAATGAAGACGATCCAGCTGTCAGCTGAAAATCTGGCGCGTTGACGTGGCTGAGGAATACAAAGCTTTTTGGCTTGTTGATTTCTTTTTGCACTTTATTTCCATTTCACATTTCATAGAGTCGTTAACATTTTAAGGCAACTGCATACACAGCCAAGAGGAAAATATTGTTTAACTAATTGCCGTGTGTAGCTGTTCTTTTAGAAAAAAGAAAAAAAAACCTGTCACGTTTCCACTAATTAACATTATAATTATCCCAGCACAAATAGTCAAGAGCTCCCCCAAAGTTTTCTTAATTGATATGGCTGAGCTAAATTTGTGTTTAAAAGTGGCTTTGTTTAGATCTATCCCCTTTCCTCACACTTAGTTTGCATCTACTCTATGTGCAACAGTACGCTACAGCTCTGTAAAGGTCTACTATTGGAAATGAAAAAAAATTGTTGCAGATGGGGTGAAAAAACTGGATCGCTCCTGTGGGGGAAACATTGACAAAACAATGATGATCTTTGGAAAAGCAGCCAATGTTTTCTGTAAGCATGTTTCCTCAAAACAAGTCCAGCGTGGTAAGGAGTGCATTATTATACTATAACCTGGCAAATACGCGATTGGCACATGCAAGACTACAGTTTTTTTCTTTACAATGGACTGTTGTAAGCCTAAATACCCCACAGTGAGGGCTGCTTGCTATTAACCCAGACGCGAGCATGTTTGCTCTTTAGGGAGTTTACATTCAAGCCTGGAATGTTTGCATTCCTCCTATTCTGGTGCATCTCTATAAAGTCTCCGAAATAAGCACTAGTAAACAGAAAAATAGGTTTACTTAGGCAACAGACAAAGTTACAGCATTACGCTTAATTAGAATTATTAAATCAGCTCAAAGACCATTAAAATACAGCCATTTAAATCTCAAGGTTTCATTTAAGAGTGTGACTGAAGGCTCCAAATAAAAAGATACCTCACATTATGGGCCAACATTAACCTGATGAAAAGCAGAAAATACCTGATTAAAAAAAAAGTAAGATCAAGGCAGAACAGTCAATGTTGTAGTTCATTTCTTTAACCGCAAAAAAGTACAGAGTGCCCCGTGCAATAATATCTTATCAGATCAGCCTGGCCTTGAATTAGTTTCTTAATGGAGTCGGTCACCTGCAGTTTGGCGGCAGCTCTCAGTTTGTCTTTCCTGCCTTCACCAGGTTGTTTTGGTGTTTTAAATTAGTCATCTTTTATTACATTGCTCTAATTACCTGGCTGACATTTCACACATTATTCAAAAGGCAGAATGACAAATGTCACACATGACTAAAAATCACTCCAGCAGCCAGTGCCTTGTAGTGTGTAGTCCCTTGATATCCCAGGATGCAATGTTCTAAATGTGGCCTAAACATTAAAGTTAACCACACTGGAGAAATGTCAGCCTGCAGGTTGCTTTCCATTGTGATAAGTTTCCTAGAACATAATCATACTGAAGTTTTTCAAAACCGTCCGAGGGACAGGACAAGGAACAGGGAGGAAACATGGTTACCGGTGGATACAAACAGTGGGAGCAGAAAGTTTCCAGGGGAGATTTGCCAACACGAATGATCCAAAGTCTGATCCAGAATGAGAGAGAGCAAGCGGCCCTTTTTCTTCTCTTTTTTTTGCAATGGGCTCTGTCCAGTATGATCCTATGCTCAGTGGAGTGAAAAGAGTGGGTGTGAACCATGTAATAACAAGTCCACTTTCCCTGGGGAAGTTACCAAAACAATAGCTCTGCTGGGCATGCTGGGTATGCAGGGCCATCCTCACAACAGCAACCTTCCAGCTGAGCACAAGAGCTGAAGAAAACATCTTTCTGGGATGAAACAGCTTATACAGTGTCCAATCAGTTTCGGTTAGGGGGGGACAGAGGTGGGTTTAGGTCTGGAAGCCTGTAACAGTTTAGCTACTACGGGGGGATTAGCACCTATTTTGAGGAGTGATTAATAGCTGAGTGAAGTAAAAATGTCAAATATTGCCTCTTTTCTAAAGGCTTTTTTAAAGGTTTTGAGGTGTTGATTATACCTATGCTTTTGTAATGGGCAGTTTATAGAAGAAATTATTATTCATGAATCAGCAGTTTTTTTGATCATGAAAATATTCATTAGTTGCGGCCCCCTACTTGAAAACATACCTCTTATATGTGGGTTTCTTGCACCGTTCTTGTGGTGGGAAATCACAAAGGTCTCACTGCTCTCATCATAATTTTCTGAGTCCATATGCATGTACTCTGCTTTAAAGAGCTGTTAACTGACTGTGAGGAAAATTACCAAGCCAATAAAACCCACTCTTTTGATTTAATCAGTGATGCCTTAAAGGAATTAAAACTTTAAAATGAATCCCCCTGCATGTAATGATGGAGAGACACACAACATATCAGTTACCTGTCACTGGAATCAGAAAAAAGATCTACATTTAAAAAGTCTATTTATATAACTTTCTAGGACAAACAGTTGCCTGTAATAATTTGCAGGACTCCATACTGAATTTGTGTTTAGACACCCCCCTCCCTGAATACACACTTCACAACATCACCACAGCTCACCCGGCTGATTGCACAACCTCAGGAATATGCCACCAAAACATGAACCCACACTCCTGACTCCGATAGCATGTTTATTTCCAGAGTAAGTTGAATTCTCTGCTGTGATTGAGGAAAGGACAATATGTTTCGGGAAATCCTGATGGCAAATGTCAAGATGGACACCGGAGGAAAACGGTATGTGGAAGTCCCTCCAGTGTGATCCCCTGTGTACATGAGAAGAACAGCAAAAGTGGTCATTCATAGTAAAAGCCTATCCCCCATTATCCCCTCATCCTGTCCTAAACAAGGTGAGAGATAAAGACTGTAGTTGACTTTTAAACCAATAAACGATCTAGTAGAGGAAATTGCAGCTAGTCAGACTGAAAGCTCAAGTTTTCAAAAGATGTATTGGTCATATGATTATTAAGCAAAGACTGCATGAGCGGACAGGGTTAGAAAGGTTTAATATGAACCAAACCAAATGGGAGGATATTTCTTGTTTAACTTCAGTTTAAAGTGCACAACTGCTAATCAGATTTCAGTCATTTATAAAACGAGGGGAAGAAACTAGGCTAACTGCACAATTTGTTCCCAAAGCTAAGTTGATAATCACGATCCTTGCCCTAACCCTGAGTAAGCATGCTGCAGTCCAGACTTGAAACAGCCTTACCGGTTTCAAACCTATGCTGACAATCTGTGCCGCACATTGCACAGGAAAATGCCACAGAACTGGTTTCTACACAAGAGGGGCTTTATCTCTGTGTGCAATGTTAAATTGGAGGGCGTTATCTTGCGAGGTGCCCCAGATCAAATTTTCCAAGAAGCCTAGGGAGGAAATGCTGAAATGGGTAAAAGTTAAATGAACGTCTTTTAAAAATACACAGAAAGGTTAATTTAGGGCCTGCAGAGTGGACCCTCTATAAACACAGATTCCCTGAAGAGGAAGCCTGCACCACTAAGGTAAAGCAAACCAGAGGTACAAACTGACTGATTTGAGAGGACAATATGTTGCTTATATGTCCACATTCTCAATCTCGACAGTCAGCTAAAGGGGGGATAGGGTTTACTTTACTCACTAGTAAAAGCTGTCATTCTTCAGGCCAATCAACCTAGAAGCGAGGCCTGATTCTGCACTGGAAAGGTGCAAGTGCTCAACCAGGCTGGAGGGTTTGATAGAGACTGTGAGCAATCATTAATATACAATTAACCTTTAGGTGCAACCCAGACTTGTTTAAACAAAACACCATTGATGATGTTTATCAAATGATTTTTCCTCAATTTCTGTGAGGGACATGGTTAGAAGCCCCATAATACTGATTAATCCTCTCCAAAGAGCTCTGGCATAACTGGATTAATTCAGGCAGTAAATTGCCCAAAACAATACCCTATACTCCAGTCGGGACCACGGAGGCTAATCTCTGGACTCTGCAGCGGTAACACCAGTGTTTTAGGGGGGAAAGGAAGTTCTGTGCTTCAATAGCCAGTGTATTTTAATTGGAAATGGGCGTGAACACACACACACACACACACTACAAGTTACTTACAGTAACGCTGCCTGCGTGATACTTGGCTTTACCAAAGCAGGTTCTTCCCCAAATAAAAAGCTAACTTTGAGGATATGTGATTTGTTATGTCCCTTCTATCTAAAATAATAACACTGTCTAATTTAAATAAGACATACTTAATATTCTTGTAATTTTATAGGTGCAACGCCCTCTATCTAGAGTACATTTAAGAAAGTGTTAAGATAGCTGCATTAATTCACGACTGCTCAATGAAAGTGTTTTTTTTCTCCCCAGCAAATAGTCAGAGCCTGACTAGACAGTAACGTTATAACGCTCGTTTACGACTTCGGCATAGCCCCAGCGGACGGGGTAACCGCTCTCACTAGAAACATTCCACTGACTCCAATTCACAACACCGCCCGGCTAGGATTGCCAAGTTGCCGAACGCGATGAACTCAGCCCAGCTCAAGAGAAAGAAGATGCCTTCTACTCGCTTTACGCTTGAACTGTATTAACGTTAGCCGTGATAAGCCCCCTTTTCTGTAAACCAGCGGCAGAAATTCTCAGACTGTCGGGTAGCACATACATTAAGCTAACAAGCTAAGGATAACATACCAATCACCTCGTGTAGCTCATAATCATCTTTGTTGATGGACCAGGGTTGGGAGCTCAGGTCCTCCGACATGGCTGAGGAGTCTGCTGAAGCCGTACTATCTGTAGAAAGGTGGTGAATCCAAAGACTGTGCGTAAAAAGAAGTCAAAGTAATCCAAACAGGAGCAACACGGGCGACACTTCCCCTTCTTTGCGAATCCTGCAGCACTCCTGTCATTCCCAAAGTTTGACACTAGCCTAGCAGCCCCGCCTACCGCATTCCTACTGATCAAATGTGGACCTTCCCGGCGGACATATTGAGTGTGTGGCGTTAGAGCACACAGTGTCCCGGAATCCCACTATACGGGTAAGTAAAGAATAAAATTACTATTGGCACGGGTTGGCGGCTAATTAGACTGAGCCAACCCTGAAGAGACAGTGCCAAACATCCAGCGACAGAAGATCAACTGTTTAAAACGATGCCGACACAAAACCATAAGATATATTTGTTAAGACTGATTTTTATATGCTACATATATATAAATGAAATGTACTTGCATACACAAGCCACGACGGAGATTATTTAAATATTAGGTAAAACATGCCCTAAAACGAATCATGCCTTTGGTTTCCGCCACACTTTAAATGGCGGACTTCAGAAGCATTGGTCTCATACCCCGACCGAAGACTTATAGGCATTCGTTCTTCTCATATAGCAAACAAACCCCGTCTTTTTTTGCTCACTTTAGCTTATTGCACTTCCTGCTCTCCCACACCCAAACAATTTTATTGACGGAGCGCGGTCAAACTTTTAAACAGACTGAACGTGCTACCTGACAAGCAAAACCCAGGGCAATTTAATTTTTTTTTTGTGTGTATGAAAAGAGGCGTGTTGCTGTGGGAACATTCTGTGCTCTGATTGGACAGTCCCACGAAAGGTGCTCTGTGATTGGATGCCCACGTGTTAAGCGTAATATGTACAAAGCAATACTTCTTTTTCAGCATTCAATTAGCGACACCTCTGGTGCATTTTACAGCACGCAGGACTTGCACAATCGCGAACTCTGCTGGAGAACTATAGAACAAACTGCTTTCATGACTATACACAAGCTTTACAAATAAAATAAAAGTGTAATTGAAAAAGATAATAACATTTATTTTCAGAAAATCATATTCAGACCATTTCTTCAAGAAGATTAAATTGATTTCTTCTGAAACTGCTCCAAAAAAACCACATAAAAAAAAAAAAAAAATGCACAATCAAACGTCAGCCATCATGGCGACAGAAAAAGGCAGGTGTCAGCAGCCAGTAAAACAGAACGTACTGAACTGGAAGTATCACAATCACAATATCTCTTCCTCTTCAGCTTCAATCTCATCTAGAAGCTGCTGACTTATAAGAGGAAGTGGGCAGTGCAAAGAGAAAAAGAAAAAAAAACAGCTTTCACAGAGCATTTAGTAAATGCTCCCCCAAATACAAACAGATCTCTTGTCAAATATAACTCACACATATAGTCGCCAAAGACAGGCATTAATGGCTTTGTGCAGTGAGAACTGCATATTTGGTATCCTGTGTGGCTTAAGTTTCAAATTGACACTATTTAGAAACCACTATGTGATCTTCATTGGAAACACAAGTATGCTGTATGTTGCAAATAATATATACCATATACACACAGTAAATGGTAAGTGGGTTCAGAAGCCAGCATGATGTGGATAACAAGCGAAAGCAGACACTTGAACCTGTAATGTTTGGCCATTGTCCGATATTCCCCTTTTCTGGTATTAAAAAGAGGCACCGTTAAGCATGATTAACTGTGTGGTCCGTGATTATGGCAGCGAGAGAGCTTTGGCCAGCCGCACCCAGAACCAGGCCTGTGTGCAGGGCCTGGTGTAGTCACATATGGTGAGGAAGCGCAAGATGCTGGGGAACGGCTTCGTCATTGACTTGTATACCACTGGAATAAGCCGTTTATTTCGAGCACCTGGAACAGCATAAAAAAAGAATAAAAAGGGTAAATTACACGCTTGCACGTCGCAGTAAGACAGACAAAAAGGAAGATAGAAATATGCAACTTACCGGGACAGAGGCTGAGAGCAAACTTGGTCTGAAAGTCACAGGCATCGCTGTCAAGGTATTCATCAGAAATCACCACCACCATCCTCTTACACCTGCACAGATGGTCACATGTTATAGTTCTTGCAAAATGTGAATTTAAGAGGGGGAGCTGTCATCTCACAGAAAACCTGCTGCTCTCAGGTGTCTCATATCTGAATCTAAAATGAAACTTATTAGGCAAGTTTTGCTGTCTGCCATGACTGAAACTTTAATATCTTTTGTATCGATGAATGTTCCACCTCATTTTTTTGCTAGATAGTATTTTGTCCTGTTTGTTTGTGCTGACCTGCTTGGAGTTTAAGGACCAGATCTGGCCCCATGTGCCAGTATGTTCTCAGTCAAATCTAACGGCCAAATAAGCAGACTAGACCTGGACGTGATGAGCACGTGTCGATATCTCACCTCTTCTCGATGAGCTCGCTCGTGATGCTCCATACACAGGAGCCCGGGAGGACATCTCTGTCGAACACACACAGTTTCAGCTTGTACTCTGTCTGCTCCAGCTCCCGGATCATCTCATGGACAAACACAAAGTCACTCTGGCAGTAGCAGATGAAGGCGTCGAACAGCTCAGGGGTACCTGGATTCAATTCAGTTAGATTAAAGTCAATAACACAACTTAATTCACGCTTTTAAGGCCTGTACTGCACTAACGCTTGCAACCCAGGACAACTTACAATAAAAGAAGAGAAAATAGGGCAAGATCCCAGACATCCAAGCCACAGACTGTTTGTACCGCTTCCATCAGGAAAGTGGTACAGGAACATCTGCACCACCACCAACCGACTGAGGGACAGCTTTTTCCCCAGAGCTGTCAGAGCGATCACCCCCAGCAGCCCCTCACTGGAGTGAGAGACTGTGAGAACTACTGCACACTGCACTTTTAATTGCAATTACGAATATTTTTATTGCATGTTGGTTTATTTTATTCTAGTACCTTAATTTTATTTTAGAATCTTTTCTTCTTATTATCTTGTTTCTAACATGGGGGTTGCAATGCAAATTTAATTGACATGTCATGCTCAATGACAATAAAGAAATCTTGAATATTATTCCACAGAAATTAGATGATTACACAGAGATATGACACACTTGATTGATTGGTTGAGAGCAAAGCTGTGTGGGGTAGTGGAACGGTGCAGCAGAGGAGATGTGTGTGATTAGAGCTTTTCATGATTCATCAGATTAGGAGACGAGCCGGAGCTTTTCCTGTGCGATGCTTCCACCACAGAAAATAATGCTGATATCTGTTATGACTGCATTACAAGATAGATAGAAAGGACTTTATTAATCTCACAATGGAGAAATTCACTGTTACAGTCGCTCTTTAGAACACACAAGGGGGGGGTACAAATAGTATTTGAAGGTGCAAATAAGAACAATGTAATTGTGCAAATAGGTAACAATTAATATAATAAAAAAAAATTTAAAATAAGGTATCCTATGTACAATGAATATTATAAAAAAAAGTGTTTTGCTTAGCAATAATATAACTATGGCAAAGAGTATAAAATTACCTTCTAGTGCAAGAGGAGTGGATTATAGAGGTTTACAATCAGAGGAGGTAGATGTGGTTGATACAGAGGTTATTGCACCTAATAACAAGTACAGTAGAGTTGTACAATCTGACCGCAGTGGGAATGAAGGACCTGCGGTAGCGCTCCTTCCTGCACTGAGTGCCTCAGTCGGCCACTGAAAGATCTGCTCAGCTCCTCTACAGCCGGTGCAATGAGTCCATGATGGCTGTGAGCTTGGCCAACAGCCTCCTCTCACCCACCACCTCCAATTCAGAGTGTTATAATGTTGAGAGCAGCAACAATTAGTCAAAAGAAAATTAATCTGCAGCTATTTTGATGGCCAATTAATCGCTTCAGTCATTTTTTAAACAAAAATGTCAAGCATTCGCTGGTTCCAGCTTCTTAAATGGAAGGATTTTCTGCTTTTCTTATGTCAATTATGTCACTTTGACATTTTATAGACCAAATGATTAATCGTGAAAATAACCTGCAGATCAATCGATCATGAAAGTAATCTGTAGTTGCAGCCCTAATACTGTTGTATGCATATACTATTACATGGCTGGATTATTATTACAGATGCATTACCAATGTAGGCAGCATTTTAGCCTTACAGTTAGTTAGGGTGGAGCTAATTTGAACTTCTTTTTATGCTGCTGGGCACTTAATATTTACCTTTTCTGATCATATGATTTGTGTGCAAAGTGCTCATCTGAAAAGTAACAGTACAGCTGAGAGATGCATGCAGCAGAGTGAAGAGTACAATATGTCCATGGCAGCTCTACGATGGCTGTCAGAACAACATCATACAAACTGTTCAGAGAAGAAATGATCAGTTGCATGATGCTGAATCACAGACAGCATGTGTTTCTGATGGGATTCGTGCCGACAGGTGAAGCAACGCGGGGTGTTTCTTGTTGCTGTGTGTGTGTGTGTGTGGATGTGCAGCACAAACACTGACCTTCGGGGTCATCCTCCAGGGTGAGACCGACCCTCTCTGGGGTGGGAGGGAGGCAGCTGTCGACCACATCGACCTGAACTGGGGGCTCAGCCGCCTTCTTTAAACTCGCACAATACTTCCTGACATTCTCATCTGGTGCATAAAAACAAACGGCACACAAATACATGAGTTTGCATTCAGTAAACTGGGATGAAATAGAAAATGAGATCAGACTTGTAGAAATACTAATAACTGAGCTGACATCTAACTCTCAGCTTATTATCTCAACCACTATAATTGGACGAATATTTCTTAATACATCCTGAATCATGTGCGTGACTTTTTGCAGTATGGAGAGTCAGGCATGTGATTCATTTCCTGAAGTACAGCAGGGGACGCCGATGGGGAAAGGAAGGTACAAATGAGTCAATGTTATGAAACGCGCTTTTAAAGAGGTAGAAAACAAACTGAATTTCCAAATGACAGCAACGCACCTATCAAAGGTCGAAGATCCTCCACGATGTCCATCCTCTCCACCTCCGTCAGGATTGACAGCAGCCTTCCCACGGTGGCGTCTGTGGAGCGGGCCCGCCAGTCCTCCAGGACCGCCTCTGTGGGCCTTTTTGACGCTTCGTGGTTCTTTATCTCGAGGTAGGTGAAGCCCATGGCCTCTGCCACGACCATCCAGTCCGCGGCCACTGTGCTCCTGGGGTTCAGATACAGTCCCAACTTTTTCCTCAGGCTCACGTTGAGCGCTATGAGAGGAATCGTCAGCAAGTCGACTTCGGAGTCCGAGCAAGCCATGTTGGAGGGTTTCCGGAGAGCCCTGCTGGACGACATGCTTTAGTTGAAATGTTAGAAGCGAGACAAAACCACCGACGAGGTGATAACGGAGCGAGTCGCTTCAGGCGCGTGCAGCTTACCTGACGACAGAACGCGGAAGCGATGTCAGCTGGCGTTTGCAGAGGACTGCGTCACGCGAGGGGAGGAAATTTACTGTTTACCTTCAGACAACACAGGCTGAAGGAAAGTGCACCTCCCCTAAACTAGACCACCCCCGTCCCAAAAAAGTTTGGACTCTGTGTTAAACATAAATTAAAACAGGATGCAGTCATTTCCAAACGATCAGTGTTACCGAGCTCATGTAGTTACATCCTTTATTAAATCATGTGTTCACAAAGTGGTGAACCTCGCTCCATCCTTGCTTGTGAGTGACTGAGCCTTTTCAGGATGCTCCTTTCATATCCAATCATGATACTCTCACCTGATACCAACCTGTTTACCTGTGGAATGATCCAAACAGGTGTTTTTGGAGCAGTCCACAACTTTCCCAGTCTTTTGTTGCTCCTGTCCCAACTTGTTTGAAACGTGTCGCTGTCATCAAATACAGAATAAGCAGATATTTACAAAAAAAATGAACTCAAACATTAAATATATTGTCTGTGTACTGTTTTCAATTGAGTATATGTAAAGAAAAGATCAAAAGTTGTCACAATCTGTTTTATTTTGTTTTTAAACAACAGTCACTTTAGTCATTTTATTCACCACCAGTTTTTTTGATTTCTTTTTAATATATGTCTTGTCACAGAGGTTGAGAGTAACGCAATTTCAATTCTCTGTCTTGTACATACTGCAGAATTGACAATAAAGCTGACTTTGACTTCATTTGTTGTACACAGTGTCACAACTTTCTTGGAATCAGGTTTTTTTTTTTTTTAGTAAAATGGCTTGCAGCAGTAGGCACCATGGGAAAATGTTGGTGAAAACAGATATGGGTGTCTGTTCCTCTTTCTTGTCTACTGTCCAATGATATCTTACAGCTCTACCTCCTTCCTTTGATCATATCTAATAGAAAACTGATACCAAGACTTCAAGATTCAGTCTACAGCTTAAAAAGGTGTCACTTGCTGCAACGGACAACAAAATTACTGAACAAAAACTCTTTCATTTTGCCAATTTTATTTTGTAACTGCCACAAACAGGCAAACTCTGAAAATGCATTAAAAAAATGACAACTGCATATCCAAACAGAATCTGCACAAAAACATCATTGTAACTGATTCACTGCATTAACACTAAAAAACACCGTGTGGCTTTCAATGTTGCTGCAGCTTAACAGGAAGAGAAATGAGTCCATGAAAGGTATCTCATGAGGCCTATTTTTCTAGAGAACTGATGGCATGTAAATATAGCTCAGGCAAGTTCAAGTTTTCAAGCGTAGGCAGGGCTGTCCATTTCCTCAAATCAGCTTTCCTCAATCAGCATGACAGTGTGCAACACAGGTTTTTCAGCAACAGTTGTCCAAGTTTGCATCACTGGAGTGTCTGAGCATTCGTTCACAGATCACAGGTTTTTGCTTCTGGAGAAATAGAAATCTATGCCTCTGTCCCGATGTTGTTTGGGAGTGTGAGATGGGCCTTTCTTTCCTCTTGGTGAAGGCCCCGTTCCACTCTAAAAAAAAAAACAAAACAAACAAAACCTTTGCCCTTATTGTGATGGTTTGAAAGAAGTCAGTGAGGCAACATTGCCTGTTCGATTCAATGCTTGTTTTTTTCATTCTCAGTAAAAACCATGAAGTACTATTGTTTGCCAGTGGTGGAACGAGTATTTACATCCTTTATTTAAGTAAACGCACTGATACCCCAATGTAAAAATACTTAATTTAAAGTAAAATGACTCATTATTATATTTGACACTGTTAGATTGTTAACACTGATGCATCAGTGCATATGGAGTATTTCACTGCTGTAGCTGGACAAGGTGAAGCTAATTTTAGCTTCTTAAACATAAAGTTAGGTTTACTCCAGTGTTCCCAACTTCATGAGATAAATCTGAGGGAGTCATGAGATGATTAGCAAAAATTTGTATTCAGTTTTTTGACCTCTTTGAACATTGAACAATTATTCAAATTAAGTCATTTGCGCAGTTAACAATTAACAGACATCTTAAATGAGGTGCTGCTTTTTGTAAGATAAAAAACACTGGTTCAATAATTGACAATACATTGTAATTAATGAGTAATTATCTGTGGCTTTGGGTACAATCTTAAACTAGCAATTCAATCTGTAAATAAAATTACTTGTGTAGTATAAATATAAAGTAAAGGAAAACAGAAATACTCAAGTATAAGTACCTCAACAATTGTACTTAAGTACACTGCTTGAGTAAATGTACTTAGTCACAATCCAGCACTTGTGTTTGCAGCCATAAAAGATAAAGAAGCAGCAACACACAATCATACTATCCACTTCCCTTTTCTCAAACAGTCACCCACCGCTTTCTTGTTAACGTGTCTGCTCCATTCAGGCGCTGTGACGATGGGGGTGGGGTAGGTCTCACCGAGGGACACTTGAGCATGTGACAGCGCAGCAGTGCTGAGGGCCCACGGCGTGTGCACGTCAGCTCCCTTGATCCCCTGCAGTTCAGGAACCCACCGCCGTACATAGTCACCCTACGGCAGACGCACGGGCAAACAAGAACTAATTAATCAATGACTGAGATTTAAATCTGACAGTTTGCTTCACATTTGGTTTCATCATCATCACAAAGCATGAATGAGACATTTTGTGTTGAAGTACAAACACAGTCAAGATAACAACTCATGCATCTTCCCAAACGTACATTACTGTCATAGTCGAGGCCTTGCTTGATCATGTTGAACTTCCTGTTCTCTCTGGGGTCATTTCCTACTCCGGCACTGTACAGCCAGTTGCCATAGTTGCTACAGACATCGTGGTCAATCTTTGGAGGAAAATTTAAAATAATGAGGCCAAGGCACTTCTTAGTGTCATCATCTATGTCTGTCTACAGACTGAAGTGCTGAGTGCATTACTTAAAAAAAACTGTTAATCTGCTATTTCACAACATCTCAATAATTTCATCATTTATTGGATAATTTGTTCCAAACTAAAACATGGCCTTGACTACTTACAAGAAGACACTCAAACCACTCAGCTCCCATCCTCCAATCCAGACCCAGGTCTTTTGTGAGGAAGCTAGCAACATTTTGCCGCCCCCTGTTGGACATGAAGCCTGTCATTGCCAACTCTCTCATGTTGGCATCCACAAAGGGCACTCCTGTTCGGCCCTCTGTTATTACAGACGATAAATATTTTCAGCTGTAATTCATATACTCTCAATGTACCTCTTAAAGACACTACGTCATATTTATGAAGAGTATTTTTTTAACCAATGAAGAAAAAATGGTGCAAACCTTTCCAGGAATTGAAAAGCTTTGTGTCCTTTTTCCATGGAATCGATTTATCTTGAAGACCTGAGATAAAATTACTGTGAGCTTTACATTTATTTATAGTATATATTTAAATTTTAAAAAATCAGTTGAGAGCTCATTTTACCTTTGACCTGAAACAGTCTGTTTCCATACTTGACAGCTACAAATTTGAAGTAATCCCTCCACAAAAGTTCAAAAATGACCCTGAAAGACAGCAGTGAAGGTCGTCAGAGAGTGGAGACAAATTTGGTTCTTTGTTACTACATAACAGCTCCTGATAGAACATATTTCATTTTCATTTTGACACATTATAACACTATTATACCTATTGTAAGTATTCTAGTCCTTTCTAACGCAAGACTCACCAGTATGTGCTCTGATTGGCTGTTCGCTCCCTCTCATACTGCTTGATCTGATGATAAATATACTTGGGTGAAATGCAACCCATCGCCAGCCTGCAGAATTAGAGCACAGTTAGAGATATATTTATAGGAATTACTTCCATGGAACATTTAACTCCAGTAGGCATTCACTAGTAGAGGAAATGCTCACTCACCAAGGTGCAAATTTAGTGGAATAATCCACACCAATCAAGCCATTACGAGTCTCCTTGTAAGTCGCAACTGCATCCTACAAAACAGAAAATCACACCTACAGTACGTTAAAGATGATGCATCACCATGTGAGAGTAATGGAAGTTGTACTCACAGTGTCCCAGAAATAGTGTTTGAGTCTGGCCAGAGCCTGACTTTCACCACCACTGCAGGGGAAGGCTGAGCGAGGATCAGTCACAGGCTCTTTGAGCAGAAAACAAAAGGAGGAATTTCAGCATCAGACTGAATTCATCCATGCTAAACACTCCCTGCTGTACATTAAAGACATGCAGAATCATAAAAGCTTAATCGCATACATGGAAATCGAGCCTGTCTGCTCGCTAGCTGGCATTTAATGAGGAAATCTGTGCTCAGCAGTTTGCCTATTGAATTCTGAAAGCAGCAGCAGTGTGGATTTACTCAACAGAGGCGCTGCATAAAATGAGCAATTTGTGCTTAATATTTGCCAACAGCCTGGAAACACATTTACACAAAATTCGATCTAATAAGCACAGAAAATAAATGTGCAGGCGTTTGATCTGTTGATACTGATACAGACGTAGTTTCATCATTTCTGCAAATTCACAGAACATGAAGACAACAAGGTGAGCGTAGATATCCTGTATGAATATAAGCATTTGGATTGATCAGATAAAACATTAGGCTTGATCACCTGTCTGTTGCAGGTCCTCTGCTGTGGGAATGGCTCCTTCCTCCAGCCCTTGGGGGAGAGGCTTTAGCTGCTCTGGCGTTGGGAAGACAGGCCTCACCCTGCTCTGGGTCTCCACTGCCTTCCTGAACTGAGTGTACACATCGGGCAGCCTAACAAACCAGGAGGAAATGGTACAAAACAATCCAACACCTCGTCATCTACAGCACACCTCTCATAAAATTGCCAGAATCAAAAACAGGACATTAGGCAGAACTTTGACATCTTGTCCCCAGGCAAGCCATATCCTCTGTCCCACCTGGATATGTGGTTAAATGGAAGATCATCTCTGTGGTACAGTGTGGACCCCCAGCAGGTGTGAACTTTGACCTTCATCTGTGCACAGACATCCTTCACTCGTTTCTCGACATTCAGTTCTTCCGAAGTCACCTGGAACATGAAAGCATGAGGGAAAAACTGTCTCAAAATCACCACACAATGTAATGAAGTAGCGATAATAAGAGAAAGACTGTTTAAAGCTACCTCTTCATGGAAGGCCACAGTGCTGACAGAGCCTAGCTGCTTGATGAGGTCGGCAACCACCTCCTCTGGCTTACCCCGTCTTACCACAAGGTTGCTGTCGCACGCACGCACGCACGCACGCACGCACGCACGCACGCACACACGCACACACACACACACACACACACACACAAAAAGTTAACACCATGCCAGGCAAGCTGCATCCTGGGTAGAGAGCTAGTAACTCTCCCCCCATGCTGACTGGAAAAAATAATGGGAAAAGTGTGTGCAGCACCAGTGTTAATGTAAACATAACCCCTATAAGCCCAGGTGTGTCCTGATCCTGTTAAATCAGTTAAAACCTAGAAAGCGGAGGAGAAGGTCTGCACCGACACGCAACACTTGGTGTGTACATATTTTCATGATCACTTTTAAACCTTGTAAATAAATTATGATTCTTCTGTGCCAGAACAAAGACAGAGCTGAGCTGTGGAGAAAGTTAGCAGTGGAAATAAAAGCAGTAGAGGACACATAAATTGAGGTCATATACAGGAAGACAAGCCCACAAACA
The DNA here is from genome assembly GCF_017976325.1 of Chelmon rostratus. Lineage (NCBI taxonomy): Eukaryota > Metazoa > Chordata > Actinopteri > Chaetodontiformes > Chaetodontidae > Chelmon > Chelmon rostratus. The sequence continues at coordinate 9,877,503 of NC_055677.1, forward strand.
ACAGTTTAGTTACCTGCCCTTGTTGAGCAACGTGTTTCTGAGGTCCCTGATGCTCTCCAGTAAGAAGCGCAGGCGGAAAGGCCCGGTCTTTGGTAGGTCGTAGTTGTACGTTCCCACATAATGTCTGGGGTCAAAGCAGTACAGTGGGACAATGTACTCTGCATTTCTTTGAGCCCAGTGGAAAAGCTGCAGGCAAAGAGTGCAAAGTACGTGCTGTACCATCATCTCTTAGGAAAGGTGATTACAGTGGCAGCAAATAATATAAAATATTACATTTGAGTCTACGAGAAAATCGTCTCAGAACTACAAATATAGCCACTGTAAGTGCACTGCTAAGGATATACAACTTTAACATGTCAGCTACTGATGATAACACATAAACCTAAATCTAATTTGATGTTTCAAGGACACTCAAAGTAAGCAAATGCATTTTCACTTGCTAAAATCTTATTTGAAAAATTGCGTCTTTTATTTTGAAAACAGCAACCAGAATTCATACACGTTGATTTTCTGCAATATGGCTGACCGAAGGCCCGCAGTTTTTGTAAAACAAACTTCGACAATAAAGGGCAGGTCAGGGATAATATTTTGGCACATAATTTGTGCAGTTTCTGTGACAAATTCAAATTGTCTTTTTTTTTTCCTTTTTCATTTAGCTTTGCGGAAGATGCTTTTATTCTCAATCAACGAAGCCGGAAGCAATATTGCTACTTGCTGCTAGCGAAAAAGATAGCTTGATGCTAGTAGCAAACATACATAACATAGTCAAAATGTTCTCGTAATGGCAGTAGTATCAAAGCGAATGCTACACGGTAGGCACATAACGTCAAACACACACTTTTACTTGTATGTTTGGGTGCTTTATGATTAAATAACGTCGCATTTCATATTTGTATGGACTCGTAACAGAATCATAGTCGTAACGTTACCTCATTGTCGTGTAGACGTAGGTCGTTCCTTAGTAAGCATATGATGATACGAGAGGTGGACATACTTGTCGTTTGCAATAGAGCAGCAGAAGTTTTATGAGAAACACCGGCAGCGCTCCGTGTAAGAGAGCAGCGTCCTCCGGTCTGTCGGTGCCTCGGTGTCTGCTGCTCGAGGCGGCTGAGTCCGTCACGTTTTCAGACACGACGTTACAAAACATCAGGTTTTGTAAGCTGCCTCGAGCTCAGTTGTCTCCAGCACCATGCAACTCAATGGGGTGCTTTTGCCGACAAACACACACATAGACACACACACACACTGGCCACTTTATAAGGTCGACCTCGTTTACATGCTTTTCATTAGAATATAATATATTACATTCAATACAATGCACTCCAAAACCACCTTCTACGACCTTAATAATATAAATAATTTTGAGTGTGTGTGTATATATAATGTGTATATATTTTTAAAATAGTTTTCTTACTGACCTAATTAGTGTAAGTTATGTGTTTTGTGACATGAGTTTATATCTATGTATGTAAACATAGAGTATTGTTTCATAGAATATAAGATTAAGATATATAGGTATAAGATAAAAGATTATACAGCTGTACCTAATAAAGTGGCTAGTGAGTGTATACACCAAACTCAATTCATTAATCAATTTATTTTGTTATGGCTGTCCATGTGAAACTAAATGCAAAAAGAAAGGGGATGAGTTCACAATAGTTGCACTTTGAGGTATGTGCGGTATTTTCTCTCCCTTTGTCCTTCTTGTGAGTTGTTGCCATGATTAAAAACAAATTAAATTCAATTAGGAACGAAAAAAGGGAACAAGAATTTGCTTTTGTGAGTGGGAAAATCAAAACAATAAACTGACGTCCTAATTTTTTATGCAATGCCTTACTGTGTCTCATATTCGAACATAAACCAGGTAATAGAACAAAAATATATATAAGCTCCATGGAAGAAGAAAAAATGTGGATAAAAGTGCTACAAGGGCAAAACAGATACTTTTCATAGCAGCCTTGGGCAATGTAAACAGAACAACACAATAAAATCACACAGGGAAATAGTCTTAGACCTTGGATTTATTAAGTTAAATGTACAAAAGATCAACAACTTGATACATTTCATGTTTCAAGGCTTTGTCATTTAGACAAAACAAACTCTGTCCCAATCGAAAGCCTCCCAACCTTTTCATACTGCCTGCCAGCTCTCAAAGAGACAATCATACATACCCCTGTCTAAATCACAGTACAACCTACTGCATAACATAGCTATTTCATCAAATAGATTTGTATATAATGTAAAGAAATTTCATACAAAAGTGCAGAACAATATGTATTTACAGTATAATCTTTTTTTTCCATATAAAAGAACTTCAGCAAATCCTGTGTGTGCTCTCTACTGAACAGCTGCTCACCTTAGCGTTACGCTTTGGCAGTGAACATTTGTGTTTACAAGCAGATTCAGATAAGGCACTGACAAGGGTCAAAAAAGATTTGATCATTCCTTAAGTGCCACTGTATCACAGCTAGCCACTACCCCTTCAACATCACTCTCCCCAGTTAAAGTTTCATCTCATCACTTTAAAGAATACAGCATTCAGCTCCGCCTGTCCAACTTAACCCTTTTTTTTATGCGACCTGTAACGTTATTCTTCATCTTGCGCGGCACAGAGGTGTGCTGTCGAGTGGTCATCGAGTGGCCCATTCATATAGTGTGGGAAGCAAAGTAAAGGCATGGGGTGACTGGATTCATACAACAAAACCGTTAAATGAGACGCTTACTTCAACCTAATTTCATAATGCTTTTCATACTAACACAATGTGACGTCAATGCATCTGATTTGGTCTGTGCAGTCTACTGTGCACAAAGCTGCCATAACATAGAAAAGGCTATAGGGCTCTGAGGTGACAAAACAATCCAACATGACTAATACTGCACATTAACTTTAGCCGAACGTTGTTGAAAGTTTCCGCAACTTGTCTTTGGCCGCTTCTTTCTGTGGACCCACGGCTCACTGCATGGGAAGCTGGAAATGGATGTCACAGACTCCAACAGTAGTGTTGGTATTGCTTAACATACATTGCACGCGACTGCAAAAGTTTGGTTCTTTTCTTTTTCTCTTTACATCAGAAACAAACTACGCAATTCTCCTTATGAAACTCTATAAAAAAATGCTTCAAATAGAAAAATATCTCCTCAGTTGATTATCCTGCATGTTGGAAATGTTGCAATGCATGATACCAAAAGTGCAATGTTGACAATCCTTCTAAATGAGCTTGTGAGTGCTATGAAAGTAGGGCAATGCAACCCTTTAAAGATTAAAAAAAAAGAAAAAGAAAGACATTCTTGCTTACAAATTCTTATTGTAAGGCGTTGACAAAAACACATTTACACTTTTTAGGAGACAGTAGAAAACTCGTTTGCTAAGATGACTTTGTGTGTGTTGTATTGTGTGTTATTGTCTGTCATAAAAAAATATTTTACCTTCTTAATTTCCCTCCCAGCTGGCTTCAGCTGATGAGCAACCTACAGTACTGTCACATGTGATCAATGTCACCAGTCAGTTGCGATCACTTACCGTCTGGCCAGACCTAGACACTGTTCTGCGGCAGTAAATGCATGTTAAGACCCCAAAAGCTTGAGAAGTCACTGCTCTCTAACTTGGGTCACTTTTCCTGCTCTTGTTTTAAGGACAGCAGTCTGTAGCTTGTGAGACTGCTAAGTGCCTTCTCATCATTTCCCTCCTGGGGGAACAACACTGCGACGCCTCGGAGGACTCTGGAGATCTGACGCAATGGACCTGGCCTTTCAGTGAACAATCCAGGTTGAGCTAGTTGGTGAGAGATGCAGGGTCCTGACAAGGCAGACACTGGTGAAAGATGGCAGGGCAGGAAGTAGGAGTGACGCTGAGCTCTGGAGCCTGGTGAGGGGACGGGGGCTGGGGACGGGGTGGGCCGGAGAGGGGCCTCGCAGGCAGGGGAGGGGAGGGGGGGTCCGCAGGCTTCAGAAGCTGCCCTGGACAAATGGGTGGCTGAGCAGAAAGTCTGCAGTGGGCCGCCACTTCTCCTCCACAAAAACCTGCCGCAGGAAGTCCCTGCACGCATCGGTCACGCCCTCGGGGAGCATGGGCTTCGTTGGCTGGGTGGCTATCTTAAAAATGGCTGCCATGGCCTCGTACTCGGCCCATGGAGGTTTCTGGGTCAGCATTTCCACAACGGTGCAGGCGACACTCCTGAGGAGGAACAAGATCCAGCAGAGTTGGTTGATTATCAATAATCATATTTAATCACATCAAATACTGGTTTACTGTTATGTTTATATGTATTTATGTTTATATCATAAAAGCATGAGTTGACGCTTTAACACTTGCTCCACTTAGGTAAAACAATTTTTTTTTATGAATTTGGACATAAAGTTTTCAAGGATTCATTACATTGTTGGACTGCCAGAGTGCTTCTACTATGAATCTACCCTATATTAATTACATGTTTAAATGAATGTACCTTCCATCGCAGCAGCTATCCAGTGTAATTTTACACAGTGTTGGCATCCCACAGGTAGAACAGTCAGAAGTAGAGAGTTAAACACTGTTTAAAACCTTGAGTTAAGATTAATTTTTCACTTCTGCTGTTCTCAAGGTCAAGGATGAACTTTCATACTCGTCTTGATGTTCTTTCACACAGTCCAATCTCACAAAATTGACCATGTTAAGCTTCCAGTGGGAACCGTGTTTGTCAGAAAACTTGAGCATGAGAGTAATTTGGGAATTTTGTTTTCAGATGACTCGAAGGATTAAATGCTCTTTGGTGGGTTTAGTTCAATTTTCCTCTCTTAGGCTAAAATAAATCTCTAAACAAACTAAATTGAATCATTATAAAAAGTATTTGTCCCTCTTTTTCATGAAAAGCTGACGTTTTAGAGATACAGGTTTCTCACTGGACATGAACAAATAGGAATATTCACTGCAGGGATGTTGCTTTGGATTGCATTATATTTCACAGATGTTGATGCTGATTTATTCTTCTCAGCAATTCTATTACAAGTTAATATTTCTGCTTTGTAATCCAAATTTAAATGAGCATTTATGTCCTGTTGGCTGGTATGTATTTAACTGCTGCAACTGGTCTTATTCCCCAGAAATACACTGTGCTTGTTGAATTGAACTTTATTGCTGCAGCATTGTACCTGCATTATTTACGCAACAGAGCATTCTGTAGTATATATATATATTATTTTATAGTGCAAGCAGTCATTATCATAGTGGTAGTGCCCCAGATGCAGAACAGCAGGTGGTGAGAGGTTCAATACTTTTATACAGTCAAATCTCGCATGAATTGCACATTATAAGCTTCACAAATATAGTATTCAGTGCAGGACTGCATTATATTTTACACATGTATTTATCCACCACTGCCCTGTATTCAACACAAGCACATATTTATGTGTTCTAGTGCAAATTTAAGGTAGCATTCATGTGTTGGTGACTGTTTTAAACGTCACCAGAATGTGCTTACATGCAGTACGTCCTGTTTCAACAATGTGCTGCTTTACCACCCATGTATTGAGGTAACTTTATTGCTTTTACTGCGACTGTATTTTTGTGACTGTGGATTATCTTTGGAGCTGCAGCAGTCTAATATCCCCTTCGGGCCTCATTACAGTTCCATCTGATCTTAGTCTTACCATACATCAGCCTTGCGGCCATATCCCTCCCCATTGATGACTTCCGGACTCATCCAGTAGGGGGTGCCAGTGACAGACTTGATTCCTGTACCAGACATGCAGATGGTCTGGATACGTTTGCTGGCTCCAAAGTCTCCCAGCTTCACGTTCCCTGATGAGTCTCTCAGGATGTTAGCACCTGGTGGAACGAAAACAAAATGAGCTCAGACTTATTCAAGAGTCTCCCGAGGGCGGGTGATATCCTTGAAGGGAGACTTTGACAGTTTGGAGGTTCAGTTAATGTTGCATTGTGGTTACAAAGAGCCTGTGCCTGAACCTCAACCAGACCCAAAAGCTTTGAGGGGAAAGGTAAACTTTTACGGCTGTGATGAGGGAACACTGGCAGACTACACCTTTTAGCAATCACTTTATATAAATACCACACTAACTCAACTCCACAGACACTTAAGTTTTCACTTCTCACACATTGGACAAATAAGAAAATGAAATACTGACTCAACCGCCTGCTCCACATGGATCGAACACCCTTTTCTCTAGCTCCTTTAGTAATTTTCCGACTTGTAGCTGTGTCTATCCCATTTCCTCCAGGCGCTCCACTTGTTTGATCAGTGACTAATGTACACCACTCGCCACTCACTCTCCACACCCACTGTCGGATGGAGGACTAAAACTGTGACCTTTACTCTCAACTTCTCACTTCTTAAATCCGTTTCCACTGCCTGTGCGTTTGTTGCAAGGATGTGAGACCCTCTAATAAATTAACGCTCGCATTTATTTGACTCATCGGGACGTTAAAATCACAGAAACTTTACAGTCTAAAGTCTTGGCTGCGATGCCAAGCTCTATCCAAAAACCGCATGTGCTGACAGCTCTTTTTACAGCATACAGAAGAGCTCTTGTGTGGTGAGATGAGCACACACCGTATATTACACACAAGGAGCATTTCTAAGTGGAAAATCCCACCCACATATATACTCTCATAGGTCCCATGTCCTGTGAGACCTACTATCTTTTTTCCCCACCAGACGGTGTATTTCCCTCTTCTTGGCCACCGCTGAACAAAGCAGTGGCTCCCAAAGCTGCGGGCAGCCAAGCTGAAGCCTTTCCATCCGGTGTTGAACATTTTTAGCCTGGCCGATTTCACCAGCACGGAGCCTAATATATCTCAAAGGGGAGTTCAAAATAGCCCCTTTTTTTCCAGGCACCTTCTGTAGACGGTGATTAACCAAATGAGGAAATGTCAACCAGAATAAAATGAATGACTCTGTAGTAACAGTTGCTGCAATATGAACCATAAAGATTTGCCGTTTACACGCTGTCAGCTAAGCCCATGTCTCAAGTGTGGGTGTTGACTGCTTACAAATCCAATTAAAATCCCATCCTGACCTTTGCAAGCTCGTTACCTTTGATGTCTCTGTGTACAATCATGTTGCTGTGCAGGTAGGAGACTCCTTGGAGGATCTGCCTGGTGTATCTCCTCGTCACCTTCTCCGTCAGGGCCCCATAAGCTTTCAGCTGGTCCTTTATTGAGCCCTTGAGAGACGAAAAACCAGAAAGTCAGAGAGAGATTTAGAGGAAGTCAGAAACGTTGACAAATGCTGGCTGTAGTGTTAACTAATGTTATTGTCATGGCTGTAATGTATAAAACCATGAAAGATCTGCTTTGGAAGGATGTGTATGGTGGATATAAAACTGTTCAGTGTCTGATTTAACAATGATTGTAAGAAAAACGTGGCTGCACACTTTCAACAACATTTCCAGCCAAATGATTTATTTTCTATCATGGTGAAAGCAGCCTCAGAGCCAGTTTTTAAGCACAAAAACCAAACATGCAACGTGCATTTCCTTTCATTTCCTGTTTTCAGTTCCTCATGAGGAAAATCGAGGGAGCAAAGCCCTGATCCAGCGACACCTGTGACGCAGTCTTGGACTCACACAGTGAAAACAAAACCCCTCTCTCTGTTCAGCTGTCAACAAGACTCCTCAACAGCTCTGTGGCTCTCAGAGGGACACTTGCCCCCCCCTGGCCCCGACACACTGCGGGCGTCTTAAGTGTTATCGGTCAGCCACAGCGGTGCAGTCGTGCCGAGCAGTCGCGCACACAAACTTGGCTTTGTCACCTCCTCTCTCGCCTCTGCCAGCAAACTCCAGCGAAACATAAACATTTCCAAGTTCCAGACAATGTGTGACTAAGACGACTCAATGCCACTCAGGAAAAAAAAATGGCCCAGGAAATATTAAAAACAGGCGCAGGGACAGGGTCCACAGGCGACAGCAGCTCATTAAGACGCTCATTTAGTGAGAAAATGATCTCATAAACTGAGCTGTTCTGCTGACATCAACAACCGAGGACATGTTTGTTGACAGCTGGTGACATTTCAAAATTGGTTTTTAGCAGATGTGGCCAGCACGGGTTTGATTTGATGTTTGTCTTAAAACGTCTGTGTACCTATCTCTACAACCAAAACATCTCAAAATAAGACAAATCCTCACACATTATTTGTCACTGTGTCGAAGTTTACGGGCAGCTGGCTCGCTGTTGTGCTAAATCTAAAAGCTGAAATACATTCAGAAGGAACGCCCTGCAGAATACGCACCCCGGGCATAAACTCCACAAAAATGGTGAGTTTCCTCTGTTCGAGGTCCCGAAGACAACCATAGTACTGAACGATCCGCTCGTGACGCAGATTCTTCAGCAGCTGGATCTCACACTCCAGAGCATTCACCTCCTGCAGAAAGAAGGCACTGAATTTAGGAAAGCATGGAGCAATTCACATGCACAGCATCTTAAATCTTGAGTCATGTGCCCTAAAATACATGCAGTCGGAGTTGTGTTCTCTCCCACCTTGCTGGTTTCTTGACAGTCAGGATCAAAGGGCACCTGCTTGGCAGCCAGCTCGCGGCCTATGTCGGCGTCATAGCAGAGGTAGACCTCCCCGAAAGCCCCGCGCCCCAGGAGCTTTCCTTGTCGCCAGTTGACTGGCGCCCGCGGTGCTGCAGAAACACAACACCAAATGATGAAAACCCACCAGTAATTCATTTTGTTGCTAAGTCCCCAGAGGCAGACAGATCCATTGTGATATACTGATTTGAGCAAACAGCAAAACTGAAGCATGCATCAAAATCCGCCGCAAAAACCCAACTGCAACTCGCACACTAAACTACACCGAGACCAGACGTCAAAATCAACCGCAGGGTTGTTAAACGATTCCCACCGCAGGCCCTCTCAGATGGGGGAAACCCCGAGTCCAACCACGCTCAGCCAACAGAAAGAGGTCAACACTTAGAGAGAGCATCTCCACAATCTTCACAGGCCCAGACTCTGAGACTTTGTTCTGGTATTAACAAGCTTCTTTGTGGCTGCGTTAGACGGCTCGGTCGTGTGTGGGTGTGAAGGACAGCGGAGACTGAGACGTCAACCACAGACTGCTGAGCTGAGTTTTCGTTTCATGACAAAGAGAATTTCTGGGCAACGCATCCTGTGGACTGAGTGAGGACAGATGTGAGCCGGTGACATGGACGAAGAGAGGGGAATTCTGCCTGCTGTGACATACAGTATTAGTGCGCATTAGTTCTACTCCCTCTCCCCACCTACTACTGACAGTTACAACATGTTTGACTGTCACAGAGTATAAACTGGAAAACAGATGATCTTCGTTTTGTCTCTCTCCATAATGCATTATCCATTTAAGGTTCTTTTAACTCGACTGTGTTTGATTTTTTTCAGCTTGAACAATGAAGTCAAACTGTTTACATATCCAGTCCCTTTGCTTTCTGGGTGAATTTTTTGTCATGCATATTATTGAATCCACACCCACGATTCAATAATATGCTGATACGATACCTGAGTACTGATACTTTTATAGAGCCTGACTTGTCTACGTGTTCTATTTCCCCTTCACCTGCATGAAATAGTCTAAAATTCTGGAGTGATCTGATCAAAGAATAAGCAAACATGATTATGAATCTGACCACACTTGCCAGCTTTCAGTACGTGACAGTTTTTGTTTGATACCAAAAGACAGATGGGAGGGAAATTGTTTTTTTAAAGCCCAATAAGTCACGTAGACACACATAATGGACATATGGCTGCACAAACACATACAAGTCATGAGGGTTACAGCACTTAAGTAAAAAGTGCTGAGGTCTGAAACCCGACCCTGCTCTTGACAAGCAGAAGAAAACAAGCCTGAACTTTCTTTATTCATGTCTGGGTTATCACTGAGAGTTTATTTGTCTGATTATCCACAGGAACCAGGCAGATACAACACCAATCAACAACAAAGGCCCAGCAATTCTGCTTATTTAAGACTGCTTATATGTTTGGGGTGAAATGTTCCTTTCGTGCTTCTCCGTCCCTTCGTTTGAACAGTTTTGAGATTTTAGCAGCTCAACTTACACTTGGCTGTACCTCGCTGGCAGCTTTTGTCGGCGGTGCGGCCCAGCGAGCGCAGGTCGCTGTACTGCAGCGTGCTGTCTCCATTATAACTGCGCGTGCGGCTGGAAGGAACCAGCTGAAACAGGTTCTCCTGCGGCATGAAGCTGCGCGGAAGTGTCCTGCGACCTGAGAACACACATTTAGAAACAACAAACAGACATTTTAATGACTTAACACCCACACAGAGACAGGCCACCGCATCTTTTGTTTGTACTGTGAATGATTCTCACGCAGTTACTTTACAGGTGTTGTGCAGAAAGTGAGCTCTCGGCCAAGACTTAGAGCCAGCCAGAGCAGAGTGCCTCTCGCCACTCCGGCCCACTTCCCCTCAGACAGGAAGCAGGGCGCTGTGTTTTTATACAAGTTCGGGTTCACCGCAGGGAAACGTAAATCATTGCTAGCCAAGGTTAGCCTCTGAGTAAGCAATTACTAGCAGCTGCCTGGAACAGCGAGCCAGCACTTCACGTACCGAATCTACCCAGAGAGCAAAAAAAATGCCGAAGCAGTCGACAATATTTGGAAATGTTTTATCTGGAAAAGTGGTAGAAATGTGAGGAGGAGGCACTGTTAAGATGTCTGGTAATGTGTGAGAGTCTGTCTGTGTTGTCATGTACACATTGCAATGTATCTGTTTCATCTGTGCAATAATAGAGGTGTTGTTATTGCTCTAGAAAAGCCGGTTTCTTACGGTCTCCATAATCCTTGCTGCGATTGGGCAACTGGAACTGGCGAGGGAAAGTCCCCCCTTTCCCATGGCGACCTGAGGAGGGAGCAATGAGGCAGAGCTGTCAGCAGGAAGCGAAGCCTCAACAACTAGCCACACATTACAACTGAATTCTCCATTTACATTTTTGTGTGTTTCTCAAGTTCACTAATGCAGCTTTAATTGCCTGGAGCTGGTCAGAAACGACAAACACACTGATGCCTAATAAAGATGACACACTTCCACATTTCAACTGATCACATCCGACAGACGCCACACTGCCTTTGCTCGTCTCGGCGTGTCAAATCAAAGTCGAGTCGAGTGGAAGACAGCTTTTCACACAGCGAACAGAGCTGTTGTGTCGCCTCACTGCAGCCAAGAGAGAAACTGAAAACAGCTCATGTGTGCTAGCTTAGCCTTAGCTCTGAACCCAGTGGAGCAGTAACTAAAGGCAGGTGGGGAGCACTGCTGACGCAGGCGAGCGCTGACACTCTCACTCACACACACACACACACACACACACATGCACGCACATGCACACAAACACACACACACACAGAATGGAGAGCAGCGGAGCCACTTGCAATTGAAAGCAGCTGTTCAGTCAGATGACTGCCTCCCCTCGCGCTGTTTTTGTGGCCGTATCCCATGGAGACGGGAGTTATTTTTTGTGTTTGGCAGCACGGGATGGAGAGGAAAAATCTACTCACAGGGAATGGTAAACAAATACTGTAGCCCTCAGCAGGAAGGGCCACACAGCTTTACATCTGGGAGAAGAGAGCGTGCATGTGTGCGTGTGGAGGCACGTGCATGCATGCGTGCCCAAGACTTCAAGTGCTGCTGCAGCTATATGAAGCTCCCATACTCCCTGTCTGTGTACACAATGCACAGCACTCCCTTTTTTAATTTACAGCACGGGGGGGTGGTGCAGGAGAAAAAGAAATGACCAGATTGGGAGAGCTGCTGTGGTTCCTCTGTTCATGAGGATTAGTATGGCGTTATCTGTCATCCTGCTCCATTTGATCTGCGTTCTGAAGGAAAAGGGGACAGACAGAGAGCCAAGGGACAAGGACTAGACGAGTAAAGGGGGGGGGGTGGGTGCGTCAAGAGGCGAGGGGACAGAGAAGGGAAGTGATCATGAAAAGACAGGAAAGCAGCAATGTCTATTAGGAGTTTGAAAAAAAAGGCAGACGAAGATGGGACGAGAGAGACAAAGGGGAAAAGGAGATTGACAGAGGGTGCAAGATAAAGGAGGAAGACTTATGCTATCACGCTCCTCGTCTCCTCCTGAGACACAACAAATGTGACCAAGATATTAAATGTCGTCCCAATAACCCATTCCTCATTTTAAGTATTTACTCCCAGATAAAGCCATCAGATAACATCATCTCCCTCCTCATTAGTAATCTCAAAGAGGACATTTTCAAGGGGGGGAAGATTTTATGTAATCAGGAGCTGCACGAACAAAGCTTTAGTTTTTTTTTTTCTGTGAAACTGCTTGTGTGGCTGTAATCACCACAAAATCAAAAAAAAAAGTAAGACTCGACAAAACTTTCTCATAATGAGCAAGCTTTTTGCACCTCTCTTTATCTTTCTCTGGTGTTTGAGTCGAGAGCAAAGAAGCAGTTTTTAGAGGTGCTGCAGATTTCGCCTCTCTTACCTTTGTATTCATAGTTGAGGTTCAGGTAATTATTGTCACGGTTGTTCTGCGAGAAAGGAGGACTGGAATGACAAGAGGAGGAGGGGGGGAAAAGTTGAGAAACGGTTTGCTATTTCAGTCAGTAATTTCCCCTTATCTTCAAACAGAGTCTGGCTACAGCTGCTGGTCGGAAACTTCAGAACAGCTTCGACTGTAAAGCAGCACAAAATGCCTCCAAATGACTTCTGCGTTCAAATCTACTTTCAGTCACAGTTGATTTTAAACACCAATGTGCTGAATTAGAAAAGATAAGCTGGATGTTGAGAACCTCTCTGCATTAACAATAAGAAAGTGAAAGTGAAGTTCACGCTGCTAAATTGCTGCACTTCAGCTTTCTCTCATTTAATGTGTGGACCCACCTCCCACCCTCCCTGGCCTGCCTGCAGCGAGCCCTGCCCCGACAGAGAGTGACGTCTCTGCTGACCGCAGGGCGGCGCGAGGCCACGAGACCCTGGATAAGGGGCACGCATGCCCGCTCGAAGGGAAAAGTTCCATGCACTCGTTTCCTGCCATTGTTCTGCAGCCTGGAGCCCAGATAAGCCTCGTGCAGGTAGAGCTGTTTCCGTCCTACACTCTCCCTCTCTCTCAACCTCACTCTTTGCACACTTTCCTTTCCCCTTTGAGTCACATTCAGTCTTTTTGCTCTTCACTCCCCCCCCCCCACTCTCACTCTTCCACCACTTTTCATTTTCTGGGTTGTTTTTTTCCTCTCATCCAGCATGTTCTTGCTTTACACTTTTACGTCTCCCACTCAGTCTGCCTGTTTCTCTCCCTCTCTCTCTCTCTCTCTCATGATAACGGAGGAATCCAGGCGTCCAGGTAAGAGTTTTGTCGGCATGGCAACAGCAAAGCGACCCGATTCCTTTTTCCACAGACTGGGCTTAGGCACGGTCAGGGAGCTCTGCTGGCCTTTAGCACCGTTTACAAAGTTGACTGAGAGCATCTGGTTGCTTCTGTGTGTGTGTGTGTGTGTGTCTGCAACATACAGAATCGCATCCAAGTGTGTTAACAGGCACGGACACTGTAATGCAAACAAGGTCTCATATCTCTGTTAATAACGCTGGTCTGCAATATGAATGTGCATATCGTAAATATAACTCCACACAGACGAGGGTCATAAATCACACCGCATGATGACTCACCTGTCCAGTGCTTGATCTATGGATTGACAGCTGCTCGACAGTGAGTTGTCTGCGCTCCCAAAGGGATCCAGCATCTGACAGATACAATAACACAGAGGAATCGAGGGTCACAGAGCATGCAATCATGTGGGAGAGAATATAAAGCAGCAAAGATGGAGTATAACTGCAGGGCAATGTAAGAATGCGAAGGGGCTTGAGTGCTGCATGTCTTGGACAGGCCTCTTTAAAAGCTGCATGTAAATGTTATTATACACAGATGCATTTAAAGCAGTAATTTAGGCTGTCATGTATAAGAAGTGTGTTAAAAGATTTTACATAGGAGCTCAGGAAAGTTTCTGATTGGCTGGCAGGCCATTAAAAAGGCTTGTTAAAATTTTGATACCAAAAACACACTTCCAAGAACCATGAGAGAGCTTTCTGTTTCCTAGAAAGCTGATTGATCGTGGCTTTTGAGAACGTAATAACAACACAATAATACAAGATAGGAAACCACATTTTACGTAACTTGTTTTTTGAACTACCAATCAGTCAAATAAAGGATGCTCACTCAGTCCAAACTGTTGAAAAATGAACTATTTTCTGGTTTTGTTTCCTTTAATAAGTGGCACTATCAGGCTTGGCACTCCTGAGGTGTACATCTTAAAATCAATGGACACACAGCAGAGGCACAGAGCTGTATTCCTTTAACTGCATTCAAGAGAGAGAGAGAACTCAAGACATCAGACCTATGCCTATACCTGTGTTTTTTTAAACACACCTCAAAATGGATTATTTCATGTGGCTGCCGGACAAGAACATTTAAAAAATAGCAATAGCATTAGATTCATGTGCATTAACTGGGACGGCTACAGTTTGAGCATTTTGATACTGAAACAGTGTCTGAGATAATACTCTGTCAGCTGAAGACATTTAAAAACTATTTTGTGTTTTGTGTTTGGTTTTGTGTGGGTAGCTTAGCAAGTTTCCTTCAGTATAAGAAGTAAGAGCATTGATTACATGAAATGTTTTCATATAATTTAACATTAAAACACACCTCCAGCCAATCACAAAGGAGTGTTTTTACTTGTCCTAATATACAGTCTTTTTCCTCTGGACACACTCTTACATTCTGGTCGTGGGTCTCCGGGATGAACTCCCCTTCACTGTGGATGCTGGTGTAGGAGCCCTGGCGGGCAATCTGCTGCTGCTCCTCGGGGACGCTGCCAGGAGGCGGAGACGTCCGACCTGTGTGCAGGGAACCTGGGACAGTTTGAAAGGGTGGAGCGAGTAAGAATGGAAGAATAAAGTTCGAAGAAAGAGGAGAAATGTAAAATCAGACAACAAAAGGAGAAATGGAGGGGGGAAGGCGAGAAGGAAAGGAGGCAGCACAAGGGAAGGATGATGAAGAGATGAAAGCGAGGGGGCAGAGGGGAGAAAACGGCGTCACGGTGTTATTCATGGGTACAAGTTCAACAGTGCCAGGACTACGAGAATGATTTAGTAAACCACATAGCTGCCACCTCTAACCTCAATTACTGTGACAAACACTCCTTCGACTGAGCTGCAGCGGAGACTGAGCACTCGTCCTTGACACAGTAAGAAGACCTGCTGGAAGTCTGACTGTGGCTGGCGGAGCTGACAGGAATATTGAAACAGTGCAACAGGCCAAAAGGTGCCGAGATGTGCAGGACCGGTCAAAATAAACAGGCTAGTTTCTGACTGCAAGCTGAAACTACAACTCCTTTTTCTTCACAGTTCAGTTTCTGTCTGCCTCTCCCTCCTCTCCTCTCCCCCTGCTGCTATACGCCATGGTGGTACCCGGGCTCACATCACATCTTCACTCAACCATCCACTGTGACCACCCGCCTGTCGCCGCTCATCTGCCACCACTCCTCCGCTGCTATCCCTCTGCTGCTCTGACTCGTGGCTGGTGGGTAATTCTATACAATTTATATGACTTGGGATGGTGACAGCGCCGATGTTATTGGGAATACGTGACAAAGATTGACGCTGACATCGAACATAAAGCGTTTTTTTTTCAGATGCGAAAAAATGCAAATACGGCACAGAAGTGCGGGCTTTTCGCCTCTGCATGTGTCTGAGGGTTGAGATATTACTGCAACGTTGACCTTTCTGGATGGCCCTGATATAAGTGGAGTGAAGAGACTCAGACATGGGAGACAGGGGAGAGCTTAGTATTTCACAGAGCAAAATAAACCTTCACGCTGTGTTACCAAACAAGCCAGGGTGGACAACAGAACTGGCGTGTACCGTGTTATCTGGAGTGTGACGTGACAAGAAAAGAACCTTTGTCTGCCTTAAAGGAATAGTTTGACATTTTTGGCTTATTTGCTTTCTTGCCCAGAGTTAGATGGGACGATTGATACCACTTTCATATCTGTTAAAAAGTCTGTTGAATAGAAAGTTAGAGCCAGAAGCAGATTAGCCGCCAGCTAGCTGAGCTAACCACGTGGTAACTGGAAGCAGGGGGAAAAAGCTAGCCTGTTTTTGTTCTATGGTGGAAAAAAATGTTCTTGAAAGCTCATTAATTAACATGTATTTTGCTTATTTTTCGACGTAAAACCACAATTTGCCATTTTTATACTTTAGTTTTAGCCAGCTGTCCAGCTGAGTGAGTAAGAAAGTGAGTAAGTGTGTGTTGAACGCCTTTAACATCCAACGATTAACACTTTAACATCTTCAAAATCAAAGCGCTAACTAATCAAGGTGATGGCGCAGGCGGAGAGCTCATTGGTATGAGAGCAGAAGCTTGTCCTTGCTTTGACCTGACATCTCTCCGGCACTTACAGTTGTTGCTTCCACCTCCAATTTACATTTTTCCCCTCTGACAAAGCATGTCCCTCATCTTGCCATTAACATTCCTATGACTATGGCATCACTCTGTGCTGTAAATTGACATTGACACGGCACCCTTGAGGCCTCAGGACAAGAAATCTCGGCATCAGCAGGATTTGTTTGAGAAACGACGTTGTAACAACTCCTGATAGAGCCGTGATGCCGTTCCAATTATGGCCAATGACTTTGCATTTCTGTGTGTGCTTCTGCGTGCCAGCTCACCTGTCGAGTGTTTGCGCACCCTCTCCGAGCCTTTGAGCAGGGAGCCCTTAAGATCTCCCAGTGACCGCGATGACCTCATCTCGCTCTGTTTGTCCCTGCTGTTCACCTGTAGGTACTGACAAGAGAACATGCACAGGAAGTAAGAAGTGGAGCAAGAGGAAGTGAGCACGGCATTACATTACTGTCCAGTACTGACTGTAGACTTCATCACTCCAACCCTGTCGACACTAAAATTAATGGTCAGGATGTAGAACTCATTGAGTCGTGCTAGTACGAGCAAGCAGCACCTTGGACCTGTAGCTGGATAAGTTCAGCATCGATGGGAGCCCTGATGACTTTGTTTTACAGATCTTTTATTGAGTCTTGGTATGGTTCCCTCAACGGCAAAACGCATTAACAAAGGTGATCGAGGTCTGTAGCACTGTCATGAGATCTCAACAGAAAAATCTGTCTGATTTACGTAACAAACGGTTGTTAAAGAAAGCAGAACCCATCCTGTCTGGCAGCACCAGCCCCCTGCTCAACGAGTTGCAGACCTTGCCTTCAGGCTCCAGCTTCAGATGCCCGCTAGCCAAAACCAACAGATACAAACACTCCTTCATACCCTCGGCAACTTCACTGCTAAACTCTTATGCTAAAAGGTAATATCAGACCAACCATACTTGGTAAATATTGCTTTGCTTTAATTTTGGAAGTACTGTTTTAACTCCTTATAATATGTTCTATTTGATTGCCTTGTGTCTTTTTTGGATATTGTGGGATGCTGCTTATTACTGTGTTACAGCTGTGCAACCGATAAGTAAAGCTCTGCTTGACACTTGACTTGACCTTAGTTCCATCATCAGATCAGTGGGGGAGTTCAGTTAAGGTTACATGGTTTTAAATAGCAAATGACTTCACACAGCAAAATTCCAGCTAACTGTCAACCATTGACTAACCTGCAGCTGTCGGCAACATGGTTGTTATGGCTACTGTTTACACACTGATACATCTCTTTGTGACAGCATGACATGCATTTGCATTCAAATCTGAGGATTGCAATGTGTTTTTAATATTTTTTGGAAGACAGCGGAGCTCTATGCTAAGCTATATCAGGCTTTGGTTAAACAGGCAGGGATAGATGATCACATCAGTTTGGGTTTTGGTGTTTTCAAGGGATGTGTTGACAATAAGAAAAATACTGAATATCAACAGATGTATCCTTTTAGGAGTTAAGTAGGGCTGAATAAGGTAGCCACTATAACGAAGTAGAAGGACACAGTCCTTTCATTTGTGCTCATGAGTGAGCAGTTATTTGATACAGCAGTTACATTAGTGGCAATGTCATTTGCAACCCTGCAACTGATCTAGATTCACTTTAATGTCTTCAACACATGCACCTTGTTAGGAACTCACATGGTTGTTCTTGGGGGTCTTGAGCAGTATCCTGAGCAGACCGTTGGTCCCCGAGCTGCAGCCCAGCGTCAACACCGCCTGATCCAGGTCCTCCTGCGTCTTCAGGGGCAGCAGCAACTGAAAGGACAAGCAAACATACAGCACATGACCTTTCATTCACCATTGTTCCATAACGATGGCATGTAAAAGCATCAGCACACGCATGACGTACTGTAGATGTTGTTGGCATGTCAAAGCCCCTGATAAAGCTGCTTTCTGGCTTTCTAGCACTTGTGATATTGTTAATAAGATTCATAACAGCGGCCAAAGATCTTAACTGCATGTCCACTAATTGTTCTTGTACCTCTTTCTCCATAAAGAACATGTCCATTTGCTGGCCAAAGGCCTCGGTCACTTTCTGCAGCAGCTCCTTGATCTTCAGCGGCCTCTGGAACGGGATAATTCTGGGAAGCAGAGAACGGCAGCAGGGTCAGAGGTTGGAGATAGAAGCCGGTGTTGTGTCTAGCTTCACGAGCTCTGACTCTGAAACTCACGCTTGCAGCTATACCTGCTCATAGCTCACATGCTCATTCCAATTTTTACAAGACAATGTGACACAGAGCAGAATAAAGGAGGGGTAGAAAGAAAAAGAAATTGAGTTACAGATTTGCTGGATCCAGTTCTTTCTTATTCTTTGTGGCTTTACTGGTTTTCTGCCATATGTGAGGATTGGATGACCATGTAACAACCCTTTCTGAGCCATTTTATGCGACAGTGTTTCTATAGTAACAAGAGGAAAAATGGACAGGTCAGTTGGGTCAATTAGATGAGCAAGCTGATGCTAGAGAGCCATTAATCAATTCAATGAAAACACAGCGACCCCACTGACGTATGATCGTCTTATCTACTGTACGCCTACGTGTATGACTGAGTGTGCGCATATTGTCTGTCCGTCCGAGTCCGAGCTTATCAGCAAGTGTTTGCAGTGAGCGTCTATATGGATGCGTGCGTGTTTGTAAAACCCTGCATGCATGAGTGTGCTTCCCAATCAGTGTGTGCATCGGCCACTGTTTCAACACCACTGGGCCTCTCCACTAAGCCAGCACAAAGGCAGATGGGAAACTTCCTGAGAGGAAAGGGGAAAAAAATCTGGAGCGGCAGCAAAGGCAGCAGGATGTGTGTCTTTCCCTCCTCTTTTAAAGAGTGACAGAGTGAAAGATACAGAGTTACGGAGGTATTTACAGACTGTGGGAGAGGAGACAGCCTGACAAAATAAAAGGAAAGAAAGAGAAAGACTTTCTCTCCGGCATTTCTTCTCCTCTCTCTGCTCTCACTCTCTGCTTCAGAAGGATCCGCAGCCCACTATCTCTTTATAGTATCCTGATAAAAGGGCTTGTTTTTATCCCATCATTTCCTCATCAGAGGCCAAAGCTCTGCCTATCTTAATGACTGCTCATTGGTTCCCTCATTTGAGGAGAGGATTCTGGGAATAGGGAGGCTTGCAGATCAGAGGCGAGCAGCAGCACAGCTAAACGCTCTCCATCTCTGTTTATACTCGCCGATGATGTGTGTGATAAAGAGCTGGAGGGATGTGGAGGGGGGTCGGGGGTATGAGGATGCTGCTCCGAAAGATATGGCTTTCCTTCCTCTGTGCAAGCATGTGGACACACAGATTTGCAGAGTAAAAAGAATGCTTTCGCACATCCCAGCACACTCTCTCTTTCTCTTTCTCTCTCTCTCATGGACACAATCACAATCACATACACACAGAACCAAAAAAAAGAAAAAGGCCTGGCTCTGTTCCTTCACTCTCTGGCAGGAGACCCTGAGGCAGAGCCAGGGGGAAGAGAGACACAGCTCCTATTTCCTGCCCCAAACCTTCAGCTCTTGCCAATGAAAAGAGAGACCATCCAATTAGATTCCATTGTGGACAGACAACACGGTTATCCTGACTCAGGGACTCCTAATACCTCAAGTGCTGTGGACGCTGCTCTGATATAACACGCAATACACGCTGCAACTTGGATTACAATCGTTCAGTTCCGGTTTTCTGATAAAAAGCCAATAAGATCTTACCTTTGTGTAAGGACGTTTAATTAATTAGTTAAACATAGTCATACAGAAAGTGCCTTTATAATGAGGCTCAGGGGTTTCTCAATAACTCAAGTTGAAACATTTCTTCAGAAGGGCGCAGAAATGCATTTCAGTTGCTTTTCATGACGTTCTTATTCGTTCATTTTTAGTATATTACAGCTGGTGTTTTATGTGCTTTTGTATGTGTTCATACTGAGCTTCAAATGTTTGCAACAAAGGCACAACTCGAGACAGACGTTGCTTGCTAGCTCAGACTACAAATGCTCTGTATTACCACTTTGGTCAATGCGTTGTTCTTGTCCGTAGAAATATGAACACTAAACCTGCATTAAGTGATTTTCTTGGCTACCCGGGTGCAGTGGAAACAAGCTGTAAACACAACACTGACATAGCATCATATTTCATGTTGATATAGCTAACATGCTAGCAAACAGTTGTCTCTTTCGGCATCCGTCAGATACAGAGCAACATTATCATTCATTTGGTGTCACGCTTCTGTCCACCTGATGAATCTTAGTTCAGTGTTCGCTCTCTTTTAGCTCTGTTTTTGTTCTCCACCAGCTCGGGGCTTTTCTTGCTGAAAACAGCTGTCTGCTGGTAAGAGCAGCGAAAGGAACAAAAACAGTAAAGCTGCGGAACAGAAAACCAAAACAGTGGGCTGAAAGATGTTAAAACACTGCAGAGCCGTCCGGAACTGCAGTCTGCTGATAAATCTTCGTGTGTTTGTCACTGTGAGCGACTGCTCTCACATACACACAATAACATGAGCCATTGTGGATACAAAATTGTTGATTAAATAAATAAATATGTTAGTCATGCTAACGCTACAATGTGATATTATTATTTTACCCCTTGAGGTAACAAACTCAGGATATCCTACTGATTTCCAAAACAGGCCCGAAATCAAAGTGAAAGCGGTCAGAGCTCGGACAAGCACAACATGGAAATAGCCAACAGACAACATGTCAAAAAAAAGAGAGTGTATATGAAAAAAAGCATTAGAAAGAGTTGCTTTTGAAACAGTGAATGGCGTCTTCCAGAGTGAGCTGTTGTTCCAGAAGAGCAGCGCGGTGTGAGGGGAGCTCGTGAGAAAGGGGCTGCGAGACGGTGAAACAGAGGGAGACAGGAACATGAAAAACTCGTCTCTTCCTCAGCAGTAGCCAATTAGGGCTGTGAGAAAGCGAGAGAGGCCCGACGTGAAGCCGTATTCTGCTGGAGAGGCTCGCCGTTTCCCTACTCTTCCTCACTCCTGTGAGCCTGTGGCTTTCTAATCAAAGCCTCACTGAACCAATGCATGTTCCCCTGGTCTATATTTTGATGAATCAAGGCAATTACTCTAGCAGGTTCTGGTCAGTCTCCCTCTGATGCTTTTTTCACTATAACAGCAGACTCTGTCTTTGTCATTTTCTGAATAGTTTTTTGACAACTCTCCGGTGGTTGTTGAATAAAGGTTTCATGGGTACAAAGTATGTCTGTGAACAACATGCAATGTTAAAGTTCTGACAAGGAAGTCACACAGCATCCATACATGGAACGATGGAGCTGCAATCCCAGTGTAGACTAAATGAAGCTCAGCACCAAATAAAGCCCGTCCCGTTCAAAAGATCTGTTATTTATATTGTGGGCCATAGCTTTCAAAGTGCTCCGACATGGTAAACACACTGGAAGGCACCTTGGTGGAAAAACTGCTTGTAAGACGGTCTCCAGACAGTATGAGTGTAACCATGCTTTGCCTCTTGAGTAACTCTGAGGCTGGTGGTGTGAGGGAGGACAGATGGCTGCAGGGTGAAGGATGTGGAGGACGGAGGCAGGCAAACGCACAAGAAAACAGAGAAGATGAAGTATTAATTTGGGGTGTGCCTGGAGGACTGGACACTGAACTGACACTCTTGGCACTGTCTTTTTGCTCACTCCCTCTCAAACGGCCCGTCCGAGTCTGAAACACAAGGCCGTGGCTAAATGTCAAAGCAGGAATTTTTTCCTCTCTTTATGCTACTCTGGCATGTAGCTGTGATTTCCCCCAGACACAAAATCCCAGGCATGGCAAAGCATAACAAAAAAGATCCGAACTGAAGAGTTAAGGCTTGGACAGAGGAGCAGAAAAAACAATACGGAGGTTCCAACATACCGTTTTTCTCTCTCATGCTCCAGCTTGACTCTTAAATCCTGTTGAGAGGAAAAATAACAACAGAGGGAGTTATGGAAGTGGAAAGTTAAAATGATTCATGGTTGTATGTGGGATCTGGGCTGCTGAATAAATGAAAGCGATAAGCTGGACAAGGAATTTAAGTGACAAAAAGCATTATAATGATTGATGTTTTTGTGTTGCCGCTGCTGGATTTTTGTTCTGCAACACAAAGACAACGTTATCCTTCAACTTGACTCAAAAGATGACATGACAAAAGCTACGTTTCTATTTACAAAAAGCAGGAATCTGGAGGAGCCTGCAAGTCTGCATGAGGTCATGGTGATAAACTAACACCATATCAGCGCTAGCGCTTGGCTAAAAAGTAGGGGTTTACCCCGACTCACAGATGAGCACTCGGAGCGGAAACTCTCTCTGCTCCTTGCTGTTTGTTTATGCCTCATCATAAACATAAGTGCTTCAAGAGGATTTGCCAATTATCATTCCACAGAGGGAACAAATGCACAAGGAAACGACTTCAGAAAGAGGCACAAGGTGATTGAGAGAAATTAAATCAGGGGGCACTGAAGTTTTCAGTGCGCAGAACCATGAAGGAGAACGATTAGCTGCCCAAAATGTGTCAATTTGTCATTTCCAGTGGTTTCTAAACTGATCTACTGCTGCTATAAACAGGTGATAGGCCATAAAACCATTCCATAATCTTTGTTAGTGACGATTTTGCGAAGGCATGTGGTTTTTTCTAAATAGTACTATCAGTAACCAGTTTTTGCTTTGTTACGAAAGAGCAGTCAGGGCACAAGCTGGACCAAATGCTCAAATTTGCTTTGTTTGTGTGCATCCGCATGTCGCAGATGCACGCAATATGCCGCAAGCTGTCAAATCTGCTTCCTTGAATCTAAGTTTAGAAATCCCATGCCAATAAATGTTAGTGAATGCAGCACGCTGTCACAATAGCATCTGTAAAATGTGTTCGAATTAGACTCAGAATAAGCTCCCTTCAGTCACAGCACAACCTTCACCTGACTTTGGCAGCCAGCAGCTGTCAGTCCAGCAAAAAATCAAAAAGCAAGTGGTGGTGGTGGAGTTTTTGTGTGTAAACCCAGAATGACAGTAAAGGTTACAGGCACCGCTGTGGTCTTCTGGTGTGAATGGTTAATAAACTGTAATGGAGCACAAAGTGTCAGCGACAACTTTAATGTGATACTCAAACCAAAAATCAACACTCAAGCCCTGTAGGTTTGAAAGGTGGCTGTAAAAATTTATAGTTTATACTCAAATGAAGAGCAGATGTGATCACACTGCTGTCACTCGTGTCAGTTACAAGGGATTCCAATGGTAGGAATGTTTTACGATGGAAAAAGTTCCAAAAAGATTTTTTTTCATGCAACATAATCCACTTCTTCTCTGTCCTTTCATATACTCAGCACGTCCCAATCATTGACCTTTTTCTCAAAACATAGCTAAATAAGCTCCAGCATGCTGCAGAAATGCAGGGTAGGAAATTCACTTATAAAAATGTGTGATAGATAAATGTTCAAATGCACTTGCCACTCAATAGCAAATCATTATTTTGTGTCTACCAGCCACTTTCAGATTTTACAAACACTTGGCTGGTGGCTGGTGCTAATTCCCCACCCTGCAAAGACTCCACTGATGATTGCAGTCTGGTGGAGCTGTATTTAACAAGTTTTGTAGAAAAAAATTGGACTCTTTGGAACATGCAGAAGAGGTTTGGGAAGTTTACGTTGATGTTTTGACTTTTCAGCTATGAATACCTTCATTAGAATCCAATTTTACATTTTAAGGATTTGACCTTAGGTACTCTTCTCAGTGTCTAAAGAAACTACAAACCTTTTACAGACCCCAATTAAGCTTAGTGTAGGTGGTCAGAGGTTGATATCTGTACTTTGGAGATAGATTTCAAAATGAACCACCACTTTCAATGAAGTGCAATTGGATGCCATGTGTACCTGTTTGTAGAGTAAGGTTCTGTTCTTGGGCTTGTGGCTGTTGTGCTGGGTGTAGCAGCGACCCAGGGCTGCCAGGTCCTTCATAATGGAGTTAAGCGCCTCCTCGTCGTCTAAAGACAGAAAATATGCATTAGTCATGTGCAAGCACGCTCACTCCTTTGACGTTAAATAAAGGAACTGACACAGAGTTAAATCAACGTGAGATGACCTATAGCTGTGTAAACTCAACGCACATGGTGACATAGGCTACCCATGTGACCATTCCTTGACATTTTGGCGTAAAATGAGTGACGGTAGCCTGAGAGGGTAACACAAGTCGGGTTTGATCATTAGTGACGTGGGTTGAGTTAGAGATTGTGCTGGCTCAGACCAGGCACTGAGGAAACACCTGGAACCAGATGGAGCCCCCCCAGACACACACACACAAACATAAAGTGGCATTTATAAAAGAAGAATGCACAGTGAGATTGTGTGCGCTTCAGACCATGTGTACACACTGTTTTCAAGATGATGCTTTAAAGGCATGTGCGATGACTTACGGCACGGGAGAGATAAACTAAAAACTGAAAACATTCAAGAATGACGACGATGATAATGATGTGATTTTCGCTGGGGTCTGGGGTCCCTCAGGTCTGGAGAATAAGATATGTAGGCCGGGGCATTTCTGTAGCATTTTTATGCGATGTTGTGACACATTTCGCCTTTTTCCAAAAAAATGGCAGCTCCCGCCATTTAGATATTGCACTTGTCCATATTGCGACACATATTTCTGTCTTTGTGCGTACACACAGTTTTAGTCATGATTGAACACAGAGTGTGATTCATCTGGGCCCAGGTGTGTTACTTCCTGTTCTGATACCATCGGTGGAGTTTCCACTACTGGAAAGAATCCAGCGGTTTCTCTCTTGAACAATCCGAACAAGAACAAGTTTTCTCTGTGGGACACCTGTGCGAGACAAATCTTTGACTTCCCTGATTTAAGTGTGAGTACGGTGAGGAATTCTGTGGATTAACTTAATGCTGATCGCTCTCAAGCTCCGCACAGAAAGGCTGTGAAAGAGCAAAGGTGTTTAATAATGCAGCATGTGTGTCAATGAGTGCCTGTCGCAGGGGACAATGTGGACGCGAGTGGGTAGCCTGGAGCTTATTAAGGACTTCAATATTTCATTTTACATTTCAGGAGCGTAATTCTTTAGTTGAAATTTGGTCTCCTGTAATCAGACAAAGATTGATCGTTTCTTTTGTCAAACACTGATTGAGAGAGAAAGTGGCTGCAGGCTTAAACTGAGCTTAGCGGCTTTGATGGAGAAATCAGAGGCTAAACAAGAGGAAGTCAAGTGTGTTTAAAATTCATAAATCACTCCTTACAGAGGACAGGCCTATGGTGTTCATTAAACTCTTATAACTCATTCAGAAATCCTGCAAGTGCAAGAGGCCGACGCTCAGCATCGAGTTAGTTCTCCATGTCTCATTTCTCGCCTCCTACTTCACACATTCTGCCATACACACTCACAAACACACCAACAACACACTCTCTTGTGTAAAGGGGGCAATCATGCAGATGAGCATGTCAGACATTACCATATCAAGAGACTTTAATAGAACCAATTATCTAAGAGCGGTGATTACAATATAAAGAAGAGGTCGTTGACCTCAGCTCCTGCCTGCCTCTCAGATGAGCCCTGGGTGCATTCATTATAAAAACACAAACACACACACATCCTTCACAGGGAAACCAGGCCAGGTGTGTGCTACGCAGCACAAACAGCACCTGCAGGATGGACCACATTCTTTAAAAGAAAAGGGATCAGTGTGTGTGAAAGACCACTGGGAATGTCACATATCAAGTGTGATAGTAGCACGGGGAGCAGATGGGGTCTGAGGCGACACTTGATCTCGTTCCCACTGTACCGGCCTTGTGGCCGGCTGTTCGCCGACACTGGGCCAGTCCGTTGGGTTCACCCAGGGGACACAGCACGCACACCGCAAACAAACACGGATTGACCCACCCAGATTGGGGATGCACCGCTTTTTCCTCAATGCCCACTCCGATACCTAGGGTATGTGCCGATGCTGCTCCCCGATCCGATTCCTGTGGTCTATTTGTCCCAAATTCAAAACCGTGAAACGTGATGAATTTCATGCGAGATAACATGACGCCAGAGAGTGCTGTGGCACTAAAAGCTGCCCACCATGAGTGAATTAATGTTTTCTAATGATACTGACGAAGAAACTGTATTCAATTGTGGGGAACAGTGGATGCACTGCATGCATTAGTGCACATACTACTGGCTCAACTACTGGCATTCTCAATTGAAGACATTCACTCTAATCAATCTCTAAAAGTCAATAACTGGTAATGAAGTGTCGTCATTTAACATTTTTCCACAAAACCTGCCCTATTTATTACTACTCGTACTGCCCAATATGTTCCACAATATCTTTCAACAAGATGTGGAAAATATGCCTGAATTAGCTTATTTGAGCTGCTACACACTTGGAGATATCTTAAGCAACAGTGTTTATAAAAACAAATCCTGAAATGTGTCAAAAACAGTCATTTTTAAATTATGCATCCTACATTGTATTGAGGGCAGAAACCTCAGAGATGGACGTCTCAAAACATGGGCACCTAAAACATTTGCATGGCTGGATACCAGCAGGGAGTAAGAAGAAAACATGTGTTGGCTTTTTTTTTTGTAATTTGGGTGAAACGACCCTTTAAAGGGAGATGGTGGAACTGTTGATGAAGAGCTACCAAATATTAAAACGCAATGTAACAGAAGCCCAAGCAGAGGAGGCACCAAACTCGCTGTGTGCTGTTTGTTAACTTATTTAACTTAAGCTAATATTAGCCACCATAACCTACTGGTCACACCAGACCAAGTTAGGCTGTAGCTCCAAAACATTGGAGTGCACTGAACTAAGCAAGGGTGTGTTTTATTGCTTGTGGATTCAACTTTTCATGTTTAAAAAGAAAAGTTGTGTCACTTTTTCCTCCAAAAGTTTCACAATCTCACTTTAAATCTTTCATCAATCATCTGCTTTTCACTCAAAGCCAGTTTCCACTGGAGAGCTACTCCAACCAGCTCTTGTGGCGACCACAAACGCTCACCTCGGACTGGCCCAGTCGGCGAGCTAACATAAACTGAGGTCGAGCCCCACCAACGGCAAACCGCAGAGGTGGACGTCTTGTTTGACAATCCCAATATAGCAACAGGAGCGAAAGGAGGGACGGTGCAAGTCTCCTCCTGGCTGACCGTCACACTCCCTCCACTTCCAGATGAATAAGGCAGAGCGATAAAGTAAAGTTACACCCACAAAATCTCAGCACAGTGCAAACAGTGAGAACAAAGAGAGAAGAAATGAATTACGATAACTTATTGTGTGCTTTATTACGTCAAACACCACATCAAAACTGAATGAGCGAGAACTGAGTTTAATTAGAGACAACCATGTAAGCATTTTTATAAGTGCAGCCTGCACGCTGTCATTGTGCCTCATTAGGACATTCCTTTCCAAGCAACAGGTTCAAAACTACACATACTGCATGTGTGGGTAGTTTGGCTGAGATAAGATCAGGTGAGACAGGTGAGCCACTTGTGGTGTCTTCCCCTCTTAGCTTGTTTAGGAGATAAGACGGAGGGAACAATAGAGAAATGAATGAACTATGTAAACGAGCCGCATGCCTCCACAGACAAAACCACGCAATGTTTCTTCATTGCACATGCATACTGTGTCGAGCTGAGGCTCCCTGTTGGGACTCACACAGAGGAGCACGGCTAGTTAAAATATAAGCTGTCAGGAGTGGTGGATGACTAACAGCTCGACCGGGCCCGTCCTCTCCAAACAGGAAGGAACTGAGTCACTGTCTCTCTTCTGAATACAGAGCTGGGTTAACCACGTTATTCCACATTAGCAGATTAATGGATTTTTGATTGAATCATTCAAAGATGGACACGAGGTTTAAGAGCATTTGTCCATGGCCACTCTGTGACACGAAATTAATTAACATGCTGCTACTACTTTATATGCAGGACAAGAAAAGTGTGCAGGGTTTTTTGTTTTGTTTCAGAGAGATAGAATTTTACTTGTTTTTATAATTGATTGAAAAATAGTGAAAATTTCACCAAAATTTCCCAAAGCTCACGTTGAAGTCCCAAAACAAAAGATATTTGATTTATAACTACTTTTAAACAAAGAAGTGCAAATGAGCATTTTACAACTAAATTGTCAATTGATTTTCTGTTGAGCAACTAATAGACTTCACCACTTATTCTATTAAATCTTAAATAAAAATCTTATGATCAAACCCAGCACTACCTCTATCTTTGTTTCTCACTGTCGCTGCCTCTCTCTGGTGCTGTTTCAGTCTACAGGCTCAGGGTTCCAGACTACCCTGTTCACAGCAGTCAAGGATACAAAACAAACACCAGAGGCCTGCATGTGTGTGTGTGTGTGTTTACATGTGTTTGAGGCCTGCGCTGAGGCCTATGGATAACAGTAGAGAGGGAAGAGTGGGAGGGTCGGCTGGCGAAGGGGGCAGCGAGAGTGTGAGAAATGCGTGGTGGCGCACAGATCCGGCTGTGATGGCTGCCTATAAATGAAGTTATTACATCACCGAGGCCTGGTCCACGGCCGCTGCCAGGCCGAGGCCGGCCAAGGCTAACCACCAACACAGTGGAAAGCAACCAGCTCACACATCACTGCCAGGAGCAGCCTCACAAACCAGCTACTTGAGGAACCCCGTGTCAACGTGACCGGGACAGCTGATGGTGTTTTCTGGTTGGATGTGCATAGTTCGGGATACCTGCAGCTCATTTCCTGTGCTTCGTCTTGTGTCTTGGGTAAAATGTGACCAGCATACGAAAAGGGGGAATTCCAGGAAGCTGAGCAGAGCGAGCAACAATCCACAATGGAGGCTGATTGCTGGGCATTGCATCATCACTCTGCATCTTTCTTTTTTCTCAGGCTAAGGCTGAGCACTGTGAAAGTGGCAGTGGGTGAAATGAAGTTGGAATTCCAGTCGAAGATAGTTTACATAAAAGGACTTATTTTCCTGCAGCTGTGCTGCTCGATAGCCTGCAGATAGGCGCAAGTCCTCCAAAGCCAGAACAGCTAAAAGGGTTTGGAGTTTAAGACGCAGGCCAGGGCCCCAGGAGTGTTTAAAGAACAACACTGGCTTTAAGAGGCTAGTGCTGCAACTTGCAAGCTAACAAAGTGTGTGTAAGGGCCAGCGAAGCAGCGACTGTGTGTGTGTGAGGCAGGCTGCCTGAATGAAGACATTGAGGGGATTTCCTGGTGCCGAGAGACACATCATGGCAAAGGCATCCGGCAGGATTAGCAGCTGGAGCCAAATGTGTCCTCACTCTGCAGCAGCACGGGCCGAGCTCTGACGCACAACACAACACACACACCAGCTATAATAAGCAAGGCGCACTCCAAACTCTCTACACACCTTGCTGTTTGTGGAAACTGCGATGCAACTAATTTAGCATCTAATGGGTGTAACATTTAAACCCCTAAGTTAATCTTTCACTGAGAATAATGACTCTGACGTAATGCAGGGTATTGTGGGTGTGTGACAATAGTTGCGCAATTAATGTTAGTACAGCGTCTATGCTGAAAGTCTTTTCTTTGGTGAATGTACACTAACATTTCCATTCAACATCTAAAGGCTGTGACATTCCTCCTCCTGGCCTGTGTATGCTTCTATTTCCACTACACTGTAATGGAATTGTAATGAGCTCTTAAAGAGGGCTTTGTTTATACTTGTGTTAAAGAAATAATTTGATATTTTGGGAAATATGCCCATATGCATATGAGTTATTTACACTGCTGTAATGTTCGCGCATGAAGTACGGAGCTAGAGCCAAGAGGCAATTAGCTTAGCTTAGCCAAAAGGCTGGAGGCAAGGGGAAACAGCTCGACTGGCACAACAGCAAAATGCTAGCAAAACAGCAACATGCTAGCAAAACAGCAACATGCTAGCAAAACAGCAACATGCTAGCGCTCATCGGTCACAAGAACTTCATCCCAACTTTTTTGTTTTTGCAAAGCTGTTGGGCATTTTCTTCTCAAGAACATAAATGATTTAATTCAATAAAAAGCTACTGAAGAGAGGGAAAAAGCTCTCAGAGCTAGCTAGCTTGCTAACTGTCAGTTAGTGTAATTTTGAACTTTGGACAGAGCCCGCTAGCGGTCTGCCAGCCTTTATGCTAAATTCCACTAAGATAGCTGCTCAACACACTAACATGAGAGTAGTACCGAGCAACTCATTCACCTTTAAATGTATTTCCCCAAATGCCAAACAATGCATTTTTTAAAATCTGGGACAGTTTGGGTTTACCTTGTGAGTTCCTGTGCTGTCCGGGTCCATTTTGGAGACCGTCATCTGTGGAAACAAAGGCAACACGAGTCACGGGTGGATGCTGCACTGCAGCTACGATAATGGCAATAATGGTTTTATACTCTTGTATATGATGTACATATATATATACCTGATTATTTGTTCTGTATCCCTTTTTAATCTCTATTTGATCTTTCTTTGTCTCTCTTTTCCTCGTGGCTGTCTCTAACAATTTCGCCAGCATGGGATTAATAAAGTTTTATTTTATCTTATCCTTTGCATAGTCTATTGTGTTTGATTTTGAATGGCAAGACAGACCACTGACATCGATTCAACATTTTTAACTTTGTTTATGGAGGTCAGTTAGCAACAAGTTGAGACTACAGCTCCTCCAGGCCTACAGGTCCTGTGCACATGCAAATACACCACAGTCTATCGTTTGAGCTGTATTGTATGGAGGAACTCTGTATGTGTGTGTGTGTGTGTGTGTGTGGGTGGGTGACTGGTTTTGCATAGAGGTAGGAGTGCATATGTGTGTGCACAGCCTTGGTAGGTGTGAATATAAATAAATGTGCAGCACTGGACTCTAGTTTGAGTTTTCAAGGGAGATGTGTGCGCACCCAGAACCTTCCCATGTTCAAAATCATTTGTCTGTTTAGGAATAAAAAAGCAGGAAAACAACATTTTTATCACCAATGTAAAAAGACCCAAACAAGTGTGTATGAAGCAGGCCATCTGGAGCTGTTAACAGCCTCCTCACACTTTTCCGCTCTCGTACATGTGTTATTTTTCTCCACACTGTTCCTGCCAGAGGATGTGTGAGAGGTGTGTATGTTTGTGTGTTTCCCTACAATCGTGCGAGTCTCTGTATGTATGCGCCGCACAGCAGCCCGCTTTCGAATACTACTCACCCATGTTTACTGTCATCATCAGGAAGTGGCCCTGTTGAACTCGAGCACAGAGCTCAACTTCTCTCTGCAAGCGAAGATTTCATCCTGAGAACAACAAGCAGAAACAACGCGGTTTCAACATCCAAGAACTGTGCCACTTTCCTTCAGCTCGGTGTGCATAATATTTCTGTGATTGCGCAAAAACAATGAGAAAACAGGACGCAGGTGGTAGTTTCAACACAAAGCGCTTTTTTTTCCAATATCAATGTCACCCGCTTCTGTTATTTACTTAATCTTTATTTAACCAGGATGGTCTCTTGAGATTGACATATCCTTTTTTTTGAAAACTCCTGGCAGACAAATAACAACATGACAGCCAAGAGCCGTATTTGATGCTTGTAACTCAAGCCATCTGAATCCTGTCAATGCCCTGATGTCTCTCTAGTGCCACTCTGAGAACCACAAGCCAGCAGTGGCGGAGGAATTCCTCAGCGTTTGATGGTGCAGGAGCCTCGTGCCCTTGAGATCTCATAGTGCAGCAGAGATGCAGGCGTGGGTGTTTGCCCAACTGCCTGCCTCAGGTGAAGACCATGAGCACTTCAAAGACAAAGCCTTCGTCGTGCTTTAAGTTGGTGAGCGCAGAGCAGAAAAGAGGTTGTCACATCCCATAATGAGGTGATACAGAGAAGAGTCTTTCACCTCTGACAGTTGTAGTTTTTTTTTTTTTGTTCCACTGATGATATTAAGCAAAGAACAGAGGAGAAAATGCAGCTGTTTAGCAGAGTGAACCACTTCCCAAAAATCACCATCATTTCATACTGCTTTTCTGAAAGATGTCACATCCTGTTGCAGATATTTCACACAAAACCCACACAGCCCACATAACCCTAACCTTAACCCAAGTCTTCACCCTAAAACTGAATGATTTACATTATGGAGACTCACATTTTGTCCCCAAAAGGAAGGCCAGTCCTCACAATGCGACTGCAAACAGATTTACGTCTCCACAACAACACACATTTGTTTGCTTTCTTTGCATGCGGGCTTAGCAAAAGGAGAACAGGAACTAGAGAAGCAGCTGCAGTACAGCATGTTGTAACGTTAAAATGTGCGTTTCCCTCATACAGTATCACAAAGCCATGCAAGGCTGACCGAAGGGAAGCTGCACGTTTCAGAAAGCCAGAAAAAGCACTTCAGTGCTGCAGAGGGCTAAATTTAAGACCCATGTGAAGCCAGCCAACCTATATTTTGTATAACAGCGACAGAGGCCACAATTATTATGATTAGCTGAAATGTATGACAGAAATAGAGAAGTCGGCAGGTGAGGGAATTACTTCTTGTCAGTAGTACAAATCCAAAGTTTGCTAACTTAAGCTAATATTAGCCCCCATGAGCCACAGGTCCTCCCACACCAAGTTGCATCAACAAAACTACCAAGTGTGCTGTATTGAGGAACAGCGCCGGGGCTCATGAATTCAACTTCACTTGAATTCAACTCGTAGGAAGAACAATGTGCTATTTCTTCTCTCATCGTGCTGCTTTTAAAGCGACAAATACAGAAACAAGCTGAGATGACAATTTGCATTTGGACATAAAGCAGCTCATGAAAGAGGAAGTGCGAGAGGACAAAAACAGGACATCAGTAAAAGTACTTTAATACGTCTATTCCTCTTCTGTATGAATGAAGACATGCAGCACAAAGAAACCTGTATTGGTATGATTTAAAAAAACAAAAAATAATAAAACAAAATATTATAATATCTCAGAGTCTAACAGCTACAATGCTTTAGCTCTGCTGCTGTGACACTTTTTATGGTTCATTTTTGCAGTCAACTAAACAGTCTATCACATGATAAATTGCATATTCCCATTCAGAGGGAGCTCAGTAACAATGGGAGTGAGCATCAATGTCGTAAGTTAGTGTTAAGTGGAGATAATGTACTGGGTTAGTAGGAAGCTTTCCATATAAAGCTGTAATAAAAAGAAAAAAACTCAGAATAGGAGAAATATTTTAAAATACAATATTAATGGAGTGAGGGTTTATAAAGCTGTGCAGCAGATTCCAAGACAAAATCTTTGGAAAAAGATTAAAGAGCCTCCAGAGAGATTACTAGCAACACTCCCCAGATCATGTTTTCTTAAAGCATCGTTTACTACTATCTCCAGTGTCCGTGCTGCATGCGCTTTTAAAGCCTGCACTGCTGCGTACACTATGTCCCAAACATTCAGCACAGACAAACGCCCCAGCCTGTCTGCAGAGACACTCATGCTTTCTCTTTGTGTCAGCCAGAAAACTTTTCATAAAAGCAATAAAGACGGCCACTGAGGCAATTTACAGCCTGAGGGGCAGAGTCACAGGGCGCCAGCTGAGTTTGAACATGGGAACATGCAGTGCGCTGCTGTCAGTGGCACAAATCGCAAGAGCTGATGGATCAGCAAGCATAAACGTGGAGTGGGCAGAAATGTGTCAAGGGTGGCCACTTT
The DNA here is from genome assembly GCF_017976325.1 of Chelmon rostratus. Lineage (NCBI taxonomy): Eukaryota > Metazoa > Chordata > Actinopteri > Chaetodontiformes > Chaetodontidae > Chelmon > Chelmon rostratus. The sequence goes on from NC_055677.1 coordinate 9,911,474, forward strand.
CTGAGAACAGTGTGTTCTGAACGCATCACAATGTGACAGCTAGAGGTGGACAAACTTTTCTTCATCACCGAAACAAATCAGATATACCTTAGATGTAAGGCAGCGAGGACTGAAGAGGGGTATAATATGTTCCAGCAAAGCTCTACGTCAGGCTGTGCTAGTGCGGCGCTACTGACCACACATGAAAGAGATGAGGAGCAGCCACGAGACAGGTGGTCTCCTAAGACCACGTGGCCCAGTCAGTTGATGTCGCACACACAAACACACACACGGGAACAGAACAGCCCCTGTCTTGTGCCAGCGAGTCACCAGATGGCCCATCTGCTTCGCCCCTCTGCCCAGCGGGACGCCGGGCGAGTGGTGCCCACAGATCGCCGGCCCAATTCTCCACACGCTCCTTGGCAGGCGGGCGTCGTGACAGCCCCGCTTGTTGAAGATCAAATGCTAATCACCGCTAGCTCTCGCCGCCCTGCCGCCACGCATCCTCCAAGAAAAGACTGTCTGTCCCTCGGCTAGATCATGAGACAAAACCTACAAAATGCTGCCCACATCGAGAAGTGCTCTCGAACACTGTGACGCACTTCACTGTCAGACATGGATAACATCACGGCTCGGGCCAATGTTTCACTGGCAGAGGCCTCTCCTTTGTCACAGTATGAGGACTGTGCTGACATGACAGAGGAAGTTAATTAAAAAGAGGACAGCAGAGGATGGGATTTCAGACGAGGGTTGTGGGGGAATTGTCTGAGCGAGATGAAGCAGAGCCGTGCACCTCAAACCGCACGCTGCAATTTTATTTTTATTGGCCTGATTGAGCAGGAATCGCAGCCAACACTTTGCAGGCAAGCACGTATATGCATGCGCACATATGCACTAACCTCTTTCAGCTCCGTTACATCACTCTCTAGCCAAGTAAACAATGTGATGTCGGCTGTGGGTCTCAGAGGGAAACTCCCCCCTCTTCGCTGCAGAGAAGTGGAAGGTCTGCTCTCCAGCTGCCTGATGGCCTGAGCAGTATGACCTAATGTCTGACATCACTCCAGTGGAGTCCCAAGGAAATCGCCATTTCAGAGGTCAACTTCTAAACTCTGCAACGTGCCTGTTGGGCTCATTGGGTTTCCATTCTCCAGCACAGCTTGTCTGCAACAGCCACCCAATGCCAAAGTAGACAGTCCATAAAGGGAATCACAGAGATCAGAAGGTAGAGAGGACAAGGCATCTGTGAGTGTTTGATCACTGAGGACATGCACTAAGGCCAAAGCACTGTACCGATGGAAGACAAGGAAGATCAGAGCACCCTGGTCCCTTCCAACCCACGAAAGTGCTGCTTTATTCTCAGCAACTATAAAACTGATTGATTCTGACAGCTAGCCAAGCTTCTTCTCTGATTGGTTTGAAGGAAAATCTGCATATTCATGGGCATCAGAGATGACATGAGATGGCTGCTTAAACTTCAGGGCTGGCAGCAAGATTTAAAGGACTGTACCAGTGTGTTAGCACATATTAGCCCCTAAAAGGATCAGTTAGACATTTTGGGAAATATGCATATTCCCCTTTCTGCTGAGATTGAGATGATAAGATCGATGCCATCCTCATGTATGCAGTAAATATGAAGCCAGCAGCTAATTAGCTTAGCTTAGCATAAAGACTGGAAACGGGGGAACAGCCAGCCTCGCTCTGCCAGCACCTCTAAAGCTCACTAAATTAAGCATCTTATATCTCGTTTGTTTAATACATACAAAAAACAAAGTGTAAAAAAGACAAGTTGTGGTTTTATGAGGGGTTTTGTGCCAGACGTGGCAGTAATGGCAAATTGTTTTTATATTCCGGTATTAAACAAAAGGAGATATAACATGTTAATGAGTGGATTTAGAGGTATTGGTGGGTGGATTAATTTTGGACAAAGTCTGGTTAGCCATTTCCTCAATCCCAGTCTTTGTGCCAAGATAAGCTAACCAGTTGCTGGGACTAGCTTCAGGCTTCATATTTACCATATAGATGTGTGCATGTTTATCTAGAGTTATCATCTAACTCTTGATCAATCTTGATGCTCAAAATGATTATACAGCAAGACTGTTGATTTTCCTACCAATTGGAAGTTAATGGGAGGGATGCCTGGAATAGCAAACTAAATACATCAACATTTTTCAAAAAACATAGCATGGAAACGTCTTGTAGCGGAGTGGTGCATGAAATATGGCTGCATGGTCACAAGCGTCACCGGTTTGATTCCAGCTGGCGACCTTTGTCACATGTCATAACTCCCTCTCAGCAGCATGGTTTGGAACAGGTTAGCATAACTCCCTCTCAGCAGCATGGTTTGGAACAGGTTAGCATAACTCCCTCTCAGCACCATGGTTTGGAACAGGTTAGCATAACTCCCTCTCAGCACCATGGTTTGAACATGGTTAGCTGCGATGCAACGTGTAAGTGAAACAAACAAAAGTCCTTTAACAGCTACAACTCATGAATTGTTGACATGACAACACAGGTTTTCAAATGCTGTATCCAAAATAAAAATGAACAACGCCACCGATGAGGTCACATATAATGCATCACAGGCCTGATATCATGAGGAGACGCTGAGCTGGTCACAATACCCAGTAGGCTGTCTGAATTGCAACACGGGCAGGAAGTGAAGGGTGATTAGTGAGCCACGGATATTTAGGTGACTTACTCTTTAAAAGGTCAGTGGCGGGGGTGTCCTGTCCGCTGAACGCTTGCCAAGACTGAGCTGCGGCCACATGAGTCAGACACGTTATTCAGGCCGATTCTGGGAAGTAAGACAATGCAGTATGTCCAGCACACTGAGGAGTCGAGGGTTTTCTCATAGGGATGCACTTAAGGACTTCTGGGTGGCGTTCGGATTGCGTAGGCAGGAGAACCGCCATGTGGGGCCTCATCGCTCATTTATCATAACCTTGGCTCCTCTTGCTTTGTCTCACAGGAGTTATTGCAGTGAACAGATCCAAGATTTTCAATGGGACACATGGCTTAATAACTCCCTCCCAGGATACGACAAGAGGATTCTTCCCGTCATCTGGCACTAAATCTATGTTTTATTTCAAATAAAGGAATTTCCCTTTTGATTCAATGCCATTATTGACACATTAGTATCTCTTGTTTCTACTGTAAATGAAAGGAGTGCAAACTGTTCCAATGAGCTCTTTATTCTGCAGAGCACTGAGTTTTATTTAGGGTTGCACTTTAGGATTTTTTCACATTCAGTTAAGTCACTGCCGGTTTGAACCAATCAGGACCCAGAGTGGCATTTAAATATTGGAACTGGATGTACTGTGTTAACCACTGGTACCAATCAGACTCCAGTGAGAGAGCATCCTCCTCAGTGACAGTGATGGCTCTATTAGCTCAGAGATAAGTAGATCTGTCTGCCATTATCATCAAACGCACAACACTGGCTAAAAATAGCCAGATGAAGCAGTGATTCTCCTGCCATCCACTATATATCCACTCCCTCCATCACCAGAACCGTACTCCTCCCCCAGAGAGGAATCTAAGCACAATCTGTGAAGTAAGCTGTCTTTTCCATTATGCGGTGACATGCTATTACAAGCACATTCATTCATTGTGTTTCTCCACCCAAATGCAGCCATGCAGAGACAGCTCATAGACTTAAACCCTTTTCACGAGACAGAATGTCAAACAGCTGTGGTTCGGGAACAGGCAAGAAAGTCTTTCTGCTCCGCCACCACAGGTTTATCCACGAAGAGTGTGTCGGTTCTGGGGTTTTGATAATCAAGCTGAGTGAGTGTGACGATGGGAAAATCTAAAAGCAGGTTCATGATTTGCGAGCCCCCTCGTTAATTTCATTTAATGTAATGTGCAACAAACTACAAACCAGCCTCGCTTCTTTACTTAAAACACTTTGGAATACAGTGAAAAACAAGGAGCCCTGGCCAGTTCGGGTATCTCACGTAACAATTAGCACAAACTTGTCCTCAGTGTTATTGTATGAGAGCAGTCTGCCAGTGTGTTGTTGTCTATCCGGCTGTCCTTGCAGGCTCAGGCTCTGCTGCTGCTGCTGGCATTGTCCTTACGGTCAGACAATCTGTGCAGACAAAGCTCAATCAGGACAACTTCCTCTTGGATTCTGGGGAGGAGGGGGGCCGGACCTTACCGCGGTCTCCCGGATAAAGGACGGCAACCCAGACTGACTTCGGAAAGCCTTGCATTATGTTCTGTTGTAGGCTTGATTTAAAAGGGATAAAAGCTCTATTTACTTCCATTCACCTTCACAAAAATACAGCACAATGGCAAAGCAATTATAGTTTTTGTGAAAAAAAAAAAACTTAAGTAATTCAGTATTACCATCCAGAAGCACCGCAGTCAGGAGTTGGTGATTTACGTCATGTTGGGTGTGCCGCAACCTGCTTTGCACACCTGTGCAGTGTCAGACTTTCTACATTGCGCACGAGCTCAAACTTTGTCACACTGTTTAGAAAGTGTCTGCAAACTGTGACTTTTGGATCAACTCACAGAGCAAAGACAATCAGAGAGCATTTTCTCTCATTTTCTTTCTGTGGAGCTGATTTTCCTCAAGGACATATCTGTATTTGTCCGAGCTCGTTGCTTTCTCTGTCCTGACCTGTCTCTCAGTCTCTGCAGCTGAGTGGCTTGAGGCCACAGCTACCTTGCTTCACCATGGGGATGGTATAATCCAGGTGGCTGGTATTTGGGCTCTGCCAGATACAGCGCTTGGCAATCAGGCCAAAGAGCTCAATTTCTTGTCTTGACAGACTAGATCATCTTTTCCCTCTCATGCTCAGAGTCCTGTGCGCCATCTGGCAAAGTCTAAGAGGGCTTTCATTAGTGTTTTACTAGAGAGTGATTCAGTTCTAGCGTTCTATCTACCCACAAAGCTCTGATTGATGTGATGAGTGCTGCGGAGAGGGTCACCCTTCGGCCTGGTTCTCCCATCTCTGCAGAGAACTGAAGCACTCTTAAAATGGTTACTTGTTATTTGGCCTTTCTCAGTTCCTGAGATTGGTCAGATTGGCAGCTTTAGGAAGACTCATGGCGGTCTTCCATTATGTCCCAGTGATGAAACTTTAAATGGTTTTCGTCCCCGTCTCTGGCTCTATGCCTCAACACAACGCTATCCAATGGTTTGACAGAGAATCCCTTGTACTTAATAGCTTAGTTGGTTGCAAGAATAAACAGAAGTCTTCATCAGCCCCCCTCATCTGAGGATAGACGCTGTTGATTAACTTTATTTTTGATGAAATGTGATGGAAATGTCTGCAAAATGACTGGAAAACTGGGTGTGCATTTTAACGTTACGCCGCCAGAGAGCTTTGTCGAGGAGGGCCGGTAACGTCACAAGCTCACATGGAGCGGCGTCTGCTTATAAACTTTAAGGTGGACTGGAGCTAAAACAGAGCTTTTTGGACTGAGAGAATTGTGGTGTTGCAGCAATGGCCGTATGAGAAAAATAATGTGTATTTGAACATTAAATCACATCAATTAGCAGACAGGCAAAATAAAAATGTCTGTAGACTGATGGGAAAACAATCAACTAACTTTAAAGGGGTACTAAATGTCAAAATTAAAAGCATCACCTGGATTTAATCACGTGAATGAGCCAAGCGCTACAAATGCTGGCACCTACATTTCCCATAATGCAATCAAAGCATTTTTCTGTTAGACCGTCTCTAATGAGTAAATTTGCATATCTTTCAAGCTCCAGACCTCCAGTTTGCAAAACAGGTTTTCTATTAGACTGTAAAAAGATGTGTAAAAAGTGAAGGTTTTGAACAGTTACCTGACCCTTTTAATTGAACACAACATCTCTGTTGACTACAAACAATAACACACTGTCAAATAATCCCACCAGGACAGTTAAGAAGGTACGACACTTTCTCACACCTAAAGACAAATGTGTTTTGTTTTCTAGTGTAACCGGGCAACATCCAAAACAGGCCTTCAAGGGAAGATAATGAGTCCTTAGCATGAGTCACAGTAACCTTTCACCTCCGGGCCCTCTGGTCAGTGGGCGTCTGGCAAGACGTGATCAGACTCCAGTGAACCCTGCATGTGATGCATGACTTCACACTCCTCGGCGGTAGGGGCTAAGTGAGGGACGAGAGGTCGCGTTCAGCCTGATTAAGACACTCAGCTAATGACTTGCAGGAAGGAGCCGGCGTGAAATCGTCCTGAGAGTCGACAGCAGGACGTTAAGGAGAGTTAATAGGTGAACACAATTTTCTCACAAGTGGGCTTCTGAGGAATTTAGTCCACAGAGCACGACACACTCCTCTCCAGACCGGCAACACAGCGCTCTCTGAAAACCTTTGAATGAGACAAAACTCTCCTCAAGCACATGACAAACAGTATCGATCTTGTGATGAACTCCCATTTCAGGCCCCATTTCTTCATTAGTGCCATCGAAACACAATTAGTAGCCCATCACTTCTGTCTCTAGCTGGCGTGTTTACTGTGGGATCCAGTCCTGTTATCAGCCAAATGGATTGTTTTGCTTGAGGCACACCAATCATATCTGTGGGCGGTTTCCACTTGACAGTTTGACTCTCGCTTTAAGGCTATTTCGGAGCCCCCAGGGCACGCCAATGTGCTGATAAACCCATCCGTCAGTTTGCTGCTCGGACTCCTGCGAGTGCACTTCATATGGATTTGATTTGATGAACGAACACGATGGCCTCATTAAAATCTAATTTGGCGGATTGTCTCAGAGGTCTGCCATTGCAGGTATATGTGGTGAGCTCTGGATGAAGCTCATCAGCATCGTCATCACTTTTAACACTATAATGGCCTCAGTGTGGGCTCAACACACTTTGAGAATGCATGGATGGAAACGGACAGGAAGCAGGAAGGAAGCGAAGGACTTTTCTGGACGAGAGCTGAGGATTCCTCCTCTCAAGGAAAACACCGGTTTAAGTGACCACTGTGAATCACAGAGGTCTGGAAGAGTGACAGCAGAGAGAAAAGGATGCAGACTATGAGTGAGTCTACAAGCACAGGGTGACCATGACTTTCCAGAAATCACTCACACCTCCAGACATGCAATCTATGCTTTCCTGATGATAAGTATAGCACGCAGCATTGTTAAAACCATATGAAAAGAGTATTTGACGCTGGAATTAACCACTGACAATCAAATATAAACCTTTAATCCAGCAGCAACATATGAACTCATCAACAAAGCATATCTTCTTATAATAAAAAAGAGGCTGATTATGGGCGTGCATGTCACCAAATTCAAATTTACTGAAGGAACACACATTTGTGCTGAAGCACACTGGTCCAACTGACAGTTTCCACTTGCAAGGAGGCCCATCCTGTAGATTCAAGTAAACAACTACTGCACATGCTTGTGTTTGATTAGAACAGCCACTAAACCGCAGATGAGCAACTTAATAATAGCTGCAAGTATATTTCAATGTCCTGGCATTTCATGTGCAATAAACAGGAAACAACAGTCTAACAGCAGTGATCTGAATAACATCCAGGCTGGACTCTTACCTTGTTATCTGTATGTGTCCATGTTGTAGTTGTGGCTGCAGGATTTATGAAGATGAATTAATCGACTTTAAGTTATGACAGACAAGCGACAGGAAGAGCGGAAAAAAAAAAACAGATGCAGAGCAAAATCTTCCCAAAACAGTGGGCTGATATCCGGAAACTGCGCTCTGTACTGAAGAGCAGAAATTACAACCAGAAGCTGCAATCGGACAGAAAGATCTTCTCCTCTTCTCCCAGGTGCATAATCCAGAGCTGCGTTCACGGACGGGAATGAACTGCAACGTTTGCTGCGTTTCAAAGGAAAGTTTTTTCACCCTGCTCTTTGCTTGTCTCCACACACACTAACAGCGCGGAGCTGAGTTTTTCCCTGGAGCTGCGCCTCTGATGTCAGCAACAACGTGAGCTCCAGGAAGTGGTGACGCTCTCCGCCGCTGCGTTTCCAAGGCAGCGGCGTCAAACTGGAGGGAGTGCCGCCCCCCGGTGGACGCCCGGCGCAAGTACAACATCTGCTGCAAATGCCTGCTGTCTGCTCTTCGCTTTTGCCACAATCTATTCTGCAAACATATTCAGGATGTTCAAACACCATCATCACAAACCTACAACACGGAGAAAAAGGTGAAATTAAAATAAATAAAAAAACAAAAGTTATACATGTATTTTGAAGTGTAATCAGTGGTAGAATTTAATTAGTACATTTACTCAAGAACTGTACAAAGTTCAAATGTGAGGTTCTTGTACTTTATTTATTTTCATGCTAAGCATTTTCTTTCATTTAATACATGTGCATGTACGGTACAGGTTTTTGCAATCTTGTATTTACGAAGCAAAGAGCATAAAGCAGCAGCCGCCTTGCTAAACTGCAGCTGCTGATGGCTTGAGATGACTGAATGCTAGAAGAGGATAAAAGGCTTTTTAAAGAGTTGAGGTTGCAGAAGACTTTTAGCAAAACTACAGTTAATCATAAATACTCTGCTTGAGTTGAGTGCATACATGCAGCTCTTCAAGATGCAGGCACACATGCTGTAGATGACAAAACAACATTTCCTTCCTGTGTTATCAGGACACCACACCTGATCAGCTGCTGGATACAGAGATGGCAGCAGAGCTTGCAGGTGTCGACTGTCGCCTGATGAGCCATTCTTTACAGCTGTTGGAAGTTTTGAATAAACACAGTTAATCTGCATTTGGGGTTCACCTACAGTTTGTGTAGGCCTGGTGCCTGATAGCCAGCGTGGCAGCACTTCCTCAGGATGGAGCCACTACAAGTGCTTCACACAGTGATAAGTGCTCCTCATTAGTGCAGCCACAATGTTTCTGACTGCTGTCGTCATCCCAGTGGGGTTTCCAGTAATTCTTCCTGTCTGCAGTCAACAGACTGAGCTCCTCTTGGCTCAGTTTAAGCAGGTAAAAAACCTGAGAGGTCCAGTAATCACTCGATCCGCACACAATTTCCTCCCTTCGCTGGGTCTGCAGGATCCAGTAAGGACTTGGACTTTACCTGTGGGAAAGAAACCTGCAACACCTGTAAACACTAAAACATCCAATATGCCTACAGATGACAAATTACATGGTCATCATCATCGCTGTCAAACATAAATGCAGGCGTACATACATACACTGTACACAGCCGCCTACTTCATGTATAAAAAGTAGCTTTTTCTATTATTCATTCCAGCACGCTTTGCATTCTGCAACATTACACTAATGCACTCTTGTTTTTACAGAAAGCTCATGTTATGAATGCTTCATTGACACTTTTTACATATATTTAAATACTCCTCTGTTTTCTCTTTTTCTTACTCGCATGTCCATAATGGTTCTGTTTATTCTTACCTATCTTTGTTCGGCCTTGTTGTCCTTGTTTTTTGCTGTAAGTCTATTTCTATCCTCCTATAAAATTGTTCTTGGAACTGTGTGTGAGAACATTGTCAACAACTTAAAGTCAAATTCCTCATATGTGGACACAGACTTGGCCAATTAAGCTGATTCTGCTTCTGAGACATCTGTAACATTTGGACACTGAGACCTCAGTCGTGGGGAACACGTGTTCAATCAGCTCGTCAGTGAGCTCCAGACTAATGGACAGTGACAGCGAGCCAGGCCACACAACGGTGGGTTGTTGTGTGTACGATTGAACACATCTTTACAGCATGTCCCTCTCTTGTCGGACTGCTGAACCTTCGCTTTGGAAGCTGGAGAAGAGGCTGCCTGTTTACCACAATTATTTATAATGGGCACACCTCCAGGCAGTCCTGTCTTCTCTTTTTGCCATATTAGACAATCGGAATAACAAATGCTCCACTGACCTTGGCTCCGGTGTCGCTCTCTTCAGATTAGTTCCACACAGCTCTTGTTTTATTGTGATCAGACATGCCCTTGCTCTGTGTAAGACTGCTTGAGTGCATTGAATATCAATTGGACATTTGCATCTCTCTGTGGATTTGCAGCACTTGTAGGCGTCTGTACCGCTGAACTGTGCTGTAGATGAACACCACAGGCAGCTGTTATGAACAATAACAGGCTGCGTGAGTGTGAGTGTGTGTGTGTGCGTGCGTTTTTGCAGCATCACTTCAGAGAGTGTTTCAGAGAGATTTGGAGTCTCTGGAGAAAAAAGGAAGTCTTTGCAGTCAGTTTTATGAAAAGCAATCAAACTGTGTTTTCACATTGTGTAAATGAGTATTTAGACCACAACGTACATACAGTATATGGTATGGGGGATATTATGTTGACAGATGACATGTCTGACTGTATATCAGCCTGTTACTGAGAGTAACTCAACAACAATTCGTCATGCAAACTTCATGCTAACAGCACAGCCACTTGTCATATCTATCTAGTTTGTTGTTTGATGCACATCGCTGCATAAATATTCAAATTTACGCTGAAAAGTCATTTATGTAGTTTTGATGTCCAAAATTCCTTATATCTACTTCAAAATAAATGGACTTCATATTCATTCCCATCATGATTAATGTGAAATCAAGCAGTGAATTCTGACACAGCAGGTTTTTCTCCAGTAGAAATGCCAGAATTGATGCATGACTGAATCTCTTGCAGCAGCTCACACACATACATTCTGCCATAGTGACCTCCAGCCCGGTGAGGGATGGAGGTGCACCTGGGCCGACTGGTTGTGGGTCTCCAGTCAAAGCTTTTGTTCCCCCTCATGCAATGTGTGCTGAACCAGCCTTTGCTCCCCCTGCAGCACTAGACCAAGCTTGTAAGATGTGTGTGTGGAAGCACTGCTAGTGTTTACCCTTGTGGCCGTCTCTTTTTTGATCTTTACGTTTTGCTAAAAGGGTCTTCTAGAAAAATCCATTCCCCCCCTCAGGGCGAACTGTGGCTGCTATCGACTTGTTGGAAATCAATGAGGCCTTCGGCAGTTAAGTTAAAACCTAAAAAAAACGGCGAAGTGATTTCTTTTTCCAGATCAAATTTTACAGTAAATTATGTTTTTCCTGTGGGTAAGGCTGAGATTCCCACGAGAGGAGCCATCGCTGTTAGTCATCCTCTCGACTGCCTTCAGGTGGTAACGACCCAACAAGCACGTACAAAGAAGCAGAAGGTTTTGCTAACAGCTACAGAACTGCTGTTGATTTTTTTTTTTTTTTAAGAGAGAAATACAAACCTCATTCGACCCAAAAAATGCATCCAGGATCAATGGTCAAACAGGCTTTCCTAGTATCCCCATCCTGTGGTTTCCTGTTCTGAGACTGGAAGAGGACCTGCTGCTGTCTTCCATTTCCTTGGCTGTATGTCAAGACTAGAAATGAAGACTTCTTACTGCGATGACAAAGAGAGGTTTGAAAAATCACAGAGTAGGAGAGTTTGGTGGTTAATTAAATATGTATTTTGCAGAGAAATTGCACAGTTCGGTGCAGTTTTGTACTAAGCTGATGCTGTTGTACGTTAGGTGTAAATACCTCGATATAAAAAGAGCAGGCGATTGAGTGACTTGAACTGCAGATGTCATGTCAACGCATACATATTCCAGTGCATAAATCATTCATTTATATGTAAACAAACAGAGTCTGGGTGAATGTAATTAACTGAGGATCTTATGGATATCTACTGTAAATTAAATCCCAACATATAATTAGGTCCTATCTTTACATTATTAATTGTGTGATGGAAAACCAGTTTAGAATTTACTGATCCTTAAATGAGCTTTGGTGCTGTTGTATATAATAAAAATAACACACCTGACAGGTTGGTCTCTATATTTATTTACATTCTTACAAAAAGGACTTTAAATATGTTGATTTCAGGAGAGCAGGTTAAATAGCAGGTGATGATTGTTTGACTGCGATGTCATGAGGACAGGTTCAGGTTAGACCTGTATACTTCGTCAAAGGATCCTGTTCCCAGGAGCTGCAGAGTGAGGGGGGTCTTCACCAGAGGACTCCGGATTGCCACAGTGGCCCTGAACTTTCTGTCCCCACTACAACACATGACATGTAAATATATGAAACATGTTCATGTTTGTTTGATGGCGTAAGATTATCACAAACCCACGTGTGGCATTTTAATAGTGGTTTGTTACCTGGGAGTGAAGCTGATCTGAAGACACTGGCTGCAGCTGGTGACGTGCAGCTCCCTGGACCTGAGAAGCCCAAAGTCTGGAGTCACTCTGAACACATGGGAGGCTCCTTCACCTGACTCTACACGCACACACACACACACACACACACACACATGCACACACAGGCCCATAGGCATATTACAGGAAATATGAACCATAATTGACATTATTGGCATCATTTTTGGTGTTCTTGACAGTATAATTATTACTGCATAGCAGAAGGCAATGATTTGATGTTTAACTCTCATTATATTTAACTGACTTTGGAAATGCTCCAAACTGCTTATAATGAGGAAGAAGAGTCTGACACCTTCCTACTGCTACAGAAAATATTAAGATTAGCTAAATATACATAAAAACTGCCATTCTAAAGCGCTGTATGTGTAAATGATTGCATAATTCCTGCGAGTATAGCCAAGCTGTTCCTGAATTAAAGATAGCTCTAAACATTTCTCAGGGCCAATGTGCAAGCACTGAAGTTAACACAGTTCAGTACTTACCAATAGATGATCTCCAGTAAGTGTGGGCTCCATGGCCGTAGAGGCTGACTTCTGTTGTCTGTGTGTGCCCCACGTAGCAGAGCCCAAAGTTGATGCTGTCAGTGGACAGACGCATAGTAGCAAGATCCAAATGGGCACGGAGGGGCACGGTCTGCACAGAGCGGACAGGAAATGAACATTGTGAGGTCAAATATAAGTTACCTTCAGGTGATCATACAGAATTATTTAAGTTTCTTCTTTCTCCATTTATACACTCATTTCAGAGATTCACCGCAGTCTCTGACCTGCAGGCTGCTGTTGCTGTAGTGAATTTGAAGGTTTTGCTGGAAACTCAGCTTCCTCTGCCCACTTGAACTGTGGATCAGCGTCAGCCCAGGGGGGGCTTCCTCATCCGCCTGGTCTGCGTGGTCCAGAAGGGACGGGGAGCAGTGGAAGGCCACCTTCACCTGGTAGTTAAAGAAACAAGCACAACAATAAGATAACAAACCTTTCAAACTCTTTCTGCTACAGTACTGTATATATCACTGGTTCCCAACCTGGGGGTCCTGAACCTGACTAACAATCACCATGGCATCAAAGGGGGTCGTGAGGCCTTCTTGATTTTAAGAGGTGTAAGAAAACCTCTTGTGAAATTGACCGTAGATCTATATCTCAGTAATTCATTGATTTCTGTGAAGAAAACTAAATGAAATTGATAGTTTTTTAAGTTTAGATATAAACTAAAAAGAAATCCTCACTGATAAGGGCAAGCTGAAGACCTGAACACAAGCTAGAGTCACAGAGCCTTCACCCTCTGCTAAATAGTCTCGTCCTGCATTAGAAAAGTACACAAAAGAAACGCTGAATTTGTCAAAAAACAAGCCTTCAGTATTCATGATGGATGAAAAAATGGATGGGGACCTCTGGTACACATCATCCAGAACATGACAGCCTCTCCTCACCTGCATGTTGTGATGTGGCTGCAGCACCAGAGACTGACTGTCACCAGTAGGCGGGTTGCTGGAGTTGCCGGTCCGGGCTCTAGGCTGCAGCTTGGGAACTGAAAATGGAGGCTGAGTCCCCAGTCGGAAGTGTAGGAGCATTTCTGAGTCGTTTCTCAGCTGAAGGGTCTTTGTGATGTCAAATTCACGCACTACCAGCTACGGAGCAAAACAATCACAAGAGCGACCACTGAGCATGACTGGTCAGAAATACTGCACACGCTTAGGATAAATACCTCATGTGTGCACCTCAGTATGTCACTGTTGATTAGTGTTGTAGACTTCTCAGACCAACCTTCTTCTCTGATTCTTCCCTCACTAAGTCACCGGCTGAGGCACGAAACTCCAGCACCCCCTCGTCCTCCTCCATCTGCACTAACAGCCTGCAGCAGCAAGGAGCCAAGAGGAAGATTTGCAACTTAATCAGACCACCTCCGAGCTCCTCTCTCCTAACCTCAGCTAATTTTAATTTAAGAAACATAAACTGAGTTGGATGCATTGGTTTTGGGGACATAAATAGCATGATTCTAATTGCTTACACCGCAGGCTTAACGACTGCAAGTAGATCCATTCTGACAGGCTCCAAATCCAAACCCTGAGCTCTTCCAACTTTACCCGGGACACAGGCAGCCATCTGTAAACACAACACAGCACAATAATAAGGGAATTTAGGGTGCATCAGTCATGTACTGTTTGCCTTTCCCAAGATTTGAAATTGAAATTCACTGTTTAGTGTACTGAGCACGTTACCTCGGAGTCTAGACTCATGAAGCCCCGAGCCAAGCCCACACACCTGGACTCGGAAAATGACCCAGAGAGAGTCAAAGGAGTGAAAGATACATGGATTGTGCCGCTGCCCTTTGCTGGAATTACCTTGAGATACACACCAGGAAGAAGATACATCATTATTCACATGGCTAAAAGCAGTGTTTAAGTGGTAAAATGTGGCTTAAATCCAAACGACGTACTATTTGCTGAGGAGTGATGCAGTATGGGTAATCTGAGAGGTTGCCCACATGAGGTCTGATGTGGACAGAGAAGAGTTTTTTCTGTACAGGAAAGGGATAAAGACAAGTGTCCTCCTTCTTACAGACATCCTCGGATATATATTCCTCTCCTTCCCCGTCCTGAAATCAACAGATTGAAGTTTAGAGCCAGTGAAAGAATAAAATGTGCATTTTTTTACGTGGGTCCACTTACTGGCATTGTAGCCATAATAATTTCCCAGAGGCAACGTCATAAAAGCCGTTAAAGTTTATGTTTGTGTATCTGTGCTGTGATGCGAAATACTCACATTCATGCTTTGGAAGGAGGCGCTCGTTCCCTCGGAGCCTGGGGTCTCGTTTCTTTCCCAGCCTGTTTGAACGCCCCCATCAGAAATCCTTAATGCTCCGCTCAACACCTCATTGCCATCGGCATCTTTAAGTGGAAAAGCGTCTCCATATGCCACCACAACATCCACCAGTTTACGGTCACTCGGATCTAAGTTATATGTTTCCCAGTCCATGCGAATATCTGGAAGCGTATAAAGATTTAGATTAGATAACTTTATTAAACCTCGAGGGGGGACTGGTTTGGTCGCCCATATACAGTGGCAAATGGGGAAAAGGAGTCAGAGAGGTCACAGCAGACTCACTAGCACATTTTCCAAGAGGACATAAGAGTAGCTCAGGAATACACTGTGCCACTAAATTAACATACAATTTATCAGTTAATAAATAAAAGCCAGATCATCAGTGACGCATCCAAAACAGGACCAAAAATAGGCAATTCATATGAAAACATAACCCTCATTTCAGAAAACAAGCAAATATCACATCATTCATGAGTATCACAGCTGTGGGCACTTAAGACCTCATAAATTATTCTGTGGAGCATCACTCTACACACTTTTCAGACTAACACCAAACAGGGGGTTGGCGTGATTTCCTCCAATGAATGAATCGGGAGTCAAAACGATGACAGAAGCAGCCGCTTTCATAAATTTGCTGAACCTGTTTTGTATGACCATACTTACCAAACATGGTGGGATTGTTGATGCGAAGAGAACGAGACACTGTATCACCTCCAGACACATGAGTGCCAAACCTAATGATGCAAACAGGAAATGTCACACGCCATGCTGAATAATGCACTACTGACAGCAGATTTAACTGGAGAAAGGGACAGTGGAACAGACTGTATAATCGGTCCCTGGTTCTGGCCATCTGGACGTGGGCCTGTCATTTGGAAGTAGAGTGGGCAGCCTTTCGCCGTCATCTGCATGGGAATGAGCGCAGCCTCAAGGTCCCCCACCTGCAGGAGGAAAATTAGATTTCAAAATTATTCATCAGCGAATGGTGTAAAAAATGATTCTTGTTATCTGCTCGTTTCTAATCCTGAAATATCTGTTACATCCTGGAGTTTAGCATCGTACTTTGCATATGAGGTGATCTCTGTATTCCCCCCACATGTCAGCGTAGGCGGTGACATCCACAGTCTGGGTCTCAAAAGGCCCCAGCATCCCGGCGTCTGGTACAACAAAGAAAGCTGCACCTTTTCCATGAGCCAGCAGGCTGCTCACAAACTCTGCCAACAGATACAGAAATGAAGAGTCAGAATCTGCAGTGTATGTACTCAGTCTGCTGACTTGAAAAGTGAGTGCACTAACCCTCGTGTGCTTTTTCTTCCACTTTCTTAGCTTGGACTGCGTGAAGTGGCCTCTTGATGTATGTGAATCTGTGATTTGAAATGCACTCCGTGTCACATCTGCAGTACAGAAAAGTAATTCTTTGATCCATTATTCAGGTCAGCGAGAGAGCTGCCTACCTTTTCTCTGGCCGGTCATCTGGCTTTGAGGCATGGCAGGTGAAATACTCCGCCTCTATGGTGAAAGGGGCCGGGATAGCAGTTTGATTGGTTATCAATAACTGCTTGGTAACGGCTCTCTTCAAAATGACATCATCTCCAAAGTCAAGTAACAGTGTTGAGGGGTTCTCATCATCTTGGGTAGAGCTAAAAGAAAGAACACATGATGCGTGGTAATACATCCATCTATTATGCTATAAAGTTAGCGCTGCTACAGGGTGGTTTGATAGTAGATTTTAAGCGAGGTTACTACCTGACACTGGGCAGCGAGTAGGACACGCTGAGTTTCTTGGTTTTGGATGTCACGATGCTCAGAACAAGAGGAGAGTTCATCCCCTGGACCTCGCAGAGAGCAGCCACCTCAGTCAGCTCCAGCTGGACAAAAAACACAGTATTTTCCTGACTGAATCTGTGCATGTTTTTACATGGTATAGTAGTATAGTTAGGTCACTCTCTTATCAAATCATGTGAGCTTCAGGTGTATTAAAAAACGGTACTTACATCTGTGTGAGAGATAAAGTTAACTGTGATCTCCATGCTGGTGTTAGGCCCCAGAGTACCAGAGGAGGGGTCGAAGCTGGCTGCACACAGTTCAGCATGTTTACCCTGGAGCTGAGCCTGGTGAGGAAAATGTAAAACTCACATCACTAAGTACTGTTTTAGGATTTTATCTAACGGGATAAAAGATTGACAACATTTAACAAACAAGCTTGCATGTTATGAAGGTTATGGAATGCAAACATGGGTCTTTGCTTCTTATGTGATTTTAATTGATTCTTCTTACAGCACATTAAGAGGTGATAAAATGTTAAGCGGTACCATCCAGCTGAAGTGTGAAGGCAGCAGGGTCTGGTTGAAGAGAGTGACGACCGACTTGGCAGGAACTCCAACGTAGAGTTCAGAGAGGAGCAGCTCACAGTTTAGCAGACACACCTGAGGAGACTGCACATCTGCTCGCACCGACAGGTGACTGCAACAAACACGCAGGTAGTGTTACTTGTTATCAGCAGGAGGCTGTCACCGAGAAACATCGTCATTGTCGGCCCGAAGCGCCGGCTGCTTTGGAATGCAATGCTTGTTTTAAAAAGTTTACGACTTAACGAAAATCTTAAAGGGAGGAACACTGAGGTTTTGTGCATGTTTACCATCCTGTCCCATCCTCCACTGTCAGCTCCAGCTCTGTTTCATATTGCTGGCAGAAACGTGGCAGAAACAGCACATCCACACTGCAAGAAGTCAAGGCGGGCAGCACACCTTGGCGTGGCTCCATCAAGATCTAAACAGCAGAGATTCATAAAGATCTAAAAATTAATCTTTTATGTTATCTTTACTCACAGATGTGTTGCTATATTAGTCCACTGTTTAATACCTGTGTGTCCTCATGGTCCTGCCTCTCCTTCAGGGTCCAGGAGGCCTCCAGCTGGGTGATGTTGGTGAGCAGCAGTGTGGTCTGTGTCTGCTCCCCAAGCTTCAGGAGCCCAAAGTCCACACTGGGCACACTGAGGGTCACTATGGGACCCTATCCAAAAATCACATGATGAGCACAAAGAGGTCACAAACCACACTTAAAGAATGTCACAGCAACAAGCTACTGGAAAGTCAAGCAAGTTGGGAAGATTTTAACCATGACATGTTCAGTTTTCTTACCTTGAAAGAGACTTCCACAGCCAATGTGACGGGCTCGTGATGGTGCTCTATGCGGCAAAGCAGACTGGTCACAACCCTCCCTGGTTTCCCTCCAGTCACAATCAGGTTGAAATCAAAACACTCGTTCTCCTCTGGACCCAAAGGACAAATCAATCAATAATGAGCCAATTAATCTACTCTGTGAAATGCTCTAAATCTTGAAATGATTTATAATGCACAAAGTCAAGGGAGCATTTTTCTGTATCATTTGACATTGTATTGTGTGACACACCTATTCTACCAGTAGAGGGCTCTACTTCCATTATGTGGCCGCTGCTGCTCATTCTCTCCCATTGAAAAAAGATGCAGGTTTTGCTGTGATTCCACATCTGATACACAAGACATAGAAACACCGTGAATAATGGAATTTGTGGCACACAATGACTTTGATAGGGATAGTAAATAGTGGTTAACATAAGTAAAAACTGGCGTAAATAACCTTGAATTGTCTGCGGGTGGATGTGCAAATGAAAATCTCTCCAGGGATTACAATAGCATAGGGCTCCAGTAGGACCTGGTACGGCTCTGTTGACCCCTTGACCTCTATCTCCATGACGATGACATCACTCACCTTGGAGCCAGTGCGCACAGGCTGAAGGACACTACATTTCCACACACACCAACACTTTGTTACATTAAAAGTATGCCAACAGAGCTTGTGTTTGGTAAACCTGACGTGTGATATCAAAGTTCTTTATAAATGAAGGCATTTTTACACATTAATATTACAGAACACACTTCTACCACTGCACATACAAAGTCACAGGAACTTTACCCATTGTCACTGGGCTCTGGTGGCATCTGGGGGAGGTCCCTCAGGACTAAGTGGCAGACACTGTGGTAATCCTTCAACTTAAGAAAACATTTTGAACAGGAAAAGAAATAAACGTCAGTGAGAATTGTTTCCTTCTGGCACATATTGTATTATGAGATGCAGCTTTTAAACAGGAGACAAAACTTATGAGGCATAAACAGTAATAAACGCTTGATTCCTGCCGTTTGTACCTCTTTAGGACAGAAGGTGAACAGAAACTCTTCCTCCTGGCAGGGGCCCAGAACTCCGGTTAGGGGGCTGACATGGAAAACATCATCTGTGGCCAGGTGGAACTGGATATGGGAGGGCTCTGGGGTTTCCCCGGGAAGCAGAGGGTGCAGGTTGGGCTTCATGATCTGCCAGTGGAAAGGCAGCTCCAAGTGGCTTCAACCCCAGGGACAGAGAGAGAAAGGTAAAGTTATGTAACATGATATTTAATGATCCCTGAAGGGAAAATCTCTTTCAACACACGTGCAGCACAGGGTCAGCGACAGAGCAACAGTCCTTGTTTTTGCACTGTAGTTAATCAGTATTTAGTTTCTTACTCAAGGACACTTCAACTATGTGAATGCTGCCAACACTGGGGCTCCAGTGTCCCAGTGCTCCAGTTTAAGAGTGGCCTCTCCACTCACCATGTTATCCTCAGCTAAAAAAAGTATGGATGACATGTTGGATAATGTTGTGGAGAGGGATTAAATTCAAAGATTTTAAAAACATGACACTATTTTGCCATGATATATGAAAGGTGTGAGGCTTACACATTGTTTCTAATGATGAGTTTTCTCTGTTGCACAGAATGAGGGTTACATGGGCTGAAACGGACAAAATGCTCTGCAGTGAGGTCATGCGCCTCTCCCACCACCGGCGGCTCCTTCTGCCCAGACACAGACACAAGCTCAAGAGCAATCAGCTGGCCCTCACCTGGGAAACACACATATTATACAAGACACATGGAGGGTCAACATCCAAACAAGTACATTAAAGCATGTTTTTTTGTAGAAAGTTCTGATCACTGAAGAGATTCACCTTCAATGGAAATATCTTTCACCTGGCAGTTGTCACACACAACAGTGAAAACCTGACAGCTCTTCTCAGCAGTGGTGGGAAAGAAAACCACCTGCAAACACACACATGCACACATTTATAAGGCACACAGAATTTATAGGACTGAATGTCTGCACACACACACACACACACACACACACACACACACACTTTCACCTTCGTCATCTTCACAGAAGTGAAACCTATGCAGAAAAAACCCAAGAAGTATACTTCTTATATTTAACTGCATTGTAAGTACATAAATCTTAGTGAGAAGTACTAATACCAACTGTGGCCTTAATCTAATCAAATAACAAATGTATATCAGGCACTGCATCTACATTTTTTTTTCCTATTTGATTTAAATAGAGCATGACAGACTCACCTCCACTACAATGGCCTCTCCTGGCTGCAGCGCGAAAAGAGACGGGCTCACTGCAAAGGGTGGCTGCTCAGAAAAGAAAGTTCTTGCCACAGTCTATATTAAGAAAGAAGAACAAGGCCTGTCAAGCAAATGCAGGATACCTTTTTTGAACAACAAAAAAATAAATGTCTCTCTTATGTGTCAGGGAGGTTTTTACCCTGAAGTTCGAGGCATGCCACTGGTTCTTGGGGACGATGCAAAAAGTCCCAGCGCTGAGGCCGACATTTTGGCACAGGAACTCAACAAACTTCACTCCTCCAATCAAACAGCAACCACAGTCCAAAACTCTTGGTACTGCACAATAACGACAGGGGAAAGTATCAACAATGCATGGCAAAATAAAGCACACAATGAGGTTGGTTGATTCTAATGAGACTCACATGTGAGTACAGGAGGGGGTCGTGTGGCTGCGATGGGCACCACAAGCAGGTGTTCAGCCTGGGTCTCCACCACAATGAAGTCCTCATAGTCCCCCAGAGAGTCTGGAGCGAAGCGCACTGTGTATTTACAACTCATCCCTGGGGCAACGACACCACCCTCACCAGGGAATCTCCCTGCCAAAACAAATCTGAAGATTAATCCCCCCTTACATTGATGGTACAAACATAATTCTCCACATTCATCTTCTTATACTCCAGCATTCGATCCAGTAGGTGGTGCTGGTGTTCACAGACAGAGTTGCAACAGATATACAGAAATGCCAAAACAACTGCATTCCAGAGATTTATGACTTTATTTGTCAAACATTCCTTTTCGATACAGTCACTAATGATTTCCTCACTACCAACAAGAACAGATATAAGGAGGCTGTATAAGCCAATCAGAACCAAGGGAAGAGCTCACCCAGGCCAATAGAGAAGTAAGGAGTGGTAGGAGGGATGACTCGGACATGACGGCTTGCAGAAGTCAAGTTTTTCAGCTCCAGTGTTGTCTAGGATGGGACAGGGGGTGTTACTGCGCATCATCTCATTGCTAAACAGTTTAAGTTTTAAAGTTCTGAAGTTTCCCCCTTTTAATTGAGTATTCACTGAAACGTACCTCATAAACATGGCCCACACTGTAGTCTGTGAAAACCACCACTGAAGGCTTTGCTAGGAAGACTGGGGCAGGATCATCAGTGGAGCTTTCAGGCAGAGAGAGCACAAACACAATACCTGGCTATTCTGTCAGTTGGCAGGAAAGACAGTTTCACCGGAAGCAGAGAGCTGGGTAACAAGCTAACACCCCCAGCATTAAATTCTACATCTGCAAAACCACAAAGCAAACATTTCTAAGAAGAAAACTGTCGTTTGCCTTCTGGTTGGATCGAAGCTTGAGCTCTACTGATGTGAGTGAAGCAGGAAGTGGTTCTTGTTGAAGGACGCTTTAAACCAAAACCCTGCAGCTAGCCTTTCTGACCACTGAACCGACCTGCTGACCCAATAATGCTCACAACCATCCACAGTGTGCAAAATAAGCATAAATGTAGAGTAACTAGAATCATGCACATATGCACAATGTGATATCCCATGCCTTTACAGACACAGTAAAAACCAAAATGTAAAGAACTTGAATGAATCTTATCATATATTGCACAAAGCTGGTATGTTAATTTTCGAAGTAAAGGAAGACAAATTCGAGTTGCAGCCGAATAGTACACAATATCCCTTCACTGAGTTTGTAACCACAGGCAAAATGTGAGTCAGCCTGTCTTTTTTTAGACACACCTGGCTCTCACAGCAGGCTGTATCTTGTTTCACACTCAGACGGGCTAAGAATCAGTGTCTATGCAAATATTATGTGACCCAGGCCTGATGTGATTAAGAATGTAATGCTACGTGTTACATTTAATATTGAAGAGGGACAGTCTGATCTAAGCCTATTCATCAACTATAACTCATGAAAGATTTCCATATGTGACCCACTATGTCAATCTGCCATTATTCAATACATTTTTTGCCCTTTGACAAAATGATGAGCATTAATTGTGAAATGACGAAGAGGCCCATCATGCTCAACAGATTCCAAGTACCTTTGCTCCACCACCCCTTTCCTCACATGCTCCGTCTTCCCCACGCTGGTTCTGGGCCGGATGAGCGATGTGCCACCCTGCTGTGCACTCGGGGGAAGGAAGCGAGGGTTGCGTAGGAAGCTTTGTCGATCTTTCAGCTTCTGAAGTTTTTCCCATCCTTCCACCCGGTCCTTTGCGCTTGGCTCATCCTTCCACTTTGGTCTGGGTTTGATCTGGTTCAACTTGTGAAACATACAGACAGACTTGAGTGATGAATTATAGACGTTGAATCATAGGTAGAATCTAAGTATTTTAGATTCTATTAGGAAAGACACTGTGGAAATTCCTGAATTATGAGCTTCTGACTCCTCACCTCCCTGGGAGTTTTCTTCCTCTTTGAGGTATCTGAGCTGGATTCAAGGGTCAGGTTGAGCTCTGACTCATTCATTTCTGCCATAGTCTTCTCTGGACTGGGAATTATAGTATAACCATCATCCTGAGGCTCCCTGCACACGTGCATGGTGGAAGCGATGGTTGGTTTGGCAGGATTCGATTTCACTAACAGTAAGATGAAAAGTGAAATATTAAGCCAAAACACACTGGTCATTAATAATTTAAGATGCATCCCAAAGAGGATCATGTACCTGCTGCTGGTGCTTCTACATGTGTTTTTTGTGTAGTTAAGTAGTCCTGGGGGGAAATTAGGTTGTTCATTTGGAGAAGATCACTGTCTACACACCAGGAAAAGGCTGATTTCACTGAAAACAGACATAAGAGATCCACTGAATAAAGAACAAACCACCCTGGTATATTCAAAGTAAATATACCTGTGCTTCAGTGAAACAGCACAGCACTTTCCAGCAGTGCACACACTGTATCAACTCATGCCGATGAACCCATCTCACCTGTATGGAGGCCCTGGTGATCATAACCATGTCCCACCGTCTCTTTCATTCTCTCATAGGCCTGGCTTTCTGCGGCTGCAGCCCGAGCTCTGGCCTGAATGATATGACTCTCCAGCATGTCGGCCTCTTTTATACGCCGGCTGTATTCAGAATGAGCCTAAGTGAAAAAAAACAAAAATGTAAGACTAACATAAATTTATATTATTGTCATATTTGCATGCAGTGCAGCATTGCTCTGCTAGTGACAGTGCTATTATCCCACCTGTTGAAGCTCTTCAACATATCTGTCATGGTAGCTGCTTTGTCCATTCTTTGTCTTGATGAGGTTGGACAAAGTGTCTTTCCCGATGATGTCTTTCGTGTAAAGGTCTTTAAAAGTGTTTGCTAACACGTGAGAAATATCCTAACGTGCAAAAAACAGAGGGTTTTAAAACGTGAAGTCAATTTGCTTGATGTTTAGTGGTATTTTAGTTACTTATATTATGTGTTTCATGGCCATATCCACCAGCAGGTGTTCATTACCTGTGACTTTCCTGATGCGGGTCTGTGACTGCTCGCAGACGGATCAAGCTGCGATGTTTTCCTCGTCTCCAGTTCTTCCAGCATGGTGCAGAAACACCGAGCCTCTCACTCACGTAGCTAACGTCAAACGTTTCATTCGCTAAACAGACGCTATGCTACCGAGCTAAATTTACAAGGCCTTCAAGTTTATTGGTGCGTAAAGTCAACGTCAAAACAGAAACAGACACGTAGCGTTACCGAGACGAGTTTCACGAATCACATAGTGTAGCTGCAGCTGTGGCTAAAAGTTGGTTTTGTTTAAGTCCGTCACAGCGCTGCGTTTCCGCCATATTTGTGTACATGTGGTTACCATGGCGACAGCCACATGCACATCCGCTCCTGCCCTCTAAGAAGAAAATAACGGGAAGTAAACATGTGACATTTCCCAAAAAACAAACAACAAACAAACAAACAAACAAAATAACACATTTTCATCATTACACATACTTGATGAATAAATAAATCATAAATGAATAATATTTTTGGTTCATTTTGACTGTAGCATTGTCCTTGTATTGTAGATGTAGTTAGAACCACTGCTAACTGGTGAAGATAATTGCCTAAATTTGTGACAGTATTCTGATTTCTGCACAACTACACAACACCAATGACTAATACACTTAATAAAACGATATAATACTACATGAAAACATTAATATACTGCTGGGCTTATACACAGCAAAAACTTAGAACAGATACGAATAGCAAGGTCTTAAAAATAAAAAGACTTGGAAACAAGGACGCCTGGCTATGTTTTGAATGTTGATTTTGATTGATTGCATGTTTATTTTATTTTATGATTCTTTGATTTGTTCTTTGTTTTTGTCTTAGTTATCGTGTTTGTTTTATGCTGCCACAGTGTAATTGTGCTGCTACCTGCCTTGGCCAGGACACTCTGGAGGCAGAGGTTTTTAATTTCAAAAACAGCTACTCCTGGTAAAATAAAGGTTTAATGAAATAACTTTCCTTGTCTAAATAAATCATTCAGAGATTATTGACGGCTCTGATGTTAAAGTTACAGAGTGAACTTAACACGATAAGGTCAGTATAAGGTGAACCTGTTAACTGTCCTCTGCAGTGGTATTTATCCTGTCTGTAGAGGAGACATGATATACATTCATGAATTGTGCTAATGTTAAACAATTAATAAAGTCTATTCGAGTCAGGCAGAGATTTGGTTGTGAAATAAGATGCTAACCACAAATGCAAACGCAAGCCATTGTCTGGTGGACCATGAAGAGCACAGGTACAGGGATTATGCTGGTATAGTATTTATTCTTTAAGTGAGACACATACAGATCATATTTCTATCTTGAAACTGTATTCAAACTAGACATAAGACTATTGTCTAAAGGGATAAGCCAAATACTGTACATTTTGTGAAGTTTTTCTGACTGATGAGAAAACGTTTTTCTTCTTTTAAAGTCCTCACATGAAGTGACAAAGTGAAGTGATAAATATTTTCTAACCAGTTATTTCAAGTTGAAACTGATAAACACAGGGTGCACTGAGTTAATGATTAAAGCTGAGTTAATTTCACTGAACAAGAATAATTTTCATTAATAAGAATTTCCTGATTCTCTGCAGCATTTTCTTTCTGTCACACTGAACCATGAGCCAGACTACTTCATGAGGCCAGATGCAACATGTTTATTAAACAGTCACACCCGCATATTGTGTTGTCATATGAGGTGTGGCAGTGTCTGTGTTGTGTATGTGATTTATTTTCCATGAGGCAACCTAGAAAGAGTATTTGGATTCCCTTGTACAATGCAGAAGTGCAAACAGATACTGAAAAGGCTCATGTTAGGATCGTTTTAGCAGATTGTGCCATGCAAAGGCGAAGTGAAAGTGATTTTTTTTTTTTTTTTGCACAGGAGGCCGAGATTCCCAAAATCTAGACACCAAAAACAAAATCCTTGACTGTGCTGATCAGCTCATGCATTGCTGAAGTGGGATCTCAAAGAGGCAGTTGTTGAGCTCACTTTGTAGCGCCTCGTGGTTTGCCAGACAAAGCTGTGTTTTTTTTTCACAAGACTTGCCTCAGCGTGAGAGTTCATAGAACAGAACAAGCTGGCAGACATTGATAATAGAGAGGCACAAAGGGGGATCTGTCTGTGCCCCCATATATTACATTCTAACAATGTGCATCAAACACTATTTTCCTACTACTACTTCATCCTGCCAAATTATTGACGCCGACAACAACAAAAGAATTCCAAGACCCCTTTATTAATTCGCCAGCGTCCAGAAAGAGCGTTTTTGTGTTCACAAGAGATGGGCCAGGCATGCATGACAACCAAAACCTGCTCATTTAGCGCTGAGTTGTTGCTTCAGCACATATTTCTGTTTGAATCAATGCTCCACCAAAGGCTGTGCTGACATTTCTACTCAGGATTGGTGCCTTCAGCAGCTATCAGTAGGCCTAGACTGCGTAAAGACCTTAGGTATTCCAATAATGATGACTACAGGCATGGTGTGACGTGAAGTGCTGATAGTACCAACATTAACAGTGCTGTGTATAAAGGTAGAGGGGAGAGGCAACAGCGCTCATCAGACTCTAAATGGCAGGTCTGTGCTAGACCAGGGCAACACCCTAAATTAATTAAATCACACTCTAGATTCCTGAATGCCACAGAAATCCCACAACACTGAGTTACAGAAAAGCCTCCATATAACACTATCTTATCAGGGTTTACACTGGACCTTGTGCAAGTGCTTATTTCTATGATATGTTGGTGGAATTCCACCCAGAGGTGTAGCCTGAAAGAAAACTTATAATAGCCGTGTTGTACTTGTCAGACCGGTGTTGCAGTGGGTGTGGACTGGGAGCCTGATGGGTTGGCATTAACTGCGCACTCAGTGGGTCGGCTCGGACAGGGAACACGGATTGGATTATTCCCCACACAGGACGAGCGGGCAAGTGTTGATGCCCCTGATAGCTCCAGCTACACAGTCGGCACCACTCTGGAGGAGAGAGAGGACTTTATCCCGGCGCATGGTGATTTCCTTGGACTGAAACCACGATGGAGCGAAATGGCACAGCTGGGAGCCATGGTGAGTCGGTGCGTGGTGACGCACAGTTTACAGATTTGTGCTCTAGCGCCTGTTTAATCCCAAGAGCTCACCTGTTGAAGCGTTTTTTCACAGGAGGGGGAGGAGAATATTCAACCTGCTCAAGTTAATAGGAGGCTTTTTGTGCGTGCGTGTGTGTGACATTATTTCAAAGATTGCTGTTGTTGTCTATATTTGTTATTTCGTCACACAAATAAGTGCCAACCTAACGCTGTTGATGCTGTTGACCCAACACCGGGTTGCTTGTTGCTTTCCTTTATAGCAAATATGACTTCTAGGCAGTCAGTTTGGGGGTTGTGGTTTGGTTTGGTGACATTTCCATGACGATATCACGATCCAAGACCACATGCGTGCAGGTGTCACGATTAACCGCACACTGCTTGTTTGCTTTGGGGGGCACTTGCAAATGATTTTTTTAAGAATAAGTGACACGTGCAGTGTGTGTTTTATCCACCTCTGATCATGCGGAAACATTTTCACGGAGTTTCAGATGTCCCGAGAGCTGAAACCAAAAAGTTTTAGTCGAATAGGCGGTTTTATTTTCGTGCATCTCTACCATGCGATGGCGCTATTTCACAGCTCAGCACCAACAGATTGATATTCAGTTTCGTCTACAAATTGGTTTTGGAAATAGATACGAAAGCTCACGCATCAAGATGATTTAACGTGCTTCATTTAAAGGCATCATGTGTCATTAATGTCGTTTTCCTTTCAGCAATTAAATGGTTCCAGGAGTGAGACTCCTCATTGCTGGCGATGATTGTCTGTGTTTTCCTATAATTCCCGAGCCAATCAAACGTTTTTTTTTGTTTGTTTGTTTTTTTTGTTTTTTTTTGCATTAATAAGAGTTTAAGACTGAGGCTGAATCACCGGGAAGACCTGTTCTTCACCAGGTGTAAGTCCTCACAGAGTGCACAGCTGGACGGTCTCCGCTGCAGGGAATACAGCAGGGCAGTAGATGAGGTTAGACCCGCCCCATGAGGCGGGGGGGAGCCTACGTGGTGGCTGCTTCTCTTCCACACCGAGCACAGATTAAAACAGCGACTGGATATATATATATATATTTATATAGTTTACTTTTTCTAAAAAAAGAAAAGTCATTCCACAATGTCTTGTTTACATAAACGTCCGAAGAGGACAAAATCCGAGGAGCAGGCTTTCCAGGAGCAGGTGAAAAAAGTTGCGCAGGAGAACGGAAGACGCCTAGGTGAGTCCCCCCGAAAAGGTGCAAATGACGCGCGCACAGATTATTCGGCCAACACAGCGCGCGCGCGCGCGCGCGCACACACACACACACACACACACACACACACACACACACACACACATCTAATGTACATCACTGGTCATATGTATTCCTGCAGGGTAACTCGCCTGTGTGTGTTGCTGCCATGCAACCTGCAGTGCAGGATAAAGAGGCTTCCTCCTCGCCTGGAGCGATGGATTCTTTCTTTCTGCCACGGCGACAGCAACCCAGAGAAGGCAGCAGAAAATGACATTTACAATCTGGGACAGACACAGGAAGGCGCTCAAACCCTAAAAAGAGTTTGATGAGCAGAGGGGAACTCCGCTGTGATGTTTCTTCTTGACATTTTGTGCTACTGTCTCTCATTTAAATCATGTAACTTTCATGATGCATCCGTTATTTAGAGAGAGAGGACAGCAGAGCAATGCAAGGCCAGCTGATGGAAAGCTCTCCAGAGCAAACTGAAAAACTTTTCATCCAGACATTATTTAACTCACAACATCTTGTTTACCTTGGTAAACCTTTTCATTCAGGCTTCATAAATGGGACATTTGGAGAAAAGTTTCCTCAAATCTCAGTTATTTTCTGGAAAAACAAACAGTATTCAAAGACGGGACACCAACTCCCACTCAGGTTGTGTGTGAACCCTTATCAAAATTTCCTCCAGCTATCACTCCCTGTTATTTCGCCTTGATGCCTCTTGCCCTAGCTTGCCTAATAGGGTGTAGGCAGTATTACTGTGGGTTTAAGATAATTTCTTATCCAACCTTGCATCTGAAACTGATTACTGTGCAAAGACAGAAAAGAAAACTCGCTCCAAATGTACAGTATGACTCACTTTTTCACGATTTGGGGAAGTGTTACGAGTCACAGACGTTTTTGCGGCTGCTCTGTTTCCATAACATAAAGCCACCTCTTCTTCACGGTGAAGCAGATTACATGACAAACAAGGAGAAGCTGAAGGAGTTAAGAAAGCCTGACT